>NC_136500.1:109424270-109516770 GCF_053919585.1 Euprymna scolopes | reverse complement strand
TGCCCTGGCCGACGAATTCACCCTGTGTACTATTTTTTTAAAATAGTAAATGAAGAGTACGGTAGGTAAAATGTATGTAAATATGTATATACCAAAATCACGATATTAGTGCTCCAAATATTCTCAATAAATATATCTTCATTTATGTTTTATAAATATTTTTATTTAAAAATATTTTCAAAAGTTTTATTTAATTTTTAGCTTATTTATTTTTCTTTACATTTAGCTTATTTATTTTTCTTTACATTTGTTTGAGAGAGAGAGAGAGAGAGAGAGAGAGGGGGCGATAGATAGATAGATAGATAGATAGATAGATACACAGAGTGTGAGAGAGAGAGAGAGATAGAGAGAGAGAGAGAGAGAGAGAGAGAGAGGGGGGGAAACGCAGTTTTCGTTAATTAAAAATTAAAAATGATGTACGTCTTCAACCAGCACGTGAATGCTCTGCATTTATGGAATGAGAATAAGCATTTTATGATCGAAGATCTGCTGCTCAGATATGATAACATAACTGCTGAAAATGTTGCTCTCCACTTTCTGAATACCTTATTCATGGAAAATGGCATGAATTGCAACATGTTTAGTCTGCCTGAACCAGTTGGAGATCATCCTGGACATGAAGGAGATGTTGAACTAACATGGAACCCTCAAGGCAGAGTGAGAAAAAACAGATTTTAAAATATTTTATTTTTTTTTTATATTTGATCTCTGCCTTGAGCGTTCGTTTAATGTGTAATCCGCTATTCCAGAATAAAATCTTCTCAACCAATCAAATTTGCCGGAAAGTGTGACACACATAGATAGATAGATAGTTACAAGCGTATTAATATATAGATTATCGCTAATAAAAATAAGACGAACCTAACAGAAAAATTTATTTGAAAAGTGACTTTCCTCGCGTATTTTTCAGTGGGACTTAGTCTATGCACAAAAGCAGAAGCTCACTTCGAATTAAAAAAAAAAATGAAAAAATAACATTTTTGACTTTAGACATAATAAATGAGGCATTAGAAAAAGTTGGAAAATAGCGTAATTTCAATAGTCGATTACTTAGATTGGCCAACAATATACATTAAAAAAATGAAAAATTAGAGTATGCAATGATTTTCGACTGGCTTAAATAACTGTTTGAAAGACCATGCATAGTGCCAAAAGATAGACTGGCTGAATAAATTTTATAATGGAGATAAATAAGGAATATCTGCCTTACTCACGACTAAAATGCTAGTTTTATTTTGGTATCTTTAACCCCCCCCCTATTTTTGCTGAGGAGGAGACTATGTTTTAAAGGACAAAACTTCTGTCAAATTATTGTCAATACTTATTGTTAAATTCAATATAATGAACATCGTTTCCGAAACGATCGTACAATCGAGTTGATTTTGTTTGTTTTTTCTTTTAAAACCTATTTTTGATTCACAATTATGAATCGTTTTACTCTCTCTCTCTCTCTCTCTCTCTCTCTCTCTCTCTCTCTATATATATATATATATATATATATATATATATATATATATATATATATATCCATTATATTATATATTATCCATTAAATATAACCCCCTGCCAACAAAAGTGAGTATACCCATAAGAAACTACATCTCTAAATGATAAAATTGAGTACTTCTTGTTATTTTCCCTCCAAAATGTCATTAGTGTTACCAGGTCAATATGTGCATAGTGAGCAGGTGTGTTCACTCTTTCATACTGTTCACTGAAAGTTATAACATGCCACCACATGGCAAAAAACTCTTTGAGAATCTTAAAAGACATATTGTTGTGATACATGAAAATAGCCAAGGCTACAAGAAGATTGCCAACACCTTGAAACTAAGCTACAGTTCAGTGACTAAGATCATCTAAAAAAAGAGCAGAACATGTCTCGGGTATGTCGCACAAAGAAGCTGAGCACACGTATTGAGCATCACATTCAAATGTTTCATTGAAAGATCATCCAAGGAATGCTGTCAGATTGAAGAGGTGGGGTCAGTCTGTCAGTGCGCAGACCATACGCCACACTCTACATCAAATCGGTGTGCTTGGCTGTCACCCCAGGAGAAAGCCTCTTCTGAAGACGATACACAAGAAAGCCCGCAAACAGTTTCCTTAAGACATGTGAACAAAGCACATGAATTACTGAAATCATGTCTTATTGTCTGACGAGATAAAGATTAATTTGTTTGGTTCCGATGACTTCAAGCATGTGTGGCAGAGACCAGGTGAGGAATATAAAGATAAGGGTGTTATGTCTACAGTCAAACATGGTGGTCAGAATGTCATGGTCTGAGGTTGCATGGAATGTCATGATCTGGGGCTGTATGAGTGCTGCAGGTGTTGGAGAGTTACATTTCTTTAAGGGAAAGATAAATCCGAACATGTACTGTGAAATACTTCAGTAAAGCATGATCCCTTCCCTCCAAAAACTGAGTCATAGGTCAAAGTTCCAGCAGTACAATGACCCCAAACACACCTCCAAGACGATCACTGCTTTACTGAAGAGGCCGAGGATAAAGGTGATGGACTGGCCAAGCATGTCTCCAGACTTAAACCCAATAGAACATCTTTGAGGGATTCTCAAGCGTTAGGGGGATGTGCGCAAAGTTTCAAATATTCACCAGCTCTGCAACATCGTCAGGAAGCATTCTAGTAGCTATTAGTGAAGCTCTGATAAAATACATGCCCAGGGGAGCAAAGGCAGTCCTGGATAATGAGTGTGGCCACACGAAATATTGACAGTTGACATGTTGTATGTTAAGATTAACAACTTTCCGTAAGGAGTGTACTCACTTTTGTTGGCAGGTGTTTAGCGTTTAAGGATTATATTTTGATTTATTTTGAGGGGAAAATAAATGAACTCTGTTATATAAGCTGTACACAGACTACTTTTCATTATGTTAAAGTGTTATTTTGTCAGTGTTGTCCCATGAAGAGATATACTTAAATATTTGAAGAAATATGAGGGGTGTCTTCACTTTTGTGATGCACTATATATATATATATATATATATATATATATATATATATATATATATATATATATATATATATATATATAAATTCGTGTGTGTAAGTTCCGTTGGTTTCTTGTTCCATTTTTCTTCTTTTTTTTTTTTCAAGATTTTCGATTCGATTCATCAAATCATCTTCAGGTGGTGATATTATTGGTGTATTTACAACTGTCCTTTTAAAGGACAATAATTTACGACTTTAAAGCGTGCGGCTATAGTGATGAAATGTTGTAATACAAAAATGATACACCACAAATATCAATAGATTATAAAAATATATCCTTTACACACACACACACATATTTATACAACAGGCAATATATATATATATATATATATATATATATATATATATATATATATATATATATATATATATATATATACAAATTTCTAATCCAATTAATAATACAAATCGTATCGCTTATTTCCTCCTCTACCAAGTAGAAACTCTATCGAAAATCATTTGTAGATATTTATGCTGACGACATTACCATCTATGGCAACACATCAAAGACTGTAAACGACAAAGTTCTCTCTGATTCTTTCCCTTCTGATCTTGAGCACGTGGTACCATGGGGAAACAGGTGGCTGGTTACTTTTAATGCATCTAAAACCAAGCTTTTATCTTTACATCATCAATGCTCTGATGCCCATCTGGCATCAATTGAAATGAATGGCTCTTGTCTTGGGGAGGCTTCATATTTTGACAAGCTTCTGGGCGTGACCTTTACTCTCGATCTGAAATGGAACACATATATCAAATCCATTGCCAAGGTCGCTAATGAAATGGTAGGATTCTTCTACCGCTTCAGTAGATATCTCACTCCTGATGCAATTCTCTACCTATATAAAATCCAGCTACAGCCAATTATGGAGTACTGTTGCTACATTTGGGCAGGAGCTGCTAGAAGCAGCTTATCCTGCCTTGACAGAGTTCAAAATAGACTTCGTAGTTTAGTGGGGGATGCCTTTTTCTCTTCTCTGCAACCCCTTTCCCACAGAAGAGACGTTGCGAACCTGTCTCTCCTTTATCGTTATTTTCATGGCAGGTCTTTGTCTGAGCTTTAATATATGGTCCCCCCTCGCCAAACTTTCAAGAAAAACACTCGTCTAGCCAAAACCACTATCAATAATTTCTCACACTCTTTATCCGTGCCTTAACCTAAATGTAGATTCCACAAAAAAAATTTCTTTCCTAGAACTGCACGCCTGTGGAACTCTCTTCCGTTTGCCTGCTTTCCAGCTAACTACAATCTGATTGTCTTCAAGTCCAATGTAAACAAGTTCTTGATAAACCGTCCATCTAAGTAATCCAATTTACAAAATTTCCACTACTTATGTTTACTATGCTATAATCATATTGACTAATGTATACCAATTAACCCTTATCCTCGAGTGGTCTCCGGGTCTTGATAAGTGGTGATTCCTGTGTAAAAAAAATAATACTGAAGAGCCTGTCTCACCTGATACATCGTTAAATGATAATCCCATGCCGGATTCCACCAACTAATATGCAAAGAAGACATAATTGTTTTAAAACGATTGTAATTTAAACGATTAGATGGAAGGAAAAACGCTCTTTAAAATGATATATAATTTAAAGGTTTTATAAGGAAAACTTATTTGAAAATACATCACTTTATATCAAAAGTAAAATTTTTTCTCTTTTTTCTTCTTGCTTCTTCATTTCTCTTTGAACGTCTTTTTCATTGTAAATTATATTATTTGATTTTATGTAATATTTTTCTATTTTGCTATGTTAGCATTCTTTTATTTTATTTTCCCTACTCGATAAACATTTATTCTGTCCTGAGACCTGAATGCCAGATTTCTTTAAGACATTTTATCGGTTTAGACATTTCATATTTCTATATTAATTTCATATTTCAATTCATTGTGAGTTGAATAAATAACATACAAAACGGCCCATTTTTTAAACATCAATAAAACCTTGAGTCATGTTTATGTTTGCTGAATCCTATATATTGAGCTTTTTGCTGTTCATATTTCGTCTTGTATATGCTTTTGCACACTAACATTTGGACATGCGTGCATATCCAAGTTGAATGGGTAAATTGCCAACATACAGAATTGACACCATATATCGATACTTCAACTTCAGGTTTTTACCTGTGTTCCTTACCATCGGCTCATTACACATTGAACTATTCTTTAACTTGCCGAATACTACTTCACGGTAGGTTTTCATGGAAAATCCTATAACGTTTGGATATTTTCTGCTTTCTTTTTTTAACTCTGACAATTTATTACATTATAAGTATTCTTGTTTCTTTATGCCTTTCTTTTTTACTACCCCTATTTTTCTAACTGCTTCTTTAACCTCTTCCCTACTGCTATATACTTGTAGTTTTTCTTTATCTCATTTCTAAGAAAATGTCCTTAAGTCAGTATTTTGTCAATGCACGTCCCTGACTTCTCCTCTTCTGATGAGAAGCATTTAATTTCGAAATGCCATGACTTAAAGAGGTTCTATTTCATATCCCTTTTCCTTAATGATCTGATGATATAATAAAGTTTTATTTAACTTTTATTTTTCATCTCTATTTCTTATATAAACTGTTTCTTTTTTACCGGATTGAGCTTTTGCTATCTTGATATGCTTGCTTTGTTTAAAGATTGCATCTTTATCAATTATATATACTCTCCCGTTGATTTCGACATCTGAAATCCACACATGATTTGTTTTATAGTTTTATACAGCGCTCAGCCTTCCCAAATTGTCACCTATCTGATATTGGCCAGGCGCATCATTGCTTAACTTGGGTGATCTGGCAAGAACCGGTGTGTCAATGTGATTGTGCCGCGTATGCATAATACATATGATAGCTAGACAAGAATATATTATCACTTTTTATTTATCTGGTGTATTCTAGTATTCTGAATAAATGAGATAGTGAAAAAATATCTCAGATTGGGCAAAATGAAATCTATCTTGAAAGAAAGCTGATAGATTTTTGGACAAATTCCAAATGGCTAAAACTATAAATAGATTACGATTTCTTCTCGGATTATCTGTTGATTCAATTTCTGCTACACTAAGCATCTTGAGCGAACACTCAAATCTGTGACCAAGACATTTTTAGCAAAAACTATTTCTAAGTTTCTCTTGTCAGATTTCTGTACTTTAGACCGAATTTGATATGAAAAGAAATCATAGAAATTTAGAACAAAACGTAATAAAACGATTTCACAAATAGATTTCTTAGTCCAATGAGGACATTCTTGTAGGCAGTGCCTTCTCATTTCACCAAATAGAGGATGGGCAACTTGTGTGAAAATGCCCAGGAGACTAAGAAATTCTTTTGAGGTAATTTTTTTACTGGCATTGAACACTAAAGAAATATTCGTTTTTAACCACATCCTCGTTTAATCTGAACTCGTATCATCTCCAACCCTCGTGGGAAGGCAGGGAAATTGCAATAAGCCCAACAGCCCTCCATTAATGGACTGAATACTGCTGACTTAGTACCAATGAGAATTGCATGTAATTTTTCTATATTAACAAAGCCATCAATACCTACCCATCAAGCTCTTGAGTGAGGTTTGGCTCAATTATGCTGAAAGTCAGAGAAGGAATTTTTCAGCAGTGCTCTGAAGGCTCCTCCAGTTTCATTTTGATCCTAGTTTTTAGAATTATCTTCATAGAGTCACTTTTAAGTAACATTTTAAAATATATTCCTGTGTATGTGCTTTATTAGGACCCGGGGTCAAATTTTCAATCTTTTGAAAGCTGCAACGATGTAAATTCGACTTGCTTTGTTCTCTATAAAAAAATATATGGATGAAATGTGGAAAATTGCATTCAAATTAGATAATTCTTTGATTTATTTTGAATTTTTAATTTCTTTCTGTTACTGAAATCTGATTAGTAATCATTAATTAAATGCTCATATTTGATCAACAATTTAAATATATTATGATATATATATATATATATATATATATATATATATATATATATATATATATATATATATATATATATATATATATATATATATATATATATATATATACAAATTAAAACAGGATAAGCTTAATCTGATGTCGGAAGAGTGCTCTAGAATAAAATGATAAAACTCTATGGAATTTGAAGGAATCAAGTGTGTGGTATCTTGGTGAATGATGGGAAATCTGAGGAAATCTGACATCAGTAATATTTTCTGAAAGTTTCTTTTTTTTTTTGATATTGAGAATTATTTAATGCCAGCAAGATTACCAATGTTTGGATAAAAAAAATAGAATTGCTTAAAAATGTGCATGAAAAATCTGTCTTTTGGAACTGATCTTTCCCTCTTTTTCTCTCTCTTTCTCTCTCACCTTTACTTTGAAAGCACACATCTCTTTCCTCCTACTTCTTTATCTAAAATTTTGCAACTGCTTAAATAGAAAGAAAAAGAAAAAGAAAAAAGTAATCAGCATCCAACTGTTTGACCTAGTTTCAATGCTCTCTTTCAAACAGAACTAAATGTTCCTCTCTGGTACTAAATTGATCCCAAAGGACCCTAAAATAGTGAAATTTAGAGTGTTTTTGTACAATAGCCCGAGAACTGAATAAGTAACTTTATGTCCTTCTATACCTATTAGATTAAGTATTATGAGCAATTAAACAATATATATGATTTCTTTATTGGGATGGGGAGATCTATCCACAAAAGCCTAAGTAGAGTTTGCTACATACGAGGTGCCTTAAATAAGTTTCCGGACATTTTGTACAGGCATTTCAAATTGTTGAAGGCTCTTGAAAATTCAGTATGTTATTATTATACATCTTATGAGATGACTGATCAATTTTTATGATTTCAGATTCAAATGAACAGTTGCAGTAGAAATCGGATTACCGCCTAATGGTGAATTTAAAAAAGCAATCTGGACTTAAGGATTGTTTAGAAGAATAATAGACAATAATATTCTGTTTTAGACTTGGAAAATATCACAAAAACGTATGGAATGCTTCAAACTGCTTTTGAACCATCTTGCATGAATCGAGCATCAGTTTTTGAGTAGCATAATAGATTCAAGGAAGGCAGAGAGTCTATGAGGGACGATGAGAGGTATGGGAGGTGTAAGGAAGTCAGAACACCAGAGTTGATTGGCCAAATAAAGAATTTCATGGATAAGGAGTGTCGTTTGTTTATAGACACATTAATTGCACAGTCTGGTGTTAGTGTGAGAACTGTACACAATTATTCGTGAGGAACTGAAAATGCAGAAGATTTGCATAAAGTTTGTCCAAAAGGTGCTCAGAGAAGATCAGAAAGAAACACGTTGCCATGACAGCAGGGAGATGGTCGAGCTGATCAATTCAGATCCTGCAGTTTTTGATGCTCTGGTGGCCTGCGATGAAAGCTGGGTTTAATGCTACAACCCAGAGACCAAGAGACAGCACTGGCATGATTTGCATGCACTGGATTCTCACTGGATAGACAGTCAACTAGGAAAACTACATTGAGGTTTAAGGGAGTTTAGGAAGAGATTCTGTTGAAAGAGGGCAGCACTCTTCAAATCGGGTCAGTGGCATTTCCACCAGGACATCCTTGTCATAGACTATTTGACCAAGGTGGGCATCAAGAGAGTCCCCACCCTCCCTATACTCCAGACTTTGCTCCCTGTGACCTTTGGGTATTCCTTAAGCTCAAGAAAAACCTTCGTTATGAGACAATTGGGGAGATGAAAGTGGCTGTGACAAGGACCATTGACACACTCACACATCAGAGGACATCAATGGGGCTTTCCAGAAGTTGTTGAAATGGTTCAACGATTGCATTGCAGCTGGATGAGATTATTTCGAAGGGAACTAGAGTTTCATGTGTGCATTATTAATAAAAGTGCCCATACAAAAAATGTCTGAAAACTTATTGAAGGCACCTCTTATTTCCTTTTTACAGTTGTCTAGAACAAATGTTGATCTCACAATATCATTGTGCTACAGTTGATCAAAATGAAATATGTTTATCCAAGTATTCTGGTTAATGTAGCTAAGAATATATATGGGTATGGGGGTTCACCTTCCAAATTGTCAGAGCGAATTGTAATGTGTTTCCTTTTTTGTGAATATCAGGCGCCAACACATATTCGACAACATTAGGGCACCATCTCGGTTATTACCTCTTCCTTTCTTAGTGGATGGGCTTATTGCTTGTACCATAAAGTTCCGTCATTATTGTGGATGTGCTGACGGGATATTGTTGTTCTAATGCAGTGTTTCTTTTTTTGGATAGCTTATTTCCCGAACTTTAAAAACAGTGAATTCGAATAATGTTTTACATTTAAAACTTCTCTTTTCCTTTTAATCTTTCTCCCCCCCCCTTACGTCTCTTTCTCTCCTTCAAATTGCCATTTCTCTCGCTTTCATTCACACGAGAACACGCAAGAAGAAAGAAAACGAAGTTAAACATTTATGCAAACGACACTTTTTGCCAATCGTTCAATAAAACAAGAAAAAATAGACATATATTCACCAGCTGACTTTTAAACAGACCCCTCCCCTCTCTCTTTCTCTCTCTCTCTTATCTCCCTCTCGCCACTATTCCAAGTTATATTGACTTAAATAGAATGCTTTTTAAAACAATAGAAAATAAAGTAGTTTTTTATACATTAAAAATGTCTGCACCTCCAAAATACATTGCTATTATCTATTATCTTATTTTAATGGGAATTTTGTGTCTATCCCTAATTGTTACTAATAACTGTTATCTTTTTCTGTCTGTAATGGCGTCAAGACCTATCATCATTGCACGTCTGGGAGAATTAAAAACTTTTTATTCTTTGTCGGAATAAATCCTTTGTTCCTTCAGATTTGACAACGAGATGAAAAGATAAAAAGAAAGGTTGAGTCTGCATTGGAGATTAATGTGATTTATTCTTTCCATGTCTTTGAAGCATGTGGTCATAAAACAGTTTCCCGTTTTTATTTTTACACAGACCTTTGCATTTTTTCTGCAAGATCTTTCAAGCTGCATTAGTTGGATTGTAGGGGGCAGGCAAGGCAGTATTCATTAGAATATTGTAAATGATAATTTATTACTTTAAATAACAATCAACAGCCAGTCTGTTAACAATCACTAGCCGGTCTGTTTGCATTGAATATTATTACGCTTTTAATTATCATTTCTTTTTCGAGTGCCTTACATGACTCACGACTGCATACTTTGTATCTTCCGCCAAATACCTTAGATTAATGAATAATTTGTTTTCAAACATGATTTGTGTTTTTATATGTGTATATATGTGTTTTACTTTTTGTAATTTCCAAACAAGGCATATTACCACAGAGACGTCATTATGATTGTCCAAGAGGAAGAGACTAGTGGTTGATGCACCGGCCCAGATGTGGCAACAATACTCCACGCATGGGTGAATGATAGCTTTATAAAGATATACGATACTGATGGATGTGAAAAGGTTTTAGTCCCGTAAAAGAGTCCACTTTCATTTTAGCAGACTTGCATTACCTTCTGTGTATTTAATCTCATTCACGTTGCCTGTACATGTTAGGTTGAGGAGTTTTAATGTCGTAGCTCTTGGGAAATATGCTTTCAACCAAAACAATTAATGATGAAGCATTTTGGAGTATGCACAAAACTCAAGTCATGTTTAAAATGCTCCTCTCTAACTTAACATAGGATGTTTTTTGCTTCAACCAATTGCAGCTTCGTCCTCGGTCTCTTTTCACCTTCTAGCATATCATATTTTAGCATCATTGCCAGTTTTATAATAGTATACGCAAGCTGTACCTACCCGGCGTTATCCGGGATGCAGTGAATTCATTTTAGCTTTTAATCTTTATTTCTAGCCCATTTTAAACTTAAGGTAAGATTATATTTCTTCAATTTAAAACGCTGTTTTTTTCTTATGAATATCTAAAATTATTTCATATTAGCAACCGTCTGAAATGCATTTCAGCTATGTACGTTATAAAATATTCAAGAACATGGTACACTAATAACAAATGAAAATTGGATAGCTGGAAATAAAACTTGATTTGTTAATTTAAATGCTATTTTTTTGTCTGACTTTGAAAATCCAACAACTTTATACGTTTGGTATACACTCAGGTCAAGATTTCATTCTCATTAGTTTTCTTTTAAATATCTTGGTAAGTCCTACTCACACGTAAAGTTTGTCTTATCAACTTTCACTGTCTCAGTTTTGCGAGGGGCTTCCTAATTTAATTGTCTTTCGGTAGTACGTTTCGCCTTATTTATCAAAAGTATTCATTTTAACATCAGGCCAAATTCAAATATCGCCCAAAGGCAAAGATTCTATGTAAAGCCAAAATTATTTTATAATTCTGTCATAACTACATTATATGAATACATGAATTAATTAGCTCTTGTATATTTGAACTTGTGCCATAACTCATGCCTCAGGGACTTTGATAAATTCTGATAAGTGTAATGACTACTGTTGTTTAACACTACATTTAAACTACACGTTTTAAAAAGTTATTTTGAGTTTTGGTTCAAAATAGACACTAAATGGCTATTATAATATTATAATATGCTAATTCAGAACGTTGAATACAAGATGGAAAAAAGCAAATTCGCACAATTTTCTTATTTCAATTCAAGCTAGGTTGAAAAGCTGCTGAAACAGCTCGCAATATTAGCGAAGTGTTCAGCACAGGAAACACTACTGAACGCACAGCATAATGGTGGTTTAAGAAATTTTGTGGTGGTGACAAGAGTCTTGAAGATAATGAGCATAGTGGTGGGCCATCGGATGTTGACAACGATCAATTAAGAGCCTTAGTCAAAGCCAATCCATGAACAACTGTTTGAGAACTTGCTTCTGAATTAGACGTAACGTATATGACGATTTCCAATACAAAAACTTGTTAAATCGGTACCTCACCAATTGAATGACAACCCAAAGAAATGTCATTATCGATTGTCATCTTTTCTTTCCTTACACAACAAGAACGACCCGTTTCTCGACTGAGTTGTGACTTGCGATGAAAAGTCGGTTCTTCACGACAATCGGTGACACTCAGCTCAGTGGTTAGATGCCGATGAAGCTCCGTGATACTTCCCGAAGCCAGAGTTGCACCAAAAGAAGGTCATGCTGACTGTTTGGTGGTCTGCACTCAGTCTCATCCATTACAGTTTTTAAGTGCAGATGAAACCATTATGGCAGAGAAGTACTGTTAACAAATACATGAAATGGATCAGAAACTTCGACAACAACACCCAGCAACAGAAAAGACCCAGTAGTCCTCCACGACAATGCCGCCCAGTGTTGCTAAATCGACCCTGCAAAAGTTAAACAAATTGAGCTATGAAATTTTACCTCATCCGCCATACTGTCTGGACCTCCCACCTACCGACTACCATTTTTTCAAGCATCTCGATAACTTTCTGCATAAGAAATGCTTCAAAACCTAAGAAATATCAAAAACGCCTTCAGCAACTTCATCACCAGAACACAAAAGTTCTACGTTAGTCGCATAAATACACTTGTTTTGCGTTGGCAAAAGTGTGTTGATTCTGGTGGTGCTTATTTCAATCAATAAATTTTTGTTTTAGCCGATATATGTTCATCTGAATTTAAAAGTTAAAAACCGTAATAACTTTTTGTCAACCTGATAAATTGCTACAATTCTAAATAAACAAAAGATGACACATATACATTTTATTTATATAAAGAATGTTTAACTGATAATGATAATTTCTTTTATAGAAAATAATAAGTGATTTTTTTTTTATTGACAGACATTTATTATTAACAATAAATTTTTTTTTATTGACAGACATTTATTATTAACAATAAATTATACTTTTTGATGAAGAAAGCGTCATGGAATTTCCCTGAGAACCTGCTAGCCATAATATAATTTGTCATCCGGATGAAATATTACTTTGGGTTGTCTTTGGGACCACTGGACTGAAAACAATTTGGGCTGGGTTTGATGTCCGCAACTAGGTGGAAGACGGAAAATGAAATCTTAGTTAACTTCTAATGTTTAATAACTGTTTAATTCTGTTTTCTTTTTTTGTATTTAAAAGTTTTTAAACAGGCTTATCCTATATTTTCACACAAAGAACAATGGACAGTGTTAATGGAGAGGAAGTGGTTTCATCTTTTAAAACAGATGTAAAAATACTATTAGAGACATAATCATATATATATATATATATATATATATATATATATATATATATATATATATATATATATATATATATATATATATACTAGAAGAATACCCGAATATAAAAATTTACACCAGTTTTATGTTCTTTTACAAAGATCAAAATCAAGATATAATTATACTATTAATCCTTGCCCGGACCAATGTGACTCTTCCTCTTCAGAGTTTCCTGTCTTCCATCAGTTGCCTCAGATCTTCAGTTCGCAGTTGGCGTTGTGTGCTATTTGTTGGATGTATGTGGATCTATGTATGTAGGTCGTCCTCTGCTTGCGCGTCCGTGTCGTAGAGTCCATAGCAATACATCACTCACCAATTCATGCTTGTTCCTCAGACAATGACCGGCAAATCGTAGGCGTCTTTCTCTGATGATATTAGATATGGCAGGTAGATTGCCATAAAGTTGCTGCTTCGTGGAATGATTTTGCCAAGATATATTTAATATTTTTAATAGCATACGGGTGTATGTGCTGTCTAGTTTTCTTTCCAATCTTTTAGTGAGTGTCCAGGTTGTAGCACCGTAAACAAGGACAAATTCTACCACTGCCCTGAAGAACTACCTTTTCCTTTTCAGTTTGTCAGCCAGTCTCGAAGTCCATACTGAATGTAGCCCATCCAATGTGGTCCATGCTTTTGAGATGCGAATTCCGATATCTGTCTCTGTAGAAACTATGTTGCTGCCCAGATACGTAAACTCAGCGACTTCTTTCAGTGTTGATCCAACCAAAGCCCTGATTTCTCCCTTCACATTAAAAGTCATAAACTTTGTCTTATCCGCATTTATGTGGAGACCAATGTCATTTGCAGACTTTTCTAGCTTATGTAACAGTGTTTGCACATCAGCAGTGTTGTTTGCGAACAATGCAATATCGTCTGTGTTATCTGCATCAGTTATGTGTGCTGATTGATGACGTCTGTTTCTGGATTCAAATGAAGGGTGAAGCCTAGCATATTGTGTATATCAACAGAGGTGCAAAGTACAAAGTCAAGACAGACAATGAAAAGAAAAGAGACAAGAGTATCTCCTTGTAAAACCCCAGTGCGGATGTCAAAAAATTCAGTTTCCTCATCTAGGGACCTGCCCATTGCTCGAGTGTGCTCATATAGCATCATGATAGCATTAATGACTTCATTTGGAATGCCATATGCTTTTAATATGCTGGCCATTTTTTCTCTATGTACAGAGTCGAATGCTTTGGAGAAATCTACAAAGATCATGACTGCCTCAATGTTTTTTGCTTTGACTCCTTCAATCAGTCTCCTAACAGTAAGTATTTGACTAGTAGTAGAGCGATTCTTTCTAAATCCATTTTGGTTCTTCCTGAGCACTTCTTCGATCTTGGTTGGATACGGTTGAGAAGCATGGCATTGTAGATTTTTGCTGCAATTGGAGTGAGTGTTATTTCTCTGTAGTTGCTTGGTATGCTTAGGTCACCCTTCTTGGGGAAGGGAAGTATGCATCCTTCCCTCCATATATTAATAATTTTTTGATTATATACAGAATTGCATGAATTAAAAAGTATGTCATTGAAACCACCTGTCTTCCATACTTCAGGAGGTATGTTATCTAAGCCTGCAGCTTTACGATTCTTGGTCTTCTTTAGTACATTTAGAAGTTCCTCCATTGTAACATCACCCTTCTCAATATCGAGTTCCTGTACAACAATCGGCTGAATTGGTTGGTCTGTTACTTCTGGTTTGTTTCCAAGTAACTTTTCAAAATGTGCTTTTTTATTTTATTTTATTTTTATTTATTTATTTATTTTTTTCATTGCTTCAAAAAATGCTGTGAAGAGCATACTGATCCTGGTAATAAAAAGTATTTGAATCTCCGCAAATGTCAACCTTACATCATAGCTCGTGCGGAAGTTACAACAGTATAGGATTGCCTCAACAGGCTATACCGTCTGATGAAAGAAACACTCACATCAGACCTAAATCGTGGCAGAATAAGGATATAGTCTACGGTAATCATGTAGGACCACTCATAACGGAAGACTGATCTAGAACCTGAACTGGTAAATGGGCCCTGGTAACGTCATGGGGAGCAGCATGACAGTTATGTGCCTTGGCGGAAGAACTAAAGAATCAGTCAATGGCAGGGCACAAAAGACACTGAGCGGAAGAATCATTAAGAGATCAACGATCAGGTTCAACTAGTCTAATTGAGAAATTACTGCGATTCGCCTGTAGACCTAGCTCACACAGGTGATATTATCCGAGCTATCAAAAGATTCAATATGACTCTAAATCAAACCAGAATTCCATACCGCATCAACCGCCACATGGGTAACCAAGGCCGCTACTTGGTGTGCCGGCACTGGCCACAGCTATTGACAAGTTTACTACAGCACCAAAACCTAAGCTAGCAAAATGTAGACATACCATCAAAATATCCACCTTTAATGTACGGACACTTCAACCCGCATCTCAAATATCAGAACTTGTCGCTTCATCCAAAGAACACGATATCGATATTGTGTATATTCAAGAGCACCGTCTCTTCCACAACGATATGGACATAAAGTACCATGAAATTGGTAACCGCTGGACACTAGTATCAGCGTCAGCATGGAAAAATTCGACAAATAGTACCGTTGGGGGAGTAGGGCTTCTGCTTAGCCCTCGAGCATTGAAATCATTGAACAGTGCTGAGAAGATAACACAAAGGATAATTCTTGCTACCTTCAGTGGTAATCCTGCTACTACTGTTATTTGTTGCTACAACCCTACCAACGTCTGTGACAAGCAATTTCTACGATGAACTCTCAGCAATAGTGTGCTCAATCCCCAAACATAATTTATTGGTGATCGGAGGTGACATGAATGCACATATAGGATGGGAAGACAACAAGCATAAGTTCTCTTTCCATGATGGAACAAACCGAAATGGAGAGTATCTATTAACTTTTCTCCTTGAAAACAACATACAATGCATGAATACCCGTTTTCAAAAAAGACCCGGTAAGCTCTGGACCCATCAATCCCCAAATGAAGACAAGGTACAACTGGACTATCTTTTTATGAATAAGAAGTGGATCAATAGCTGTCATAACTGTTAAGCTTATAGCAGTTTCTATGGTGTGTCTACTGATCATAGGATTGTAACCTCTAAGTTGAAGTTAAGCCTACGAGCGAACAAAACTAAAAAAAATCATCTAGACAGCCCTACAACTGGTCAACGTTGTCACATGAAAATCAGATCAAACAGAGAGTCATCTTCGAACTGCGAAACAGATTTGATGCTTTACAAGCACAAGAGCAGGAACCAACTGCTAATACTACCTATGAAAACTTTGTTAGATCGCACCAAGAAGCAGCAAAGAAGTGTTTACCTCTGAAGCCCAAGGTAAAGCGAAAAGTACCGTGGAAAAATGATAAAATAATATTAAAACGAGAAAAGTTAAAAGACATAATCAAAAAGCAACATAAATACCCCACTCGACAGAATACAAAATTAAGGAAGCAGGCGCTTCAAGAGCATAGTATGATGTACCTATCAGAACAACAGAAGTATGTTCAAGAACAAATAGATCGAATCCAGAATGCAGCAGATAACAAACAATCCTATCTGGCTTGGCAAGTAGTAAATGAGATATCTGGGCGCAAACGACCTGCCAAAGCTAAGTTAAAGGCAAACACTCCGGAAAATGCATGTTCGAAATGAATAATATATAATTGTACTAATTTTGATGTTTATAATTATCCTTAACAGGCTGACAAAAATTTACAAAAATGGCGCTTCATGGCTGGTCCTATATGCAGATAATGTTTTTATTATTGCATCTAGTGCGGTAGAAATGATTACACCATTGAAAATGGTGGAAATCAGCGCTTGGAAAAACTGACTTCAGTGTTAATAATGCAAAGACGAAGCATAAGATATCTGACGCTAGATATATGTTTCACAAGGAAAATATCCATGCAGTATCTGTAAACCTGGAATTCACTCGAATGCCATCAAATACAGAACATAGTCTATGTGATGTCACAAAATAGTAGTAGATGGAGTTAATTTCATTTGCGGCACTAGTAGAAAAGAAACAGTGTCATATATCAGTTTCGATGCCTCTTTAGGTAACATAAAGGCTATTGGTTGCATTGATTTTACCATTAAAAAAAACTTGAGAGCTAAACAGATTTTTAATTTTGTATCCCAATACCCTTACAACACCCTTTGTATCACTACATACTTACAACATAGTTTAAGTGAGAATAAAAACAAAATAATTTTGTTTGATTCGTGAATAAGTGTTCACTGAGACTTCAATATTTTATGCCATGTTTGGGTTTTGAATCTCACATCAGAATTTTTTTTGCTATAACGTTCTAGTTTTCTCCAAACCGCCATCGATTATTATCTTAATCATTAAATGTATTTTGTAAAATTATTTCATTGCGATATCAAGTAAAACCAAAAAAATTCCGTTATAACTAGGGCTAGGACAACAGAATATTTTTTTTTATTGTTTGGATTCTCGAGTGTGTATCCATTAATATCTTATATGCTTTTATATAGAGTATTTGGTTGTTGGTTGATTAATTGTGTTTGACCGTGTCGGATATATACTCGAGAATCAAAACAATGAAAAGAATATTCTGTTGTCATGGCCCTAATTATAACTGACGCACAGAAGAACAAGCTTTTATATCTTAAGATTATTTTTCTCACTTGTAGAAATGTATATGTTAATTTAAAACCTAATAACTCTCGGGCCTATGTAGATGGCCGCACCATGATTTTTATAAACTACTAATCTTCAAATAGCATGTGCCAAAACACGAACCATAATTGAATTTTTAGTTTACAAATTAATATTATTTAAGTGAATTTACTGCTGCAAATTTTGAAAACAATTTAAAAATCTGAATTTCGTGTGTTGATAAAACATTATTTTTCTCATAGGAAAAACGAAGTTCAATGAAACCAATGGTTTGTTAAGTATTATTAAAGCTCTACTCCATCGGAAACAACAGTTAAAAGGTTGTATGTTGATTTAAAAAACGCTGTCATACTGGTACAAATAATGTCTGAGATTGCCCAAATTCAAGTTGCGTAAGAAAACACCAAACACGCCTACAAACTCGTTTTTGCTGATCGAAATTGAAGTTGTGTAAGATAGCAGATGAGTTGAAAATATCAGAAAGCAGAATATTCACCGTTTTGCATGAACATGTGTCAATGAGAAGGCTGTGTTTAAAGCAAGGGCTACATTTTCTCACAGTTTATCAAAAAACAACAACAAAACACTGACGATTCAAAAGTCATTTGTAGTCATTTTAACGCAACAAAAAGGAGTTTTTGCGTCGATGTAAAACGATAAACGAAACATGAATTCACCAATTCATTCTGTAGTTAAATTTTAAATATGAATGGATCGTAGCAGGTAAAAGTCGTCTTAAACGACTAAATTAGCAAACATCAGCAGGTAAGATTTTTGCCTCTGTATTTTGGAATACACAAAACATTGTGTTCCTTTATTATCTTGAAAAGGAAGAATCATAAATATCAAATATTCTGTCGCATTATTCGTGTCTTTGTGTGAAGATTACATCAAAGGACGATAACGAATGAAGAAGAAAACTGCTTTTTCATCAAAACAATACACTGTGTCACAAAGCGATCACAATAATGGCAAAGCCATATGTATTGTACTTTTAATAGTTTATGTACCGACCGTATTCTCCATATTATTGGCTGTTTGCAGATTTCAAAAGAATGCTCCAGAGAAAGAGATTTTCAAATGAAAGAGTGAAGGCGTATTCTGAGGCTAAAGCCAAATAGTTCTACAAAAACAATATCGAATTATAAGAGAAGCGATTGAAACAGTGCACCACCCTTAATAGGTGCAAGTTTAATATAAATCACACCTCGTCTCTGGTTTTATCTCACTCACAATGTTCTGCTGTCTGTTGCTTTCCTTTGTATCTGCATTGCATTTACTCGTCACTTGTGAAAAAACTAAAACTAAAATGTTGTTTCTAATTGTATCTGAGACGTACAATAACTTCTTTTAGTCTATAAGGCTGAAAGTAAATTCTATTTACTCAGTGAAAAATAATTTTAAAAAGATGTTTGCTTTTCTTATTAAACTTATTTCAAGTGTAAAAATATTGATATTCATATTTTCTCCTGCGATTATCGATATTCATTATTTGTGAATTTACTTCAAATGTTAGAAAATTTGCAATCTATTTAAAATATATACAAATAAGTACATGTAATTAAATCTTATTTAATCATGGATTTCCATGTCTACTGCAAGTAATAAAATTATTCGTAGACTAGCAGGCCAACCCGGCGTTGCTCAGGACCGTATAAAACAATGAGAAAAATGAAGTTGGCTTTGACCATATCCGTTATTCTTAAGAGAGAAGAATTTTTTATGTCTATATATCATTTGCTATCTCGAGCAAAAGAAAATGTTACCTAATCTACGACGTGAATTACACAAATTATGTATGAAATAATTTTAACTTCCTTTGGACATGTAATTAACAGCACGAATATTAAATAATTTGACAATTTCTTGGACGGATAATGTACAACATATATATCAAATAATTTTCTTACCCTATAACAGATAATGTAAATATATATATGAAAAAATTTAACATACTCTGTATGGTATTGTACAACATATATGGACAAATTTCTCGTCAAACCAAGGCCATCATAATTAAAAAAAATGAATTCAGTGCTAGAAGATGAATCATTAGAATTTCCAAATAAATACATTGTCTTGGTTAGTGATTAGGTAACGCTTGCTTCAACAGAAAATTCGTCATTACTGCGTTTCTTTTCCCACCACAACTACCACCAACACTATAATTTTAAGCAAAATTATATAATTTCTAGAATAAATATGTAAATATCATTTCATCATGGTCCGTATTCCATATGTCAGCTTCTTATTTAATAAATTATAAGGTGAAAGTACAGAATAGTTTAAAAAAATACCTTCCTTTCCCCATATTAAGAATGACTTTCTAAACATTAACATTATTAAAAAAACATATCCTCTCCATATTAAGAATGGCTTTCTAAACAATAACGTTATTATTTCAGCACAGTCCGTATTCCGTATGTCAGTTTCTTATTTAATAAATTATTAGGTGAAAGTACAGAATAGTTTACAAAAATACCGTCCTCTCCCTTTATTAAGGATGCCTTTCTAAATTATTACGTTATTATTTCAGCACAGTCCGTATTCCACACGTCACTCTTTTTTATTTATTAAATTGTTAGGTGAAAGTACAGAATAGTTTACAAAAATACCGTCCTCTCCCTTTATTAAGGATGCCTTTCTAAATTATTACGTTATTATTTCAGCACAGTCCGTATTCCATACGTCAGTCTTTTTTATTTATTAAATTGTTAGGTGAAAGTACAGAATAGTTTTAAAAAACCTTCCCATATTAAGAATGACTTTCTAAATAATGTTATTATTTCAGCATAGTCCGTATTCTGTATGTTACCCCCCCCCCCCTGTTTAAAAAAATATATATGAAATAAAGTAAATATGAGATAATAATATTCTACAACCATTTCCGGCACTGATTCCATATCATTCAATCTCTCTTAAAATAGGTAAAAAATAAAGAAACTTTGAGATCGTAAACTGCTTCAGTCTTTTCCGGGACTGACTCCATATCACCCACCTCTCTTAAAAATAGATATGAAATAAAGCAAAGATATTATTCGCTATAAACCACCCTTGGTGCATGGATATTATTTCCTGAGAATTTCAGTGCTATGTGACCAGTAGTTTAAGAGTTTACCTGTTAAATATTTATACACACATACGTCTAATGTTTTATTTATATAGATTGAGAGGTGATAAGCAGTTTTTTGTGAAAAAAGCGTAAGAAAATAGAGACAAATAAGAAACCAGATGTGGAGAAATTATATTTGGATGACGAATCCATTCACATTGTTCAGAAGATATGTTACCAGGAAAGATCAGATGGTAGTGTGATTGCAAGAGTTAGAAGTGATACTTCTAGCATTACTGTTACGACTGTTGGCAAGGAAAAGCGTATATAAGACATGTGTACGATGTATGATCAATTAATCCATTTGGGGGCCTAAAATAGTAAAGTACAGCGAGACGTAAGATAATGCATCTGAATGTTTGTACAAGTCGACTTTAAATCTGGGTATGGTGGGCAGGAGACAGAGAATGTTGCCTTTTTTTTTAGAGGAGAACGACTATGGTACATCTGCAAGTGAACACGGAGAACACATTTTAGTGTTGGAGTGAAAAAATCTACCAAATGTAGATCTGTATTCTCATTGATGATGTCAGTCTATTTGCATCCTTCGTTGTTCAAGTGATGGCGTATTTAGTCTCTGAAGCTGTACTTTGTGAGTAACCATGGAGAATCCCATCACGATTCTGATCGCCAACCATTGAACATGCACGAGGTGTATGGTATTTTTTGGAAACAGAGATACGTTGCATGGATGCCATGTTCAATGATGTTGTAAAAAGTTTACCGATGAGGGTTGGAGACATGCATTGCATGGAGAGGAATGATATCAGAATGATATGATGAGTGCATCATGGAAGTCTTAAGACCAGCTTCGATCTGATGATTCTAAAGATTAAATTTGTACAGTATAGGGAAATGTGTTTAGAAAAGGAGACTTTAATGACGTGGCCATGTTGAAAGTTCTTGGGTTAGTAGATCTGGAAGAAAGCCAATGAAAATAGAAGAGGAAGAGATAAGGGCGGACTTGAGAGAAAGGGGAATAAAATATGTCCAGAAATACATCAGTTTGGAAGCCAATTTCTAGAAGCCATCCAACATATGCCGGCATGTAAAATTAATGTTAAACTGATATGATGATAATACTTTTCGTATTTTTCACATTAAAGTCTATTTTATTGTTGCCGTTGATATTAATCTTTTAACATTTCTTCACACGAACTTTTTCAAAAAATAATCAGCTAATTCTCGTTTTTTTTAAGACTTAATTACAGAAATGTTATCAATGATATTTGATGAAACTTTTAACCAATTTCTAAAATCATTTCTCTTTTAAATGAATACAGCCTTTAAAGATTAATGGAAAACTCGGTGTCATTTCTTCCGATAAGATTCTTTGTAAAGAAGAAATGGAGAAAAATATTCCATTAGAAGGAAATCTCTAAGAGATTTCAAAGTTACGATAGCAGGAAGTTCTTTGACACATTTCTGGCAAAAGATTATGCTCTCATCAAGTTTTGGCAGAGAATAGTAAAGAAGGCTTCATTAAGGAATTCACATCGATCAACAAGCAGACAAAATGTTGCCACTTTGTTATTCGTTAATGTTTATTTATGATGTCAGAAAATGTTGACAAAAGACGAAATGTATCTATAAGTTCAGCCATTTAATTCTATGTTTGATTAATATTTTGCTATCATCTGATATTGATAAACCGACAGAAACTTCATTTAAGTTATTTCCTAGAGATTCTTCTATCGCCATTTTAGGAATTTTTTTAAGGCCTGGTTTTTATTTTAGTTATTTTCTATTTGTTTAAAGCTAGTTGGAGTATACATTTTTCTCGTGTTAAACATGACTGAATATTTGGAGACAGCAATTTCTTTAAGCATAAAACCTTCTATCAAGATGCTTAAATGTGGAATCGCATATCTGTAAAAGATTGATAGACTATTAGACAAAATTAGCAAACATCCTCAATAATGCCATTTTATTTAGTCCGTTTCGGATTTCATTTTTTCACGACATTCTCTGTTTCTCTCTCTCTCTCTCTCTCTCTCTCTCTCTCTCTCTCTCTCCCTCTCTCTCTGAGGAAAGCAATTTATTCACAACTGATTAATATTCGGTCTACATCTGATAACAGAAAACTAGTGTTGGAATATAAGGTTATTTTATTTCACATATATTAGATATATATTATATATATCCCAAACATATCTATCATCAAAACAGATAAGAGATAGAAGTAAAACCAAGTGCAATTAACAAATTTATTTTCAGTTACTGCAACATGATATCATACAAAACATAAAACATGTCAATTATTGCTTTACCTTTAAAGACAGTGATATATTTTTCATTCTGTAAGACCCTCACAGGAGACTCCAGTAGTGAAGGATTCTCTATACTTTGACTCTTTTCGAGTACAACCAATGGGGAACTACCTAACACCCATGGTCAGCATCAGTGCGCCTCAAGTAACGTTCTCAATACTAACATTGCTACAGCATTCATAATTCCAAGCACTTTCAAATGGCATCAAGCTAGTCAATTCTTTCTTCCTTGATATCTATATTATTACAGCTCATCAACATCTGTTTCTCTCTCGTCTGTACACTTGTTTAATTTATTTTTTAATTTCCAATGAAAGTGTATGGGACAATCCGTCATATTCAATGTTAAATATTATTTGCTTTAAGGGTAAGAATAAAGAAATTGATTGGAATTTACTAAAGTATTCTATTTATGAAACTATCTTATATAAAATTCTCCACGTTAAAAAACGACCCTGGTGTCTAACTCTGTCCCGTGGGGAGGCATTGTAAATAGGAACTATCTTATATAAAATAATTGTTCATATTCTAATGCAACATTTTGATACCTCAACTTTGTCTTTTACCAATCTATATATCTAGAAAAGTGAGAATATGTTTGTGTGCGTGTGTGTATGTGTGCGTGTGTGTGTGTGTGTGAGGATACTTCTCAACTTATATACTCAACAAAGTTTTGATCTACAGACTTGCAATTTGGCATATAGGATGATCAGACATGTGGGAAACTTTTTAATCGGTTTTCATCCGGAAAAAGGGATGCTAAGGGGTAAAAATTGTAAAAATTGGTACTTGGAAGTCATCAAATTTTTATCTGTTTTCAACTGTTTCAAAAAGGCGTGGCCGTGAAACATACCAGTTTATTTATGTTAAGAATGAGAAGGTTTGAAAACACATTGAAAACCTCGTGTCAACATTGTTTACTGGTTATCGTATTTTAGATTTTAATTTCGATCTCAGCTCGAGTATTTTTTTTTTACTTACAAAAATGAACTGTTTTGAAAAAAAAACACTTGTATGTACATGTCTCATTTTCTGTATTAACTAAAATATAAGATTTATGCATGTTTTATGACCGGGCAACGCCAGGCGGCCTGCTAGTTCTTCAATATAATGAATATAGAATATGATTCACTAGTCGCATTTCATACCAACTCACATTTCGATAAATGTTGCATTTTTATAATCTAAAAGATCGATGATTTACAATGCAACATTTTACACATCTGAAATTCTTTTATTTGTTAACATAATGATTATTTGTTTGCTTTTATTAATATAATAATTATTTGTTAACATGATAATTATTTATTAACTTAATGATTATTTGTTTGCTTTTATTAATATAATAATTATTTAAAAGAGATTTAGAAGGCTGTCACAATGCGAGGAATGAATTATAGTCGCTGTTGGTAAGAGGAGACGAGAACAAGTGGCGATTTACAAATCAATAAGTACATATATATATTTTTATTATTTTATTTTTTTTTTATATATATTTATTCAGTTGTATGGTAAAATGTCTTGTTTTCATGCGACATATTCCATTATTAATTTCGGAAAAATGTTCCCTTTTCAAATGGCGTGCGTAACAGGTCGATTCAAAGCATGCTGGATGAAGGGCCGGAAGTTGTGTATTATTTGTTAACTTAATAATTATTCGTTGACATAATGATTAATTGTTAACATAATAATTATTTGTTAACATAATAATTATTTATTAACTTAATGATTATTTGTTAATATAATAATTATTTGCTAACATAATAATTATTTGTTAACATAATAATTATTTATAAACATAATAATTATTTGTTAACATAATGATTATTTGTTAACATAATAATTATTTATAAACATAATAATATTTGTTAACATAATAATTATTTGTTAAGATAATACTTATTTATAAACAAAATAATCATTTGTTAACATAATAATTATTTGTTAACATATTATTTGTTAACATAATAATTATTTATTAACATAATAATTATTTGTGTGCTTATTTTTAAAGCATTATGTCAAGACATCAGTGTTATATACCCAATGGTAAGTTTTCTTTCTCTTAATGCGAGAAAAGGTAATAATAAAAAACAATCAAATCAAAAAACTGTAAAAACAGTAATATCAATTCTGTGAAATGTTGGTACGAATTTAATAATGCCAAAACCTATTGTTAATGCTATGTTTTAAAGCGTGGTAGCTGAAGTCTATCTGAGTGTAAAATAAACATGCTATTTCATAACTTGCAGGTAGATAATTCAACCGTTACCATTTTAAACCTTTATAGGACCTTTAAGTTTTAAACATCCCATTGTTCAAAAAGGCAGTGCAGTGAATGTTGTTTTTATGTATTGATTATTATTTTGACAAAAGCTCAATTCTGCAGTTTCTTTCAAGCAATGAAAATTTTAACAAATATTCACTTCGTTTTTTCTGATTCATTTTTATTCTTCTTAAAACACGTGTCCGTCAGTAATCCGCCTAAGCACTTTTCGGGTTCAAGGGTATCGGGGCAAGTAACACACTAACAATGAGAAATTTTACTGACTACTAAACAGCACCACAACCGAGATGAGGGTAGCTAAGTGGTTAACGGCACAGGCTGATAACCTGGGTGTGCCAAGTTCGAATCCAGTTCGTTTCACAGAAATATATTGCCAACTTCAAGCGGTCCCTACCGTAATTCAATATCTTTCAAGAAAAACCCAACTAGAAAGATATCGAGGAAATGAATGCCAACAATAATAATCTGATTCATTCAAAATGAATGAATGATACTTAACAACAAAAACAATAACACCAGCATACACACATACTATATATATATATATATATATATATATATATATATATATATATATATATATATATATTTATCTATATATATATATATGGCACTTTGTGTCTGTCTCTGTGTGTGAGTGAGTGATGTGATTTTCCTACGGACTATGAAACAGCTGAGCCGAATTTTTTTAGAAATTTCACACAAATGTACTTTATGTGTCTGGGAATGTTCTTAGATGGGTTTTGTATCGAAATGCTATGATAAGTATTGAAAATCGATAATTGAAAAAATCTGATTAAAGAAGAAACAGTCTAATTTTGACCAAATTTTACACCATTATGCAGTCTAATATCACAAGTGCATTTGGGGAATTTTATCACTGCACAAGCAGAAGTGAACGGCGTCTAAAATTAACAGTAAATTCTTTGATAAGAGGGAGGCGCGTTTGAAATGAATGTTTCTGTTTAGAGCACAGTAATACCATGATACTTGATTTTTGCATTTTTAACCTTAATTCAAGCCATTATATAATAATACTTTGATAAGCTCAATAGTAGATTCTCTGCAATGTAGATTACAATGCCACTGTAGAGAAGCATGTGAAGCTTCTCTCCGGTGCATTATGCTGGATGCCAGGCAATCAATCAGTTTAATTGAAAAATTGTCGATTTCTCGAATTTTAATGACAGTAAAAATATTGGAAGTGTGGAACATCAGTTTATTCTCATTCAATCTCGGACAACGTCGGGTTTTCTTGCTAGTACTTTACAGAAATCAATAATATATTTGAAAGCGCATTTAATGTGAGTGTGAAAGTGAACATAAGCAAGATATAAAGTAAGACAGAAGGAAGAGTGAAAATGAGAGAGTGGATGTGTGAAGGAAAGGAAGGAGGAAAGAAAAGGAGAAAGAAGGAAAAGGAGGAAGACATGGAGAATAGGAAAGAATGGGAGATATAGAGGGAAGCAAAAGGGGAGCAAAGAAAGAGAGAAGGAAAGAGAGAGAGAGAGAGAGAGATTGGAGAGATAGAGATCAAAGGAAAAAGGCAGAATGAAGGGGGAGAAAGAGAAGGAATGGAAGAGAGAGAGAGTAAGGAAAGAGCAGAGAGATAGATAGATAGATAGATAGATAGAGAGAGAGAGAGAGAGAGAGAGAGAGAGAGAGAGAGAGAGAGAGAGAGAGAGAGAGTGAAATACTTAAAAGGAAAAAAAAACAAAATTATATGAACTTATTTGCGTGACTATTATTTATATATTCTTTTCACGCATAAAATGTGTATGTTTATGTATTAATGTGTATGCATGAAATACTATGTAATTGTCTTAATGCCTTTTTTCATAACAAACGATGTTTGCGGCCTACTAAATCTCCTGGCTTGAATCCAAGTTCTAATTTATGGTGAAAACTTCAAGATTGGATTCTTTTGTTGTTAATATTGTGAAGAGCCAATAAAGCATAAAGAGAAATCTTTCTAAGTAGTGATTGCAAAACTGGGTCATGCAACTATGTATAAAATATAAAATCAAACGCTACAATTACTTTTCCCTTTTACATTTTAATGAATGTAGATAAAAGTTTCTATGCTCAGTTTTAGGAGTCCATCATTGCAGGCAGCACCAACATTGCCTGTTAACTAAGACGCTCTCAATTATGTTTGATTCCTCTACATCAAAGTTTGAGTTATATTAAGTAATACATTTTTACAACGCTTGGCGCATGCCCATAAGAGTAAATAATATTATTTGTTAGTAAAATCATAAAGTATTGATCTTATCATGATGAATTATGGAATATGTATCCTAGGCGACAGGATGAGTAACATGGGTATTTAATTATTTTTTCATAAACTTTACCATCTAGGGAGTTACTAGCAAAACAATGGCAAAGAAAAGAAATACGATTTCAAACTAATGCTATATTTATTTCTCAGGCAATAAATAAATAAATAAATGTCTACTCTCTATGTTTTCATATTGAAGAATGCAGCAAAAGTTTAATCTGTAAGAGTCACGTGATTAAAATCAAATTATCTATCGAAATTTTTATCATCACTTCCAATGAAGATCACTTCGGTATATAAAAACATTACCAATACAAAGACAAAGAAAAGCAACAAAAAATGAGAAGAGAAAAGACTTGGTGGATAGAAACGAACTAACAAATTTATTAAGGAAAGAACAAAATGAAACTTAGAGCCAAAGCTGTCTGCTGTAAAAATTTTGCTCTCAGCTTCAAAAAAAAGTCCTTTGTGTGGTAACAATTACGAAAGATAGGCAGAAAGAAAGACGTGTTGAGAAGGCCGTTTTTTACTTACTGCTGTGATATGAGATTGCAACCAACGTAGGGTTTTTTTTTTAGAAAGGTCTAAATACCTTAGCAAAGTCGAAAAGAGGTCGCTCTCTTTGTTTGCAATTTAAGCTTATATTTTGTTATATCGTCTTTTTAAAAATTAAATTCGTGCAGATTAGTTGAATTATCTGCAGACAAAGATAATTTATTATCTGAAATAATGTTCCGAGAGTGTTCTTTTATAGTAAGAAGTTTATTTCTTTATTTTCCCGAAGGAATAACCTGAAAACAAAAATATACATAGTTCTCCGTATAATAACATTCTCTGAATAGATAAGAAGTCTGGTAAAAATAACTTCCTAATTCCTTCTTTGAGTCTGGTCAGAACAGAAATATTATTTTCTTTTGATTTAGAAAAACTGCAGCTTGGGACGTATCCATTTTCTTCAGGCTTTAGAAGAAAATATCTAGTTAGAATGATAGACACTTCAAATTCAATCTTTCCTAGTGAGAATATTTCCCACATGTGTGTTCTCCATCTTATTTTAGACATCATCTGACCAAATTAATTTCCATAAGATTTTTATTTTTTCTGTCGCTAGATCTAAATGGGCCAGCCATTAACAGTTGGCATCGTGATGTAGTGGGCAGAATATTTTTCTATCTATGACATGCTATGGGGAGGGGGAGAAACACTACATTTCTAACTAGAAATCGCATATGAAAATGCACATCGTTTATTCGTCATATATGCAGCCACATAGCATTTATGCACGAAGATATGCAATGTATATGTCCAGAAGAGTAATGTTTTTATGTAAGGTAAAATCTAAAATATAAAGCTGAATTCCTCTGTGTGTGTGGGGGGGGGGGTCACGAATAGGCTCCTATATGGTTGACTAATTTAAAAAATTGATTACATATAATGATAGAAGATGTATCGAGACACAGGAATGGGTATGTTTGATCTGGTAGAACGGTGGTTCATTAAAATTGTGGGGTCTGCGTTCGCGCCTGGTCCACAAAGTATGGAAATAAAAAATTTAAAAAAAAAAACATTTACAAGTGTTTTTGATATAGATGTACATAATAATACTTTGATAAGTATGTTTAACTTAAATAGGGATGGTATAATAAAATTGTGGGGTCTGCGTTCGCGCCTGGCCTCCATAGAATGGAAATAAGCACAAGCTTTAACTATCTGTGTAAGTATACTTTGATAATTATGTTTCAGTTTGAAGAAATATGGTATAATAAAATTATGGGGTGTTCGTTTGCACCTGAGCTACATAGAATGGAAATATGTCACAAAGTTTAACAAGGTTTTTTTAATATAGATCCACAGAATATTGATAAGTGTTTCAGTGTGAACAGGTATGGTATAATAAATTATGGGGTTTATCTATTTTATTTTTACTTTCATCATATTTTGCTTTGGTTTTGATTCCCCAAAATTCAACCCAAATTTACAACCCTTCCTTTTCATAACCTATCATACTTTCATAAATCAGAGTCCATTTTCTGTAGGCTGTTTTTGAATCCAGTCAACGACGGGTACTTTTGCTAGTATAATATAAATATAATTTTAGAATAACATTTCTTATGGGTTTAATCGATTACATGATAAAAGTTGAATAAAAATCATGATTTTGTTTAATAATGTCTCTCTGAAAAGAGACGTTCTCTCAATCCGGACTCTAAACCACGAGCGTCAAATAATAATAATAATAATAATAATAATAATAATAATAATAATAATAATAATAATAGCAGCTCAAAAAGAGTACAAGAGGCATCGTGACAATATTGCAAGAAAGGTCCATTGAAATATATATACAAGGGTTGGAACACAGTGAAAAATTGTACAAGAATGTTCCAGAAGGGGTGGTGGAGAGTGATAATGCAAAATTATTGTGGGATATGAATATCCAATGTGATAATGTGATTGAAGCAAGGAGACTAAATTTAGTCTTGTTGGACAAAAAGGAAACACAAGGCAATAATGATTGATATATCAGTACCAGCTGATGTGAATGTGGGGGAAAAAGAAAAGGAGAAAATCGAAAAATACCAAGACTTGAAAAGGAAGATAAAAAGATTGTGAAGTTTAAGAAGGTAGACGTTGTACCTATTGTGATGGGAGCATTGAGAAGTGTTACAAAAGGATTTAACAAATGGATTGAAAAAATTATGATCCATGCACATTATGAGTGGAGAAAAAAGGAGTACCAGGTAAACCATTTATTATTTATGGATGACTTAAAGTTGTATGCAAAGAACAATGACCGGGTAAATATGCTTTTAAATGTTCAGTAATGATATAAGTATGGAATTTGGCATGACGAAGTGTGGTGTCTTGAAATTGAAAAGGAGAAAATTGTTGAAAGGAAAGGAATAAACTTTTGAATGGGGAAAATAATAAAAGAGGTTGGAGAAGAAGGATACACCTACTTAGGTATTGTGGAATTAGATAAAATAAAAGAAGCTGAAATGAAGGAAATAATATGAAAAATATACAAGAGGAGACTATGGTTGATTCTTGGATCAGGATTGAATGCAAGAAACAAAATATCCGCAGTAAACACAAAGAGTGATATTAATATGTGAAAAGAAAAGAGGGAGGACGAAGACTAATAGGTGCAGAACGATGTATAAACGAAGAAGAAAATAGTTTGAAAGTTTATGTCTCCAACTTATAAGGAAAAGCTATAAAAGGTGTGTCGAAATTTGAAAAATTGCAAGAGAGTGAACTAGTAAGAAGCAAGGAATCTAAGGCAATAAATGAACAAAAATGAAAGACAAATGGATTGAGAAGAAAATGCATGGTCAGTTTAATCGAAATCTGCCAGAGGTAGTGGGCAAGGGTAAAACCTGGCAATGGTTGTCAAAATGTGATTTGAAAGTTGGGACAGAAGCCCTAATATATGCTGCGCAGGAGTAAGTGCTCAGGACAAATTATGTGAAGTATCACATTGATAAAACAGCAGAAAGTCTTCTGTGTCGACTGTGTGGCCAGAGAGGTGAGAATGTACGACACCTCGTTAGTAGTTGTGAGAAGTTAACTCAAAAGGAATACAAGAGACATCATGACAATATTGCAAGAAAGGTCCATTGAAATATATATACGAGGGTTGGAACGCAGTGAAAAATTGTACAAGAATGTTCCAGAAGGGGTGGTGGAGAGTGATAATGCAAAATTATTGTGGGATATGAATATCAAATGTGATAATGTGATTGAAGCAAGGAGACTAAATTTAGTCTTGTTGGACAAAAAGGAAACACAAGGCAATAATGATTGATATATCAGTACCAGCTGATGTGGATGTGGAGGAAAAAGAAAAGGAGAAAATCGAAAAATACCAAGACTTGAAAAGGAAGATAAAAGATTGTGAAGTTGAAAAGGTAGAAGTTGTATCTGTTATGATGGAAGCTACGGAGAGTGTTACAAAAGGATTTGACAAGGGGATTGGGAAAATTGAGATCCATTCGCAATTGAGATCCATTAAAGATTTTTCAGAAAGTACTGGAAACCTGAGAAAAAATGCTGATAGCCTATCAGTATAAAATCGATAATAACAACAACCAGGTACAAAATGTGACAACAGAAATAATAATAAAATATGACAGGCTCCCTCAAGCATGGACAATAGAATGCTTGCGGCTGCACAAAATATAAGGCTGGTACAAAAATAATGTATATATATATATATATATATATATATATATATATATATATATATATATCCTGACGAATCCTAGCATGGATGAAATGTGAAATATTCTGTGTAGCTTAATTGCCACATATATTTTATAACTTACTATATATATATATATATATATATATATATATATATATATATATATATATATATATATATATAATATGGTTATAAAACATATATGGCGATTAAGCTACACAGAATATTCCGCGTTTCATCCACGCTAGGATTCATCAGGCTTATGCAAGGATATTTTGGTTGTCTCACGTTTTTATATACGCATCTTCTATTGAGTTTTTATTTAGCCAGTCAGCTTTCTAGTTTCTACCACACGTTTCCTAATCAGCCAATGAGCAGGCACTTACAGGACAAAGGCCCATCTGACCTTCATTCATTGCTTTTATTTAATATTTTGTTATTATTATTATTTATTTTAATTAAGTCAAGGGAGAATGCTTTAAGAAAATCATACACAAGGAAATGAAAAAATTAGGACTAAAAGTAAACGTACTAGCTAACATAAGAATAACAAACTTCCTCAATGTAACATTAAATTTAGATAAAAACACATATGAACCCTACTTAAAAGATAACACTAATCCAATGTACGTCCAACCATCCATCATCAGTTATAAAACAGATTCCTAACTCGATCGTAAGTAGACTCAGCAACAACTCAAACGATGAAAATGTATTTAACAGGTCAATCAATATCTATGAAACAGCCCTAAAAAATAGTCGATATAAAAACATTGATATCAAATATAAGCAACAAAACACCAATAACTACAATAAAATTAAAATCAATCATATCTATGAAACAGCCCTAAAAAATAGTGGATATAAAAACATTAATATCAAATATAAGCAACAAAACACCAATAACTACAATAAAATTAAAAATATAAGAAAAAGAAATATAATCTGGTATACGGCGCCATACAATCAAATGTTAAAAACAAAACTTGGAAAGAAATTTCTAGATCTTATTGAAAAGCACGGCCCCGCAACCAATCCCTTACACAAAATTTTCAATAAAAATAACCAGCCACTGCGAAAATTAAAAGATGATAATTAAAGCGCATAATAACAAAATATTAAATAAAAGCAATGAAAACAACAATAAAAAAGTGGACACCACGACAAAAATAAAACTAACACAAAGGACACATATGTAATTAGTAAAAATAATAATAATAATAATAATAATAATAATAATAATAATAATAATAATAATAATAATAATAATAAACAAACTCCGGACAACAACAACCATACTAGAAATAAAAGAAAAAATACTAATAACAAACAAGATAAATGCAACTGCAGATACCACACACTTTGCCTGCTTCAAAATAAATGTCTAACCAAAAGCATAGCTAACCAGGCCACAATATTTGTGAAAGAAAACCCGAATAACAAGAAATATTACATAGGTAGGACTTCCTTAGATTTCAAAACCCGATATTATGATCACAAAAGTACATTCAAAAAGAAAAAAACGCTGAATGAAAACAACTCTAGCAAACAAATACTAGGAATTCAGAGAAAGCAGAAGTTTGCCGGTAGTCAAATCGAAAGTAGTAGGACAAGCAAACACATGTAGAGACTTAGACGATCCATGTAGAGTATGCCTTCATGAAAAATTTACGATCCTATACTTTAAAGAACCCCAACATCTATTAAACTATAGGAGAGAAATAGCGAACAACTGTGTTCAAAGGATAAACTTTAATCTAGGATAGCGATACAAAATAATTTTAAAACTAACAATAAAAATAGAAAATAAACAAATAAAATAAAAATACATATACATAAATTATCATATATGCATATATATACATACATATATGTATTAATATATATATATATATATATATATATATATATATATATATATATATATATAAACTAACATAAAAAAGCATTTAACCTAGGTTTAAAATAGATCAGGACGCTCCCTGCTAAAAATAGAACACACAAAGGAACGGGTGAACAAGAGGTCAGCTAGGCCTTTGTCCTGTAAGTGCCTGCTCCTTGGCTGATTAGGAAGTGTGCGGTAGAAACTAGAAAGCTGATTGGCTAACTAAAAACTCAATAGAAGGTGCATATATAAAAACACAAGACAACCAAAAAATCCTCACATAAGCCTGATGAATCCTAGCGTGGATGAAACGCGGAATATTCTGTGTAGCTTAATTGCCATATATATTTTATAACTATACTACCTAGCTCTACCTACCACTGTTGAAGTAAATACTTAAAGTTTTTGCATAAATCTATACATTTGTATATTAATTTATGTGATTTAATGAAGTAATCATATATATATATATATATATATATATATATATATATATATATATATATATATATAGCCAGTAGAGTTTAGTTTCCTAGAAGTACATCAAATGAAACAACATGTGTCTACCAAAGAGTGCTCAATGAGTGAATAGAGCAGGTATATTAAATTTATTTATACAAACATTAATGGCTACATATGTGCATACATGTTTCTGTAATCACCCGCATTGGCCTGAAGATGTAGTCCCCCAACGCGGGTGATTACAGAAACATGTATGCACATATGTAGCCATTAATGTTTGTATAAATAAATTTAATATATATATATATATATATATATATATATATATATAAACGACATTATTTTTGCACCAACCTAATACAAGATTATCAATTTGATTGAAAAAGCAATGAGACATAAAGACTAACTGAAATAAAAATACAAAGAAGGATCTTCTAAGGAGATACCTTATCACAGCTACTGTTCATCATATCCGTGATGCCCTTATAACAACATAATAAGGAAATGCCAGACCAGATACATGTTTATAGATGAAAGAATGGACCACCTATGGATATAAATAACCTGAAACTTTTTGCGAGGAACAAAATGGAACTAGAGATGCTAATAAACATAACCATAATTTTCAGCCAGGATATCCAAATAAAATTCAAAATGGAAAAATGTACACTTTTAGAAAACTGGAGGCAGCGGAAATGGAACTACCCAACCAAAAGGAGATGAAGATACTAGGCGTACATGATGCTTACAAATATTAAGGATTCCTGGAATCAGACAAGATCAAATTAACAGAAATGAAACACAATTGGAAAAGAATACCTAAAAAAACATAAGAAAACTAGAAATTAAACTATACAGTAGAAATTTGATAAAAGGTATAAAAACATGGTCTCTATCACTAACTCTGGACCGTTTATAGGCTGGACAAAAGAACTGAGTCATCTTGACCAGAAGACCAGGAAACATATGACCATGCACAATGCATTACATTCAAACGATGATAGTGACTGATACTATGTGAAAAGGAAAAAAGATCATAAAAAGAAGAATTTGAAAAATAAATAATGCAGAATACAGAAAGGTTGATCACTGCACGAAGAGACACTGTAAAAAATGAACAAGACAGAGAACAAAGAGGCAAGGGATGAGACAAGAAAAGGAAAATGGGGAAAGAAACAGTCACCCGGATGAGTCATAGAGATGACAAAATATGACACTCGTGAAAACACCTTGACATGATTTTGAAAATGACATCTTAGCAGAGAAGCTGAATTACATCTGCACAAAATAATACGATTAAAACCAATTTTATTAAAGTTAAAATCGAGAAGACACAAGAAAACAACAGATGCAGACACTGTGAACAAAGAGACAAAATGATAAACCACATAATTAGTGAATGCAATAAACTAGTGCAAAACGAATATAAAAATAGACACAACCAGGTGGGGAAAGCAACATTGGGAACTATGCAAACAACTGCATCTTCAACACCCAATCAAATGATACAAACACAAACCGATAAAAAACGGAAGTCATAACCTTTTATGAAATATGGACATACACACAGATAAACCCATCCAAGCAATGAGACTGAATGTCATAATAGTTAACAAGAAGGAAAACCAGATCGTAAACTTTCCCTTCCCAGTTGACCATAGATTGAATATTAAGGAGACAGAGAAACAAAGCCAATACACGGAACTGGCCAGAGAGCTAAAAGAGATTTGGAAGATGAAGAATACCAAGATAATACCAATAATTGTAGGAACACTAGTAAAAATCCCAAAACACTTACTACTACTACTACTACTACTACTACTACTACTACTACTACTACTACTACTACTACAACAACAACAGCAACAACAACAGGAGAAATTGGAATCAGTGGGAAGGCTGAGAAGATACAATGGATAGCAATAATGAAAACGGCTAAAATCTTAAAGAATGGGGGGACCAAACTACATAAGCTAAAACGTTAAATGGCCATATAAAATGTGCAACCGAAGTGGAACAGGGGGATAGACACCACATGAAAACAAGATAACTTAAACCACAAAATTGTAAGTTAACTATATCTTCTGCCGCCTCCCCTCAAAAAAAAAAAAAAATAACATTGACTTCCATCACACCAAACAGTCGATTAGGGTCTAAAGATTGGAAAAAGAAAGCACTAACCAAACCTTCAATGCATGAGTGCGAAGAGGACTGAGACATTAGGGAGGCTTATTGCTACCCAAATTCCATTTTATTGTCAGCTAGAGGTCAATAGCAAGCGGATGTTGCGATGATGCAAATTCAGTTTCAAAGGATGTCGAAAGAGGAGGAGACAACTGAAATCTGGGGAGACTTGTTGTCACTGGTTGTTGCCAGTAAGCAATCTGATGATGACCTGTGAATAAATAATAAAATTAACAATGATTATGCTGTATTATGTAGCAATATATTTGTATAAAAAATACCATTTATTTTATAGATTTATAGATATTGAACGCTATTATATAAACACAGTAAAATTCTCAAGATTTTACATTGTGAATACACACCTTTCCTGTATATATATATATATATATATATATATATATATATATATATATATATATATATATATTCTAGCAAAAGTACCCGTCGTTGACTGGGTTCAAAAACAGCCTACAGGAAATGGACTCTGATTTATGAAAGTATGATAGGTTATGAAAAGGAAGTGTTGTAAAGAGATAGCTTTGAATTTGGGGGTATCAAAATCAAAGCAAAATATGATTAAAGTAAAAATAAAATAGATAAACCCCATAATTTATTATACCATACCTGTTCACGCTGAAACACTTATCACAATATTCTGTGGATCTATATTAAAAAACCTTCTTAAACTTTGTGACATATTTCCATTCTATGGAGATCAGGTGCAAACGAACACACCATAATTTTATTATACCATATTTCTTCAAACTGAAACATAATTATCAAAGTATACTTACGCAGATAGATACTAAAAGGCTTTATTAAACTTTGTGCCTATTTCCATTCTATGGAGACCAGGAGCGAACACAGACCCCATAATTTTATTATACCATCCCTATTTAAGTTAAACATACTTATCAAAGTATTCTGATGTACATTGTAAGAGTATCTTGTGTAGTTTCCGACGTGTAGGAGACGGGGAGTCTCATCGTGGGCGACGAAGCGTTTCACTGAAGAACCACGGCAACACACAGTGAACCAACAAACAATGACAGCCACGGCGCGAAGGTAATTAACAAACCTCAGCTGACTGCACGAATAGAAACGGAACCCAACGGTCACTAACGGAACCCAACGGTCACTATACTGATCGCTACGAACGTCAGAACCCGACTGCCTTGCACCTCCAATGAACCGATTTTTATTCCTCAAGATGGCCTAGCTAATTTGCACCCCCGCGAGATCTCGCACAATCCTGCGAGATTCCATCTCTAATAAAAGCAGGCAGGCGCCATCTTAGAACTCTTTCTTCCGCTGTCCCGACCACAGGATCAGCCACCACCCTGCACGCCAGGCACACACGGACCCTCTTGCGCCGAGGACTACGGTTAGTCACACACTCCCCCCTGGTCTCCAGATCACATACGTGACACGGCGGACGTGGCCGTTTTATTCGAGCACTCCTGCGGAGGGGTATTGCTGGGACTTCCTCATCGGAGCTCTCAGAAGTGGCATCAGAAGCATCAGCATCAGCATTAGAGCTCGCAGTTGAGTCATCAGGTTCATGGGGCACAGGTTGCATCCATCGCTCATCGTCGGATGACTCGCTCCTTCCACTGCTCGCAGTTGAGTCACCAGGTTCGTGGGGCACGGGTTGGATCCATCGCTCATCGTCGGATGACTTGCTACTTCCACTGCTCGCCGATTGGTCAGCGCTTAGAGCGGGCCGGACATCCCTTACGTTGCGCGGAGTATCATCGACTAGTATGGCCTGTTCACTGATGACGCTGGTGACCCGCCCCCTCCAAAAGCTGCTGGTGCACCGGCCGCCGGGTGGCTTCACCCAGACGGTGTCTCCCACTTGGTACGTCCCCTGGGGTTCTCGTTGGTCGGGTAGACACACTTCAACGTCCTTGACGCGCACGTGGTAGTGATGAATCGCATCAGCGGGCCCACTGCCGCCAGTCACGGCGTCCTTAGGCGTTGTGTTGTATCTGTAAACCGCCTCCGCGATTGTACACTTCTTCCTGGCCGCGATCCTCTTCACGGTTCGGTGGCACCGCTCCGCTATGCCGTTGCCGCTCGGCACATACGCGCATTGGTGTCGAAGGCTGATCCCCCAGTTGTCCATAAAATGCCTGAATTCCCTGCTGCAGAACGCCGTGTCGTTATCTGTGAGGATTTCCTCAGGCGGCCCCCTTTCGTAGAATATGGATTCCAATTCGTGGATGACACTGGTGGAATCCTGCCTCGCTAATTGGCGCCAAATCGCGAACCTCGTTGGCCCGCAGTCTATCAGCGTGAGGAAGTGTTGGCTGCCGTAGTGGGTTATATCCATACTCAACCGACTCCAGGTCGCGTCCACTCCCAGCTGTCATTTCCGCCATCTGGCTGGGGCGGGGTCGATGGACTGGCACGTTTGGCACTCCCTGACCACTGCTCTTACTGTGCTTTTTGGTATTGATGGTTTAGCCAACTTCACAAAGTAGTAGGCCCGTTGTACTCCGGGGTGCCCACTGTCGTGATGTATCTTCCTGATTTCGTCCTCCTCGACGGAGGCAGCACACAGAGGCACTGGCTTAGCTTCTTTCTTCATAGCCTCATACCATCTCCGTGGTACCCGAGTGAGCTTGTCGGCGAGGTTGTAGTCCGAGGTGACGAGCACTACGTCTAGGGACAGGTTGTACTCCGTCACCAGTTTTTTCACAGTCTCCAGCCTCCGTCTTATCAGCATTTCGCTGGCTGCCTTGGTGCGTGCCCTGGCCTTGCTCGTGAGTGTGTCCGACACCCAGTGGTGCACGCAAAGTGAGTCAGTGTGCACACGCAGTTTCTTCACTTCCCATTGAAGTGCCAGGTTAATGCCCTTTATTATAGCGTCGAGTTCTGCCAGGTTGATATGGGCAGCATCATTCGCCAGTCACAGCCAGCAGGCATCCTCAACTACGGCCCCATCTTTCTCCAAAACTACACCGATCGCTAGAGAACTTGCGTCCACCCACACGCTCAGTTCGTCTCCCTGCACGCACCAGTCCCCTGTGGCGGGGTCATTCTTTTTCACACTAGCGACGGTCTCCTTTAACATTCGAACCAATAGTTCGTCTGTTATCTCATCGTCCCAGACTTTGGTGACCGCATTTGCCCTCCTTTTTATGACGCCTGTCGCCGCACGAACCCATCCGCATACTGGAAGGTGCCCCACAAGTTTCCCGCACAGGGAGAACACGGCACGTCTTGTGTAAACATCGGGTACGTCGGGAACTGCGGTTCCACGCCTCCACTTCAGGATCCCTCGCTCCTCTTGAACGCTCAAGCCCAATACGCAGGCGCCATCCTCAAGCCGCTCAGAGTCCTTGCAGTTTAGACCAAACTCGGCAAGTTTGGATCTTACGCTCGAAGATGACACGATATCTTCGTTCACGTATATATCGTCAATGTACACCGATGTTCCCTTTCTGATCCATTCTTCTTGTGACAACACGGCATTGACAATAGCCTTCATTATCTGGGGTGCTACGTTTAGCCCAAATCCGAGTCGCGTAAGACAGTATCTCTTCCCGGAAAACATCACTTTCTGGAAAGGCCACATCGCCTCGCCGATCCGGATCTGCAAGTATGCTTTTCTCAAGTCCAGTAGGGACACATTGGACCCCTGCCGGCGCCACTCTCGCAGCTTGCTGGCACAGACGTCGGCGTCCGCTGTGAACGCATCAACGTGCGCATTCAACTCGCGGTAGTCCATTACCAGCCTCACCTTTGACTTGTTAGGTTGGGCAACTGCCATCAGCGGTATCAGGCCCTTTGGGGGTCCAAGTTTGTCGTAGGGGTATGGAATCAGCCAACCGTTCTTAATCCATTCACGGAGCTCGCTTTCGTATGCAGGCCTTATCTGGTCAGGCATACGGTACTCTGCCACTTTGTTTTGTAGTTTGGCTGGTTCCTTGTCTTCTGACCACCTCCAAGTGGCGGTCCACGCCTTCTGTTGGTCGTCGAACTCCGCACTGAAGTCCGGCTGGTCGACTCTTAGTGCTGCGCACACCGGGGGCCTATCCTGAAACTGTACAACGCCAGCGCGCGTTATGCGCACGCCGCCCAGGGCTTTGATGGCATCGTAGCTTAGCAACAGGTCGAAACTCAGCGGCTTTTCGCGTGTCACCAGCGCTTCGACGTTGGCCGAGTTTCCAGTTCTTGTGCGAATGTGTACCACACCCACGCCACAACACATTCGTATTTTTCCAGTAATGGTAGTTATCCTGACGTTCTTCTTTTTCCACGCCCGACAGAAGTCTGCACACACTATCGTGCGGGAGCAACTGGAATCAAGGAGGGCTGAACATAACGTGTCATTAACTCGGACCTGAATGACAGGGAGCGCCTTGTTTATTTTCTGTTTGGGGAAGAGGTCGGCACTGGCACCTTGTCCCTGTCCCCGTTTCCCGCACAGTCTCGGGCCATGTGCCCAGTCTTGTTACAGCGGTAGCAGCGAACAGCCGTCGACCGCCTTCTACAATTTCTTGCCATGTGGCCCCGCCCGTTGAATCTGTAGCAGATAACATCACCTTGCGGGCTGGGTCCCTGAGACGGTCCTTCGCCACTTGGTGGGGCCTGTGCGACGGCAACTACCGGTTCCTGCACCGTCGAGTCATCCTTCATTATTGTCCTGGCTCTGTCCACTAGGTCACTCAGCGGTAGTGAGGACATGGTAGAGGTTGCTTGCAGGAGCTGCTTTGCTCCAGCGGGGAGTCCTGACAGGAATTTGTAGGCTAGGGCCCTCTCGGGAAGACCGCCGAACAACACCGTCAGCTTCTTAAGCTCGGCGAGATACACGTCCACAGTTTCGCCCAAGCATATAGACCTCGTCTCAAACTGCTCCCATGCAGTGGTGGGGTCAGTGGCGAACGCTCTGTACAACGCCGTCTTGATACTCGAGTAGTCACACTTCTCCTCAGCGCTGAGTTGCTGATATACAGCGAAGGCCCCGCCGGTCAGCCGCAGAGGAATCACGCGCTCGATATTTTTCACGCCGGACAACTGACAATGTAACTCGACCTTCTCAACCCAGCTGAGTACCGGGTCGGATCCATCGAATTCCGGTACCAACTTTAGATCGAACCTATCCGCCATTGAAGAAAAGAAAACCAAGTTCGGAGTGGGGGGGCCGAAATAGCTTGTAAGCGTATCTTGTGTAGTTTCCGACGTGTAGGAGACGGGGAGTCTCGTCGTGGGCGACGAAGCGTTTCACTGAAGAACCACGGCAACACACAGCGAACCAACAAACAATGACAGCCACGGCGCGAAGGTAATTAACAAAGCTCAGCTGACTGCACGAATAGAAACGGAACCCAACGGTCACTAACGGAACCCAACAGTCACTGTACTGATCGCCACGAACGTCAGAACCCGACTGCCTCGCACCTCCAATGGACCGATTTTTATTCCTCAAGATGGCCTAGCTAATTTGCATCCCCGTGAGATCTCGCGCAATCCTGCGAGATTCCGTCTCTAATAAAAGCAGGCAGGCACCATCTTGGAACTCTTTCTTCCGCTGCCCCGACCATAGGATCAGCCACCACCCCGCACGCCAGGCACACACGGACCCTCTTGTGCCGAGGGCTATGGTTAGTCTCACATACATATATATCAAAAACACTTGTAAACGTTTTTTTATAATTTTTAAATTTTTTATTTCCATACTTTTGGACCAGGTGTGAACGCAGACCCCACAATTTTAATGAACCTCCGTTCTGCCAGATCAAACATACCCATTCCTGTGTCTCGAGACATGTCCTATCATTATATGTAATCAATTTTTTAAAATAGTCAACCATATAGGAGCCTATTTGTGACCACACACACACACACACACACACACACACACACACACACACACACACACACACACACACACGCACACATACACACGCATTCAGCTTTATATTATAGATATATATATATGTATATATAGTCATCCACATACAGGACTGTTTTGCAGTATCAGAGCTCATCAGTGCGGCTAGACAAAAAACTATCCCAAGCCAGGATCAAAACTCGACTGCCCAAATGACAGTCGGTGCTTCTAACCATTACGGTATTCGGTTGCTGCTATGCCGGGACATTATCTAAACACCTAAACTGAATTTATTTACACAAAGATATACTAATGGCAGTTTGTATATCACTTCCGAATTTTCTCAATATATATATATATATTTCTTAAGTTAATCTACTTTCTTATGTACAGCCAGGTCATAGGTCAGCTAGTATATATATATATATATATATATATATATATATATATACTAGCTGACCTATGACCTGGCTGTACATAAGAAAGTAGATTAACTTAAGAAATGTCATGCTCAACCTTGCACTATTGAATTATTTGATGCCTATTATTATCGAGTGTGAACAAAGACACCATAATGTTGAAAGCAGATACTCAGCCAACCGCTCTCCTTGAGACTGGTAACTTTCTGCTTGTCAACTTCTATTTCGTGAACAAACTATTCAAGCGGCAGAACAATAAATGTTTACAAGTTCCAAGACAGACTACCAAAGAAAGTAGTAAATGGATATATTACAGAAATAAAAGGTGCGATTTCAATTTATGCACAAAAGGAAAGTATTCTCACTCCTATAACAGTTTCATAGTTTTATTTTCTCCTGTTAGAAAAATCTCATTTTAGCATATATATATATATATATATATATATATATATATATATATATATATATATAAATGGTCACCTCGACATCAAATATTTTTTCTTTATTTGTTAGCGGTATAGGATAAACATTTGATTGTATGTTCGAACTGAGTGAGAATCCACTAATTCCTTATCCCTTTAAAAAACTAATATTAAAGTCAGTCTGAAGGAATTCTCTTCCACTGACAGAGGATAGAAAGGTGAAGTATGGCAGCAGAACAGTTATTACACTGTGATCCGATCTCGAAAACCAAAGATTCAACCAGCTAGAAATATTTCATCAGCCACGGAAAAAGAAAGAAAAACGATTTCGTCAATTCTATTTTTAGATCGAGATGCGAAACAAAGAAAGAAAAAGCAGGATGTGAAACCCTCTCCCTCATCCAATCCGACCAGAGTTCAGCCTCATTCTTCTTTGTCACCCTTAAGCGATATGACGCGTTTTCAAATATGGAAACGCCCCCCCCTCCCCCCCCCAAAATATCCTGACCAAAAGCGAGTTAAAACACTTAGCTACCTGTTTTCCCAAACCGGGAAATATCCAAATTAACATCGCGGAAAAAAACTATTTGAGAAAACCGAAAACGAATGCCGACAGATACGATATGAAAACAGGATGAAAAAGAAAAGTGTTGAAAAACCGGGGATTTATTATTTGAAGTTAATTTTCTTCCACTACAAGACAACCCTCTCGGACTAAATGTGTCACTCATAAGTCGTGAAAAGAAAAAGAACGAAACAAACAAACAAAAAATAAGACAAAAAAGGGGGGGGGGGAATTGTGAGCGTAAAATTTTGTTTCTCTTTCTGGCAAGCTAAAGATTGAATTTTTCCTCATGGTCACGTGGAGTCTAGTTACGCTGTTAATTCCTTTTCTTTATTTTGAAGGATTTTCGCTCGTGTTACATGTTAGAAATATCCAAAACTCCGTAAATGTTGAATATTTTTTTCATTAAAATTTTCTTTTCCTATCTTTAATAAATTTATTTTTATATTATTTGGAAGTGTTCGTCTCGTTCTTTTATCTCGCAATTTTACGTGTTCGATTCTTGTGTTTATTTTGCATCCTGCTTGTCTCATGCGAAACCAATTGCCGTTTCTTGTTTCAACCTTTTTTGTAATAAAAAGGAAATTTGAACCTTACTGGGCCTTGACGATACTCAGAACATTTGTCTGCCTGCGATAAACGTTTGCTTTTCGTAAATTCCTTTCATATCCCTTTATTTGCTTTTCATTTTTTTACTCATTTCCCTCGTCACACACTTGTGTGACAATATATATATATATATATATATATATATATATATATATATATATGTGTGTGTGTGTGTGTGTGTGTGTGTAGGGGAATAAATAAGAGCACCGGATTACCGGTGTAGGGTAAGGAGTGAGGTCCCTTGAGAAAAGAAGAGGAGAGTCCGTACACATGAGGCACGGACGCAAAAAGTTCTTCTCCTAAAAGACAATGTTGGACAGGCAGAGTACAACTCTAGAATACAGTCCTCACTCCTCCCGTAAACCCCACTATTGAAGTGAGTAATCTTTTTACCTTAATGTTCTGAATTGCAGTGTTGTCATGTTTTCATGTTTGTTAATAAATTCTTGTCGTTTATGCTTGTTGTACGTTTAGTAATTATTAAAGCTGGTCGGTAGTTTTGGGACTTGGAAGAACCTAAACCCGTACCAACAGTGGTGACCCCAACTAGCAACATAGAATACGCAAAGCAACGTTTTTTTTATGTTTTAATAACAAAAGGAAAATGCGTAAAATTAAAGTTTATTTTTAAATAAAAATAATCCATAACATGAATCCAGGCGTCAGAGTAGTTAAAAATAAATAAACAAAACTTTTGGGTACCAAGAGTATACACACCACGGCTTATCACCCCCAGGCAAACGGCATGGTCGAGTGACTACATCGCAGTCTGAAAGCCTCCTTACGGGCACAGCTTACGGACAATACAAGGTGGTTAGAACATCTGCCACTAATATTGTTGGGACTGCGGACAACGGTGAAAAGAGATATGGAGTGCTCAGCAGCGGAGGCTCTATATGGAACCACATTGCGGTTGCCAGCACAATATTTTTTTGAAGCACCAAAGAAAGTTATGGACATGACAGCGTTTGTCGACCGGCTAACAACAAAAATGGCCAAGATGGCATATTCTCGCCCAGGCTCGAATAGGAACATGGTCCCATATGTACCTAAGGGTTTAGAGACTTGCACGCACGTCTTTATCCGTGATACGGAAAGGAGGCATTCCCTGCAACCGCCGTATCGTGGCCCCTTTAAGGTTGTGGAGAGACAAAATAAGTTTTTCAAGGTGCTTATCAAGAATGAGGAACAAAACATTTCGGTAGACAGGTTAAAACCCGCAGCACTGGAAGAGACATATCTGAAAGTATCACCCCCAAACGCCATGCCGGTAGATATGACGCTTCAGAAAGTAGAAAAGAAAAAGACACGATCAGGTAGACATGTCAGATGGCCAGCACATTTAAAAAATTTTGTGACGGTTTAAATAAAATTAAAAATGTTGCCCATTTATTTCAGGTACTCCGTATTTTGGGAGGGGGAGTACTGTACGGGAATAAATAAGAGCACCGGATTACTGGTGTAGGGTAAGGAGTGAGGTCCCTTGAGAAAAGAAGAGGAGAGTCCGTACACATGAGGCACGGACGCAAAAAGTTCTTCTCCTAAAAGACAATGTTGGACAGGCAGAGTACAACTCTAGAATACAGTCCTCACTCCTCCCGTAAACCCCACTATTGAAGTGAGTAATCTTTTTACCTTAATGTTCTGAATTGCAGTGTTGTCATGTTTTCATGTTTGTTAATAAATTCTTGTCGTTTATACTTGTTGTACGTTTAGTAATTATTAAAGCTTGTCGGTAGTTTTGGGACTTGGAAGAACCTAAACCCGTACCAACATATATATATATATATATATATATATATATATATATATATATATATATATATATATATATATATATATTAGTGTTGTGCCGATGAATCGGAATCGGAATCGGGAATCGGTTAAATCGGTAATTTTCGGGGAATCGGAATCGGCATCGGAATCGGAAAAATTTGTGTATAATTTCCGATTCCAAAATCGATTCTTTGAATATTTTTCAAAAGTTAATTTTCAATTGCTTGTACCGATTATAAATATTTATTTCTTTTAAACTATTAGTAAAACTAAACTCTATAGATCTACGTACTCGTTATAGAATGAAGTTCTCATAACAAAATCACGTAATTTCATTAAATAGTTTTTGTTTTACGCTCCCTTGACTAATTATCGCAGTTTTTTTAGGAAGATTCCGAATTTCCCAAATCGTTTTTACGGCATAAAATAAAAACTATTTGATGAAATTACGTGATTTTTTTATGAGAACTTCATTCCATAACGAGTACGTAGAATATATATATATTTTTTATTTTTCGTTTTTTAACATAGTGTAAACTGCACAAGCACCCTTTTTTAATACGTGAAGACAGTTTAGAGCTTCATCCTAGATCTAAAAATAATTTGGTTTTTAGTGGGTTTACAAATATCGTCCAAAAGTAGAATTTCAATGAGGGGGGACTTTTAAATGTAAATATAATTTCTTTTTCAATCTGAAAAATTTCTAAATGTTTTCTCTTTATCTATTTTATCCAGACTTTGATAAATTCATTGTGAGATATTCATGTATATTTTTAACTTTTCCGAAACCCGAGAAAAATGCGACGGTGTCAGACAATGTGGCTCCAGGGAAATAAAATAAAACTTTATTCGTTTGAAATCTTTTCATATTAAACTCCTTGAGAAATTTGGCAAGTGGGTGTGAAAAAGTATTGTTGTCGAAACCAACGGCATCGAAGGTGTTAATTACTCCATAATACTTTCAACTCAACTTTTGAGTGAGATTGGCGGGCTTCAGCGAGGCCTCCGTGATATATATATATATATATATATATATATATATATATATATATATATATATATATATATATATATATATGTATATATATATATATGTATATATATATATATATATATATATATATATATATGTATATATATATATATATATATATATATATATATGTATATATATATATATATATATATATATATATGTATATATATATATATGTATATATATATATATATATATATATATATGTATATATATATATATATATGTATATATATATATATGTATATGTATATATATATATATATATATATATATATATATATATATATATATATATATATATGTATATATATATATATATGTATATATATATATATATATATATATATATATATATATATATATATATATATATATATATATATATAACTTTTTTCCCGTCCATTAGATTTTACTGAAACTTGTCCAAAATGTGAAGGCAATTGTTGCAAATGTAAATTCAGTATCGCTGATCCTGGCAAAACTCTGGTTTGCGCCCCCCCGGGAACTTTTAGGGCTAAAAACCACCCCTTTTTTAGGCTCTTTTTTTTCATATTTGTCTAAAATGTGATTATGTATCTCTATTTAGTGTTTTTTTTATGGTGCTGAACTCAAATTTACATGTCTTAAGGCCTGAAACATAGCCGTTTGTCCATTTTTACAAGTAATCAGCTCCCCCATGGGGGCAAAAGAGGTAAAAAAAAATACCTCAAAATGACTCTAAATAGACAAAATTGACATATTTTTCAGAATAACTTTTCATCCATTCATTAGATTTTTCTGAAACTTGGCAAAACCATGGTTATACCTGATATACACCTGATGGAAGTATCACTGACCCTGGGAAAAATCAGAGTCACAAGCCCTAGAGGTTTTAGGGCTAATATTGGGTGTGGAGCAAAAGTTGAACTTAGTCATTTTTCTGAAAACTTTTGAAAATTTTTTTTTCACTCAAAATTGTTTTTTTATCAGTTATGTATCACTTTTTTTATCACTTTATTCGATCTCCCCTCCTCACATAGAGGGGGACCATGCATGCACGGCTTGTTATGTACAATACCGATTGCCGAGTGAGGGAGCAGCAAACATACCGACAAAACCCAGCACTTTTATATTCTACTTTTCATTTAATTAGCAATAATGTTTGATATTATTTTTCTGGGCAAAATATTTCTTTAATTTTAGACAATTCTTTCGCTACTTTGAAAATAAACTGCATTCTTCTAAAGGTTACCTAGCGAATTTTCGCAAAGTTTCAATTTTTGTTTTGTTTATTTTACGCATATAAAATAAGTTTAGATCTTCTTTAGTTTTACTAATAGTTTAAAAGAAAGAAATATTTATAATCGGTACAAACAATTGAAAATGAACTTTTTAAAATATTAAAAGAATCGATTTGGGAATCGGAAATTAGGCACAAATTTTTCCGATTCCAATACCGATTCCGATACCCCCAAAATTACCGATTTATCCGATTCCCGATTCCGATTAATCGACACAACACTAATATAAAACGATTAGGAATTTAAAATAGACGGTCAGTTTCACAAATAAATATAACGTAACATGAGCTGTAGTGTGTTACCAATTTTAAATTATGTGCGCTTATTGGGGATAGGGCGTCTACTTTTTAAGCGATTACACATGGTTTTACAACGTTGCAAACCGAACTTAATTTAGTGGGAAACACTTTAGTTAATATCCATAAAGAATTAGGATGGCCAGAAATGATGATCATTTTACGTTAAATTTATATTCGAAACTGATCTTACACTCTAAATTCTAAATGATCGCTTTTCTTTCCGCCAATTAAAAAAATGTTCTAACACGTAATCTATAAAAGTAATATTTCATTTTGGAATAGGGATTTAGCTGCGAGAGAAAGCACAGAAAGCTCACGCAATCTCACGTTAAAAATGATTTTCATAATAGTAATATTATTATTTAGAAATTCGTTCGTAACAATGAGATGTGGCTTTGCTAAGTGGCGTTGTTAAATATATTGTTCTTACATCGTTTTCTTATTTTGCCTACCAATCTTGGAATATTTTCCACTATTCATGTAAGTAGCATGTTATACAGTAAATACGAACTGGTACAATATAGCTTTGTTTTAAAATCAAAATAAATGTTTTGTTGTGTTACAATTTTTAATCAATTACAAAGCAAACATTTGAGATAAAATATACGCGGACATTAACCAGGGGTTTATGTAATAATTTGAAAATTTACGAAAAAACAAACAAAAAAAATCTCTAATTAAATATGTATAAATTTTACAAGAATCGGAATCGGAATCGGGAATCGGATCGGAATCGGAAATTTTGAACGGAATCGGAATCTGAATCGGAATCGGGAAAAATTTTGGCATCGTCCCATCACTAATATATATATATATATTATATGGAAAAATGCGCGCATGAAAAGTAATATTCTTAAGATTTTATTAAACCTGGAAAAGTAAAGGACAAGAAATTCAACCTGGAAAAGTAAAGAACAAGATATTCTAGTAAAGTAAAAAATAAGAATTTTTTAGACTTAAAATATTGCAGCTAAAAATAAAATTTGAATATTGATAAATATTTTATTTATTATTTGCATATGTTGTTGTTTATTGTTGAGTAAGAAAGGGTGTCAGTCGCTGGATTGAACTTATTCCCCCCCTATTATTTGCATATATTTATGTAGTGAAAATTGTTTGAATAAAATTAATTCATTAGTTAGTTAGTTAGTAGATGGAATTAATAATTTTATAATTTACATAAAAATGAATTAAATGATCCTAATTATGATATAATAAAATTATTAATTTTTATGTAAATTATAAAATTATTAATTCCATCTACTAACTAACTAACTAATGAATTAATTTTATTCAAACAATTTTCACTACATAAATATAAATTATCAATATTCAAATTTTATTTTTAGCTGCAATATTTTAAGTCTAAAAAATTCTTACTTTTTACTTTACTAGAATATCTTGTTCTTTACTTTTCCAGGTTGAATTTCTTGTCCTTTACTTTTCCAGGTTTAATAAAATCTTAAGAATATTACTTTTCATGCGCGCATTTTTCCATATAATCCATGATTTTTCCAGGCATTGCTATTGTATTAATATATAAATTTATAATATTTATTAATGATTGTCAAAAAAAATTAGCTCTCAAACACACATTTATGCAATATTTATCATTCAATCACATTTAAAGTGACGTCTGCTTTTATCCTTTTTTTTTAATTTACCTTTAAAATCTTTAAACTATTTTCAGTATTTCCTAGTAAGTTTAAATAAAGTTGTGTTTCTCACAGCAGCAGCAGCAGCAGCAGCAGCAGCAGCTCTAAGAGTAGTAGTTATAATAATAACTTGGAACCGGCGAATTATTAGCATATTAATAGTTCGATTTTCATCGGTTTTTAATTTAAAAAAAAAACATTACACGGGATTGAACCTAAAATCTTTCCACCAATCCCGGCTCTATACCCGTTACGGTAACATATAACATTTTCAATTTAATTTCGAATCACAGTAGTTGTTATGAAATGACTACATTTTTCATCAAATGTGATAACGAAAAATTTGAGTTCATTCAAAAATATGTATATCATAAAATTCACGAATATTTTTAATCGATAAATTCACCATTTTTTGCTATAAAATCATAAGGAGAGTTAAAAAAAAATTAGTTATTAAAAAAAAGGTCGGTTTTTTAATTATAAAAAAAAACGATACACGGGATTGAACCTAAAATCTTTCCACCAACCCCCTGTACTCTAACCGTTACGCTAACATGTCATATTGTCAAAATCGCAGTAAAAAATATTTATATACAAAAAAAAGTTATGCAAAATAAAAAAAAGCGTTAGTCACTTATGTATGTACTTACTCTCCTGTTTGTGAACCCACATATTTTGTTGTAACTTTTTTTCTACTGAACCAATTTTCGAAATTTTTCTTTTCAAAATGTAGCTAATGAGGTGTTCTATCCAACTATATAACCTGTTTGTAATTTGGTTGCGAACAGAATTAGTGGTGGGGGTTTGAATGTGTCTCGATTCATTCAATTTCGGACTTAAGCATATATTCAACCACTACCGTGGTTGAATGATGTACTACTTAAATTTCAACACTTCAAGCTATTCCGGCCGTTATATTTAGAAATGAGTGATATAGAGACTTGATTAATGGAGGCATTCACGGATAGTACGTTCACAACCTACAGGAAGTTAATCATGGTGAAATGGGTTGGCGAGCAGATGGATGTGCATGCAGACAATATCAGATGGTTGGTTGGTTGGACTGGCTGGTTTTGAGGGAGTCGGACTAGAGCAACTTGCTTTTCACAGGATTGTCTGATGTCATTTCCATTGAACTCCAGCAGGTACCAAAAATTGAGACCCTAACCATCAGAAACCTAATAGGAAGAGCAAGTGTTGACGTCAACCAGGGACCAAAGCCTTCATGTGGTTGCAGTCATGAGTCCATCAAATGGTAAATCTGCTGTTCCTACTTGGTCATTTGTCCCCTTATTTGTTTGGAAAATGAACAAAGGGACGAGGCATAAGCGCCAGCCTACTCCCTCACCAAAATGTAAATGCGGCGCTCCCGGTGATTGTCATCAACATTGATGGAGTGCAGTGTTCGGCATTAATTGACACAGGATGCTCACATACAATAATAGATGCGAATCGATGGAAAACAGCAAAAGTGGACGTCCTAACTATTGAAAGCTCATCCTGTGCGTGCTGCGGATTTCAACAAGCGATAGTGATTATGTTAGGATCAATGCTCTGGTGGTGCATGGTAAACCACTGGGATTTGATCTGTGGTTAGGGATCGATGTAATAAAAGCACTGGAAAGCATCACTGTTGGACCTACGAGTGCAGTCGGGATTGGTGTTGGGAGAGTTTCCATGTGTGCAGCTATATCCATCAGTGAACCGGACTTTACTGTTACGTTTGACCATCAAAAGCAAGCTATGATAGCAGTATGGAAATAGGCAGATAACCATCCACTTGAAAGAATGTGTAATAGAGTGTCTGAATATCAAGTGGCTGTGGAGCTTGGACCAGACTATAACCAAGAACTCCAGGCATGGATGGACAAGGGTTGGCTTGTACCATATCTGGAAGACAGACTCGGACCTCCCAAAGGATTAATTCCATTGATGGCTGTGATACAGCAGAATAAGGCAAAGGTGCGACCAGTGATTGACTATCGTGAACTCAAAAATTATATAGATACATTCAATGCAAATGCAGATGTTTGTGCTGCCAAGATGCATGATTAGTGCCAAAAAGGGACAAACGTATCACTGCTTGACCTCTGGAGAGCGTATCTCCAAGTACGAGTCCATGAGACACTCTGGCCATACCAGATGGTAGAGGTCAATGGAAATAGGTACTGTCTGGCACGTTTAGAGTTTGGCTTGAATGTGGCTCTCTTCATAATGAAGGCTATAGTTAGCAGGGTGCTATCATAGGAGGAAGTTGTGAACCACGTGATGTCAGCTTATATCAATGATATCTTTGTTGATGAAGACATTGTGCCCATTTCTCGAGTCTGGGAACATTTAGCTTGATTCGGACTAGAATACAAGGACTCGTAACAAATTGGGGACAACACACGTGTGCTGGGACTGACAGTCTTAAGAGAGCACAGAATGACAAGATGACAGACTCCCTACTCTGGACGCAGTAAAACAGAACGATCCAGCTTGTGGGGACTGATGCATAGACAGCCGGGAACTGAATGTATGGATCGATGCCAGCATGCTAGCAACCGGAGTGGCATTAGAAAGAGATGGAATTGTGGTTGTGGATGCTTATTGGCTGTGACCTGAATCGGATGCCATATTAAAAGGAATTAACTTGTCGCTCCAGTGGCAGACCAAGGTGTTGCACATTAAGACCGATTCTGCATGTGTACACAACTGGGTGTCAGAAACTCTCAGTGGCAAAGCGCGAGTTCACACCAAGGCTGCCAGTGAGATGTTCATTAGAAGATGACTGAATATCCTAAAAGAATTGGTGAAGGAATATGAGTTCTCAGTAGATATGACAGTGGTTGCATCAATTCACAACATGGCCAGTCAATTGATGCGTGTACCACAACGATGGTTCAATGCCATGAAGAAGGATGTAGGGGCCCGAGCCACTGATTGGTGCAGTGCATGTCACTGAGCTGGATGCAGCCCAAATCATGTCAATTCACAGAAACAGTAGACATCCATGAATGTGATGCACTACTTATTTCGCCCAAAGAGTTTGTCCTGTGACAACAAAAGCAGCAATCAGATTAGCAATATGAACGTGCATGGAATGCCAATCTATAGATCCAGCACGAGTTCAATGGGAGAAAGGAAAGCTGGAGGTGAACAGTTATTGGCAACGGTTTGGAATAGCCATTACACACTATGGTGCTTACTATTTTCATAGATTGTTGGCCATTGCGATTTTCAGTGTGGAGGAAATTAGTACAACAGGACTTGGCAACTATAATTCGCCAACTGGAAGTGGTCTTCTTTTTTTAACGTGGCCCACCTAGTGAACTACTGAAAGATAATGACACAGCTTTTCGCAGTAAAGAATTCAGGACGTTTGCAGATGAATGGGACATGAAGAAGATCTGACAGCACAACATCCTTGGAGAGCAAGTCGAAAAGTCTGATACGAAACAGACTCAGAAGATGGACATGAAGCAGATTTGGAAGATGTGCGCACCCCTGATGAAGCCCACGGTTCTGAAGAGGCCCCACAAGTGTGAAGAAGCGTGCGACAAAGACAACCATTGCCGAGATGCAGCCTATGTGATCATGAGATCAGGGAGGAGAGTGACAACAGTCATGGAAACAAGCAGCCAAGATGGCTTGTGCAACACTCAAAACTCGAAACCCGACCAATAGGATATGAAAAGGCGACATATTCGATCACATCTTAATTTGCATATTTCGAATTTGAGCATGTAAAAAGCCCGTATTTCTTTGATTGAGAGATTTTTTTTGCGTGTCAGTGGGAAAAAAAACGCCAGATTATTTTTTTTCATACAGTTAACTCGCATATGAGAGAGGAGAACAGAACGACGTTTTTTTTTTGTGCACAAAATGCTATTCGGCAGTTTAAAACTTAAATTTCAACACTTCATTCTCCAATGAACTTGTGATCTTAGGTTGTGTAAGATATGGACTGTGATCAAAATCGCCTGTTTCTTCTTTCATTGAATTATTTCGTTATTGATTATCGATACTTTTCAAAGACATTCCAACACAAACTCTAAGAACACTGCCAGGCACATAAAGTACTTTTGTGTGAAATTTCATAAAAATCGACCCAGTCGTTTTCGAGTCTATTGGGACATACAATATGTAGACACACAGATATGTAGATACACAAAATTCCTTTTATATAATAATATATATATATATATATATATATATATATATATATATATATATATATATATATATATATACAAAGAGAGAGAGAGAGAGGGGGGCACTTTACTTGTTTCACTAATTTGTTTGAAAATGTCCTGCTTCCAAAATTCGAGCTTACTCTTCACTTAGTTATGATCCTACTCCTTATAAAAGGAGTCGGTCTATTTTTGCTGCATCTGTACCGTGAATAATCTGTGCAAAATATTAAGAAATTTTACCGATAACAGATTTATACCATTTGTAAAAAGATTAAATATAAAACATTTTTGAAATCATTGAAACTTGTAAAATAAAGAATTAATATACAAACTACCATTTTATAATACATATTTTCGAACAAATAAGTAAATACGCCCTTTTGAACAAAAGAAAATATATAAAGTGTCCTCTAAGATGTAGTATCCTTTCTTGACGAGTACAAAATCGTATTCACAGTCTAGTGGTGGATAATCCCCTCTAACTCTAATCTATTGATATTTCAATGGAAAATGCTAAACTGAGCTTCAATCGCTTATTCATCCTTGTAAGAATATTTACGATAAGAACTCGTCATATTACCACAACCGAAAATATTTTTCCTTCTTCCTCCGTAGGCCTAACATCATGCTTCTTTTCAATAAACATAGTTTCTTTTCAAGAACTTGCCGTCGGTGGATCACATTATGAGGATACTGCTTTCCTGCAGACTTCAACATACTCATGTTCGAATACAATTTTTTTTGTTAATTTTTTTTAATAATTTTATTTTGTTAATTCCATTCATATTTTTCAATCCTTTCATAATCTTCTTCATCATTCACTTAATAATCCATCTCATTTACTCTTACCCTTGATTTGCTTTTGATCTTGATGTTTAGTGACTTATTAGTAAAATATTTCGTTCAATAAAATGTACAAAGAATGAATTAAATAAAACATTTAACTTTTCGTCTATACTAATTTTCCAAACAAAAATTAAATGACTTCCTCAATAGTTCTGACACTATTGTATAAATTTACAAAGCGGAAAAAAAATCACTTTGAATTAATATAAAGAAAACATAACGACATAAATTACTAAGGTTGTTCTTTTTTATATTGTGGATGAAAACAAGCTATATTTCTTTGAAGTAAATTGATTTTTTGCCCTTTTTTTACAAAAATAAATGAATAAATACTTTCTTTAATATTCGTCTTTATCAAAGACTTTACGGTTCTATCGCCAACCAAATTAGTCTCTGGATAGAATTTGCAATCTTCCACGGTAATTCTCTTCTCTAAATATAAACTGAATCAAAAAAGTTTAAGATTGGACTTTCCGGGGACACAAAATATGATCTAAAATAACAATGCAAACGCTACTAATAGCAATAATGATTTATTTCACTACCACCAACCAATAAAAAGATTTCAGATTGACGAACATGTCTTCAGAGATGTAAGGATCAAAGTCCATTCATCACATTTTTCATGAAGGAATCAAAGAAAAAAAATTGCTACAAAGTGAATGTGAGAAAGTTAATCAGTTTAAATAAATAGATTTGATTTTATGTTTCTGAATTTGTGAGGTGAGGGTTGATAATTCGTATTATTTGGATTATTCGAACTACTGTTCTCATCTTAAGTGTTAATCGCACGTTTCGGGCAATGTAACTTCCGACCTTCTTCAGGGAATTTTGAACAAAACTCTTTATTTTAACGTTGTGTGAATAATACTCAAGATGAGAACAGTAGTCGGAATAATCCAAATAATATGTGCATTTCATTTGTTGTCCTACTAAGTTTTGAAAGTCTAGAATACCCTACTATGTCATGCATATGAAATTTCTTTTTTTTTTACATAGGCATCACCACTTATCAAGGCCAAGAGGCCACTCGAGGATAAGGGTTAAAGAGTGTACAGTAGAAATTGGACAATATAGTAATCGTTAGTGATGGAAATTCGGTAAATTTGTTAACTTATATGGAGCGGCTCAACAAAAACTTGTTTACATTAGACTTGATGACAATCATATTGTAGTCAGCTGGAAAGCAGGAAAACGGAAGACAATTCCATGGGCGTGCAGTTCTAAGAACGAAGCTTTGCTCATGGAATCTATGTTTAGGTTTAGGCACAGATAACAAGTGGGGGAAATTAGTTATAGTGATTTCTGCTAGACAGGTGTTTCCTGTGAAAGTTTGGCGAGGGGGACCATAGATTGGAGCTCAGACGAGCACTTGCCATGAAAATAAAGATAAAGCAGAGACAAACTCGCAATATCTCTTCTGTGAGATAGAGGTTACAGGGAAGAGAAAAGGACATCTCCTATGAGGCTACGAAGTCTATTTTGAACTCTATCAAGGCAAGATAAGTCCTTTTTAGCAGCTCCTGCCCAAATGTGGCAACAGTACTCCATCCTTGGACGTACCTAGCTCTTATATAGATAGAGAATTGCATCAGCAGTGAGATATCTATTGGATCGATAGAAAGATCCCACCATTTTCCAGCGGCCTTGTAAACAGATTTAATGTATGTGTTCCATTTAAGATCAGGAGTAAATGTCAAGCCCAGAAGCTTGTCAAAACATGAGGTCTCCTCAAGACGAGAGCCATTCATTTCAATTGATGCTAGATGGGGATCAGAGCGTTGATGATGCAAAGATAAAAGCTTGGTTTTAGATGCATTAAAAGTAACAAGCCACCCCTTTCCTCATTGTACCACTTGTTCAAGATCAGAGGAGAGAGAATCAGAGAGAACTTGGTCATTACAGTCGTAGATGTGCTACCATAGATTGTAGTGTCATCAGCATAAATGTCTACGAATGATGTAAGGATATGATTTGGAAGATCATTAATGTAGATCAGGAAGAGAGTTGACCCAGGATGGACCCCTGAGGGACTCCAGTATTAATACTGAGAGCTTCTGATTTCTGCGCATCAACCACTACTCTTATGAACCTATCAGAGAGAAATGATTTAATAATTGAGAAGACATTTCCAGCTATACCATAGCTGGAGATCTTGTGAAGTAAACCTTTATGCCATAAAGGCCTTTGATATGTCAAGAGCAATTGCCCTAGAAAGGTAGCCTCCGTCGAGAAATTCGCTAATCCTATGAGATATAACTGTAAGCACATCTGCTGTAGATCTAGCAGAATGGAAACCATATTGTGTGTCACTAAGAAGGTTATTTTTGCTGAGATGGCTGATTACTTCCCTATTTAACGCAGATCTCAGCAACTTACTTATGATGCACAGGAAACTTAATGGCCTGTACTGGTACTTTTATATAATTATTATGACTGTCAATTCTGTAATATTCAATAAAATCCAATAGCGTGAGCAAACACACAAGCCAGACTTCATCTAAAATAGCTATTAGATTTTTGTATATCGGTTACAAACGATAAAATGATGAGATTCTTATAAGGATCACAAGTCACGTGTCTAGTTTCATATACGTCAACAGACAAAATCCATTTTGTGCGATCAAAATCAAATTCATCCTGTAAGTCGATCGTGGCTTATAAAACAATTTCAATAAGGCCATGAAAAACTCTTGCTTCACGTAATGTTTAAAAGTTGAGGAAAGACTACTCTCGTCAGGGAAAGCAACGAAACTGCTGTCAGCTTTTTACTTAGCTGCCACGCATATTAACACACTGACAAAAGGCAAGGATATACAGGGTGTTCCAAAAGTCTTGGGTACATTTCATTATCTGTTTAATGTGCCCAAGACTTTTGGAACACCCTGTACATCCACTACTATTCTATTTACCAACACTCAATGTCACACACATACTTACACACAAGCAGAACTCAAACATATATACACACATCTCTTGAATAGACAATTCATTCTTTTACGGAGAAGAACAATTCAATTGTCCGAACATCTGCATATAAAATAAACAATTCATGCCTACAAACTTTCCAGATAAATGTACACACATTTTGTTTTTCTGGAGAAAATTTGAATACTACTAGAATGTGTCCTTAGGTGTTTAAGGTCCCTCTGTATGAGTGTTTGTCAGAAAAAAAACCCTGGCATGAGGATACTTTACTATACAAGTAACTTCTAAATAGATATTCAAAATAGAATATAATTCGAAGCCAAACAAGATTCTCTTTCGATTGGAAAGAGGAAAATTAATGTTCTTAACTTCTATACTAACTGAACATTTGAGAGATAGAGGGAATCTTAATTGAACACTTGGACATCTATATAATAAATCCATTGATTTCTGAGAAATTCGATTGAATTAAAATTATATATATATATATATATATATATATATATATATATATATATATATATATATATATATATATATACTAGCAAAAGTACCTGTCGTTGACTGGGTTCAAAAACAGCCTACAGAAAATGGACTCTGATTTATGAAAGTATGATAGGTTATGCAAAAGGAAGGGTTGTAAAGAGATAGCTTTGAATTTGGGGGTATCAAAACCAAAGCAAAATATGATGAAAGTAAAAATAAAATAGATAAACCCCATAATTTATTATACCATACCTGTTCAGACTGAAACACTTATCACAATATTCTGTGGATCTATATTAAAAAACCTTGTTAAACTTGTGACATATTTCCATTCTATGGAGGTCATGCATGAACGAACACCCCATTATTTTATTATACCATATTTCTTCAAACTGAAACATAATTATCAAAGTATACTTACGCATATAGATATGAAAAGTCTTTATTAAAGTTTGTGCCTATTTCCATTCTATGGAGGCCAGGCGCGAACGCAGACCCCACAAATTTACTATACCATCCCTATTTAAGTTAAAACATACTTATCAAAGTATTATTATGTATATCTATATCAAAAACACTTGTAAACGTTTTTTTTATTTTTAATTTTTTATTTCCATACGCAAACCCCACAATTTTAATAAATCATCATTATGCCGAATCAAACATACCCATTCTTGTGTCTCGATACATCTTCTATCATTATATGTAATCAGTTTTTTAAAATAGTCAACCGTATGGGAGCCTATTCGTGACCAGACACACACACAGACGTTCAGCTTTATATATATATATAGAGAGAGAGAGAGAGAGAGGGAGATAGATAGATAAGTAGATAGATAGATAGCTCTGAGCGTGCGTGCGTGTGTGTGTGTGTTTTGTCCCATTAATTTTTTTTTTTTACATGGAGGTCACCACTTATCAAGGCCTAGGAGCCACTCGGGGATAAGGGTTATTGTGTGTACAGTAATCAGTGGGATAGTGTCGTAGTAATAGTTAGTACTGGGGATTTGATAAGGTGTCATTACTTAAGGAGGCGGTTCATGAGGAATTTGTTTGTGTTGGACTTGAAGGCATCCAAGTTGAATTCGGGGGGGGGGAGACAGGCGAGAGGCAGAGAGTTCCACAGCCGTGCAGTTCTAAGAAAGAAGCTTTTATCTCCACTTTCTGCTTTTTCTTTCACAAAGCATTAATTTTAAATATTAAAGAAGCTATGTTACATCAAATACATAATCCGATCGTCTATATCACATTCATTATTCATAACAGCGTCTAGGAATTGTAGAAGTAAAAAGTGATACCAGATGGGTTCAGAGATGTAAAAATCTGTTGAAACGAATTACAGTGTCTGTTAAGATGCCCAATAGATTTCATAATAATAATAATAATAATAATAATAATAATAATAGCTTGGATGATCAATTCTGTGATGATATCTCAATAAATATACCAATGAACGAAAACCTTACACACATCATTCCTTGTATTATTTCAATATGCGATAAGTACAAAAGTATCAAACTAAAAACGACATAAGTGAGACAGGAACATCAAATGCAGATCGCATGTCCAACAGGGGAAAGAACGAGGCTTTGCAGGCCGTCATTCAGAGAAACCCTCGAAACCCTCGAAATAAAAAAATTGGACTAAAGCCTTAAATAAAATTGTGGTGAAATGTTATTTGAAAACTTTAAAAGGCGATGTAGACAAGGAATGCATCAAAGATAAAATGAGCTAGTTGTCCAGTTTGAATTAACAGAGCAAAAACTTAAGAGACAAACTCGGGCGATAAGAATAAATGAATGGTTATCGGTTATTGAAATTGAAAAGCACACATACGGACATCGAAAAACTTGATAGGGTTGTCGAAGCGTCGAAGGTCGAAGAAATTACTAAATCTGTAAATAAAAAAAATTGTAACTTATGATAATCAAATTCTTTTGACAGAAGCAATCGTTAAACATATCATTGAACCTGGGATGGCAAAAGAAGATATTGATGTTTCAGATTGTTAAACGAGAAACTAAGAGCTGGCAATTTAGAACAGTCGCGGAACCTCTGATTTGTCAATAGGAAAAGACTTAAATCTTTCACTACCAAAGTGAATGAAATCGTACCATTGTTATCGGTAAATAATTTAGATCAGTGCATTAAAGTTATTTAATCTGCTGCCAATGGTGTGTGGAATGGAACACTGGGAAAACATAAGTAAGAAAAGAGCCCTCGAGGCGGAAACGTTTAAATGGGCAAATAAAACCACTTATAATAAAGGATTTAAGTAAAGTATAAGCTGCCGGAAATGACGCTTAAAAGTAAAAGTGTTTGTGAAAGGCTTATTCGTAAATTTGATATACACCAAAAAGGTTCCAAATGTGTAGCTAAAGAACTGAAAAAGAGCTGAAACTGGCAAAGTCAAACGTTACAATGATAGAATGAAGCTGTATCGGTAGAACAGACTGCTCAAGAACAACCAAAAACTTCTTTTTAATAAACTAGAAAGAATTGAAGGAGGGAAAGACCTTATACCTTGTTGCAAAGGAGCTGAAAGGCGTGTAAAGGTGCCACTAATAAAGGTAGACACAAGACAAAAAGGTAACAGCAATAGCAAAAAAAGATGGCAAACACAGATGATCGGTTAAAGACGACGAGTATCGTGTTTTATTTTTAACAAGAAAAAATTAAAATGAATGGCAAATGGATTCAGGATCATCCGGAGCCAGAACTAGCATCTCATGGGGCTGCGATTTTTGAGTCCTTGAGGTAGGAACTAGTAGCTGGACGTCAGTGAGCTCTGAAACGTGTAGCTGGGCATCAGTGGGCACTGGTACTGGTAGCAGGACATCAGTAGATACTGAAACAGGTAGTCGGACGTCAATTGGCACTGGAACTGGTAGTTGGACATCAGTAGGCACTGGAGCATGTAGCTAGACGTCAGTGGACACTGGAACGGATAGTTGGATGTCAGTGGACACTGGTACAGGTAGCCGGACGTCGGGGTGGGGCTGGTATAGGTAGCTGGATATCAGTGGGCACTGGAGTAAGTAGCCAGAAGTGGGCTGCAGGAGCTGGTTGCAGGAAGCCCTGGAGCTGCAAGAGTGAGCTGAAGTCGCTAGAGTCGCTGGAGCTGCAAGAGTAAGCTGGAGTCACTGGAAGCTGCAGGAATGAGCTGGACTCGCTGGAAGCTGCAGGCGTTGGAAGCTGCAGGGGCGAGATGGAGTCAGTGGAGGAGTCGCTGGAAGATACTAGAGTAAGCCAGAGGCGCTGGAAGCTGCAGAAACTGGTGCAGCAAGCTGTAAGGGAGAGTTCTAGAAGCAGTAGAGAGTAGAATGTGTATCGCACACTGATAGTTTGTAACTCGCATAATTAGTTTATTGAGTAGCCTCTGGTCCCCACAGTAATTGGGTGAGCGCTTCTAGCTTCATAACTGAACTGCAAATTTGTTGTGAAAACCGGTAACTTTATAAAGAGCTGTTCATAATATAGGCTCTACAACCAGTGATGGTGTCGCTAAACAGGTAATGACTATAATTAATTTAACACCATATTACATACAGTTAAAATTGTCTTTGGTGTTTATTAACTGTATTTATTTTAATCTGCGTTCAAAATAATAGTCTTTTGTTTGTATTTCCGAGAGTGTCATGGTTCAGCTGATGGCATGTTTGTGTTTACTTCATTCTAATTGTAAACAAAGGAGCAGTAACATAGAACTGCAACAACCTGATGCTGATCAATCTTCTGTATTCTGGAAAAGCATTTGGGAAAAGGAAGTCAAGCATCAAGATGATGTAAAATGGATCAAAATATTGAAAGGGAGGTTCCTTTAGAATACAGCGACAAATGAACATAGCAGTCGTCTTATTGAGATGTTGAAAGTGAAGGTTAAAAAGCTTTCAAATTGAAAAGCACCTGGACTTGGTGGAGTCCAGGGATACTGGTTGAAAAGCCGTCCAGCTCTTCACCCATTTCTTGCAACAATGCTAAATGATTGTTTTGGTGACAACTTTAAACCTTTCACTTATATATAATATTTTCACTAGCATATTGCCTGAAAATGTCTATAGTCCAAAACAATTTTCTGCTTAAGGAACAAAAGGGTTGCAGGAAAGATCAACTTTTGATCAATAAAATTATCTTAAGAAACGGCAAACGAAGATCTACTAATGCTGTTATGGATTTGGTAGATTATAAAGCATTTAACATGGTGCCATATTTATAGGTACTCAAATGTTTGGAAATATTCAAAATACCATCTGAACATCTATAATGAATAGCATGAAGAATTAGGAAACCAATTCAATTTCAGGAAATGTATTAGGCAAAGTGAAAATTAAGAAAGGGATTTTCCAAGGCAATAGTCTTTCCTCTTTGCTTTTTGTCATCAGGTTGATACCGTTGACACTCCATTTACAAATGTGAAAGCAGGATGTGGATTTGGAAAAATGACTTCCTACAATCAACCAGCTACTATTCATGGATGACCTTAAAGTTTTTAGAAGAACCAGCTTGCTACCCTAATAGATACGATCAGACTTTCTGGTAATGACATAAGACTGAAAATTGGCATCACCAAATATGCTATTCTTGTGATAAAAAGAAGCAAGCTCGTCCACTCAGATAACCTTGAACTTCCGACACTCAGATAACCTTGAACTTCCAACAACAGATCTGATTAAGAATGTTAACAGCAAGAGAGACTACAAATATTTGAGGATACAATTAGATTAAGAACATGGAAGTGGAAAACCAGGTCACAGCCGAGTACAACAGAAGATTAAGAGTTATTCTTAAATGCACAGTCGAAATACAATATAATCCATCAATACTATTCGATATACTGCTGGTATGCTTGACAGGAATGGAGATGAATTAAATTGTTTGGATGCAAAAACATGTAAAATGCTTACAATTTATGGGTTTTTGCTAAGAAAGGAGATGTAGATCGATTGTATCTACCTAGAAAAGAAAGTGGTTGAGGTTTACTTAGTGTTGAAGATGTGGCAAATATAGATGAAGGAAGTCTAAGTAAATTTATTTCTGAAAGTAATGAAATTCTTCTTCATGAAGTGAAAAGGGAAAAGATATTAAGATCTGGAGAGAAAAAGAGTAACAGGTTGCAAGGGGGGGAACATTTGGAAAGAATGTATTCTTTATGATTAATAAATTTTAAGATAATCATAGCTGGAATTGATTGGTCAGGGGTTATCTTAAAAGATCTACTGAGATCACTTTAATGGCAGCCCAGAAAAAAGCCACTTGCACTAGGTTCATCAAACACTACATCGACCAAACTGCAGAATCACTGATGTACAGATTGTGTAATGAAACTGAAGAAATATTAGCACATATTATATTAGAATGCTATATACTAGCTCAACATCAATATAAAAAAATAGAGACACGACAAGGTCGTTCAGTTTCTACACTAGAATATATGCAAACTATGAATAGGACCAAAATGAGAAGTGGTATGAACATAAATCAGAAGTGGTACAGGAAAATTGGAGCATACAAACTGATAAGGTCCTCGATCATTCCAAACCTGATATAATTTTTCTAAATAAAAACATGAGAATTTTCTCAATCGTTGACATAGCCTGCCCTTTCGATACCAGAATGCAAAAGAAAGAACATGAAGAAATAAATAAATATAAAAATCTGAAATGGAAATTAATTAAACTATGGAAATGGAAAAGCCCCCCCCTCCTTGAGTAGAGCACTGTCATAAGCGATTTCACCAACTGATTGCTTGACATAATGCAAAGCTCTTTGTTTGTAAATAAGCAAATAAATTGAGCACTGTAAAAGCGTCAATAAACATTTGAGGAAGTCGTTTGTGGGTAAAATTTAACGATTTTAACATATAAATGCACATTTGTACATGCACACAAAAGCGCTTTAAGTCAACTTACACCTGCCAAGTTTCAATTTTTTCCAATTTTGACCTCTTATCAGCTACTTTTGCCAGCTAAAGACCAAGTCGAATTTGTTCCAAATCCCCTATATATCAAGTTTCAATCTGTAAACAAAACGTTGACATGGGAGGTTAATAGAGACCGTTCCTAAAATTTATATATATATATATATATATATATATATATATATATATATATATATATATATATATAGCCATTCCCATGCGTTACTGTTTCGCTGTATCACAGATCATCAGTGCGACTAGACCAACAACTAACTATCGGCTGAAAAGAGTTGATATGGGGACCTAAAACGGTTCCCTATTATCAGGTTTGAAACTGACGGTACCGATGACTTATGTCATCTAAACTATATATATATATATATATATATATATATATATATATATATATATATATATATATATATATACAAACAATTGTATAGTCAAGTATGCGTGAAGTGATTTATGGATATTTTGTAGTTTACGATTGGCCACTGAAAATAAATTTGGTTATGTTTGCAGTAGTAGTTTCACACTAAATAACAGCAAAATGAATTCATAAATTTTACTACATAAAAGATTTGTAGCTAGTAATCTACTGAGATGAAGTCGGCTAAAATGACAAGTCAATAACAACTTCAAAGTAAACCGTTACTTTTTATTCTGATTTTGGAATCCGGTTAATTGCCGGTAGCATTTTTAGAATTCGCTCTGTTCCAGTGCGAGCAGTCAGGTACTTATGCATCAAAGAACACACGTGCTAGGAATATACATATATGGGAATGGCTATATATATATATATATATATATATATATATATATATATATATATATATATATATATATATATATATAGCACTTTCAAGTGAAAGATAAATGATCGTCGACATCTAAAATAGTAATGATGATTATCAAAGATTGGTCTCTGGAAATTATCTTCTTGATAAAATATTCCGAATATAAATATCTAGTTGGTATAAGATGTATTATACATATGTAAGAATAGTTTTCTATTACCAATACCAGTGATCGTTTCAGTTTTGTTGGCAGTATTACGTTGAGAACGCTCAATATTAGATAGAGCCAAACTGAGGAGGCGTGATAAACCAAAACAGCTGTTTGTGTATGATCCCTCTTCCCCTATCTTTCCTCTCACTCCATCTCTGTTTCTAGTTTACATCTGTATAAAATCTCTGTCTCTCTGTCTCTCTGTCTCTCTCTCTCTCTCTCTCTCTCTCTATATATATATATATATATATATATATATACATATATATATATATAGAATATATATATACATATATATATATATATATATATATATATAGAGAGAGAGAGAGAGAGAGAGAGAGAGAGATAAAGACAGACAGACAGGCAAACAGACAGACAGACAGAGACAGATCGATAAATAAATAAAATGACGATATAAAACTATATAGATTTATTCATTTATTCAATAAGGGGATGCATCAATTAGGGTGTAGGGTAAGTGAGAACTCTTTATACCATGATATTTCGAAGCCCAATGCTTCTCATCTCAGAAGAGGAGAGAAGATGCTAAACAGCATAATAGGGATGCGACGTCTAGCGATAGTTACATTAAGAGCGAAATAAATATTGAGGCTTTTTTGGTGAGCTAAATTGACCTTTGTTATATAGGAGGAGTATAGTTTTTATTATATAATGCAGATAGGTATATGACTTATCTGCCATACTGGGTTTAATATATGTGGACAAAATGTGTGATTGTGCTCATTGGGAGAATATCATATATACCTTAATTGAAGGAAGATGCTTGTTTAATCATATGTATTAGAGGGTTATAGCTATGGAAAGGATTTACATGAGATATGGGGTTTATGCTAATGTCGGTATATTTTATGGAGTATCTGAAATTATAACATCCCATATTCCTCTGTATCTTTATCCCCTTATTCTACCATTTGTTTATCTTATCTTATTCAACTAAAATCTTCCTATACTGTATTCTGTATAATTTATCCCCTCACATTTATTATCTTAATATTATTCCTAATAATTTACATTTTCCTTAAGCATTGTTAAAATTTAAAATACTCCAGTCTAAAATAAATATACCGACATAGCATAAACCCCATATTTCATGTAAACAATTTCCTTGGCTATCTAATACAAATGATTAAACAAGCAGCTTCCTTCAATTAACGTACCTTATATTCTTACGTATATATATATATATATATATATATATATATATATATATATATATATATATATATATATAAAGCTGAATGTGGGTGTGTGTGTGTGTGGACAGGAATAGGCTCCTATATAGTTGACTATTTTAAAAAACTGATTACATATAATGATAGAAGATGTATCGAGACACAGGTATGGTACAATAAATTATGAGGTTTATCTATTTTATTTTTACTTTCATCACATTTTGCTTTGGTTTTGATACCCCCAAATTCAACCCAAATTTACAACCCTTCCTTTTCATAACCTATCATACTTTCATAAATCAGAGTCCATTTTCTGTAGGCTGTTTTTGAACCCAGTCAACGACGGGTACTTTTGCTAGTATATATATATATATATGTATAGTCATCCACATACAGTACTCTTTCGCTGTTTCACAGCTCATCAGTGCGGCTAGACAAGCAACTACTTTAAGCCAAGATCGAAACGCGAGCTTCTAACCATTGCACTATACGGCTGCTGCTATACAGGCAGTGAATCAACAATGTTTTGACATTGTCCAAATACCCAAGCTCAATTATTTTACACAAAGAGCATCGGTTCATATACGAATCGTAATTTGTATATCACTTCTCAAATGCTCAACCTAAGATAGGGAGCATTATAGTCATTCACATACAGTACTGTTTCGCTGTTTCACAGCTCATCAATGCTGCTAGACAAGCCAGGATTGAAACACGAGCTTCTAACTGTTGCACTATACGGCTGCTGCTATGCGGGCAGTGAATTAACAATGGTTTGATATTGTCCATATATATATATATATATATATATATATATATATATACACACATTAGTGAAGGGACGATTCCAAAATTTTTCCAATTTTCGATGCATTACAGATTCTGTTCTAAATTCCCGATTCCCGATTCTGATAAAGTACCGCTTCCGATTCTTAAAATTTCTTAACATTTAATTTAAGACTCGGTCCTTCAAAAAATGTTCAAATGACTGTACTCCCTCCTTGTATAATGTCCGCATATATCTTGCAAAACATAAAAATACACTTGGGATGCGGGGGCGTATATTACAAGAGTAGATCTTTCTAAATATTTTCTCTAATGTTTTCCTCGTAATTGATTGAAAATTGTAAGACAAGATTTGTTTTTCTTTTAAACCAAAAATTTTCTTTTGGTCGTTATTAATCCTGTTTGAAATTTTCATAAATAATTAAAAAGAATCGACGATGGGAATGCAAAATAAGCAAAACCGTTTAGGAACAGAATAGTAAAAAAACCATTCTTTACATTTTGACGAGTCTCTGTTAACTATTCTCTACCATCCCTCTATGAAGAAATGTTCATATTTTGTCTCGAAATTATAAAGATTTGATTCGTTATTAGATTGATTTGCGTTATTGTAGAAATAAAAACAAGATATAATAATAATAATAATAATAATAATAATAATAATAATAATAATAATAATAATAATAACAATAACAATAATAATAATAATAATAATAATAATAAATATTATTACTATTTTGAAAAAAGAATGTGAAAGATTGGCATCAGAGGGATGATTGGGAAGATAGAACAAATAACAATAATGAAAACGGCTGAGATATTAAGGAAAACCCTTGAATGTGTAGACTAACACCACACTTGAACTACAGACACAAACTGGACACAGAAATGGCTACAGATATAAAACACAAAGGAACATCACATGGATTGGTTGGTTGGTTGTTTGTTTTTGTTTTACAGCATATCAACCCTTTGAAGGTTTTTTAATGCCGAATCCAAAGATTTTGAAGAAAAATAGTTTGATATAATATATTTGTTGTTTTCAAGTCGGTTTCTATTTAACCCATAATTGGAACCCTAACAGGTATTACCACTCTGGGTCAGAGTGGACCTGGAAGCAATGGCAATTAAAGGGTGGATCCACACTCCCCAAAGCCCGCAAGCTGGGGCCTCACCACTGGATATAGTTTAAGGTCATATCCAGGACCAACATCACATAGAATTATAAAATTTGAAACAGTATAATTGTAAAGTACGCCCATCCATATGGCCGTGCATCCGGTCACCCCCTCCTTGTGTGTGTGTGTGTGTGTGTGTGTGTGTGTGTGTGTGTGTGTGTGTGTGTGCGCGCGCGTGTGTGTGTGTGTGTGTGTGTGTCACAATAAACTGGCAGCACACCAAATAAGTGTGGAGGGTCAAGGAGGATGAAAAGACCGAGGAGAGAAAGCATTAACAAGACCTTCTCTGAATGAGTGCAAAGACGACTGGGACCTTGGGGAGGCTTATTGTCATCTAAATTTCAGTGAAGACTAATGGTCACTGCCAACGAGAAATCAATGGTAAGCGTCTTTTACGATAATACAAATTCTTTAGCGAAGGTTATCGAAAGAGGTGAAGAGTTCTAGAAATATGGGGAGACTTGTTGTCACTCAGACTCCAGAAAACACCGCAAGTTGTTCTCAAGAAGTAATCTTTGATGATGACCTGTGTGACTACTCCTCGTGAGTATATAATAATAATAATAATAATAATAATAATAATAATAATAATAATAATAATAATAATAGCAAACAAATTAACACTTTTAGCTAAATCACTCCCCAAAATAAGATTCTACTTTTTTTTAGATACGTAGAAGAAAATAAAAAGTAGTTATTTAAAAATTTAAAGTAGGAAAGCAGTTTTGCACATAAATTTAATGTAAAACTTTTTAATATTGTCTACTCGAACAAAATCTTGATAGAGCATAACATTTTCGCTCTATTCTAAACAATTATTTAATCTTTTTTTATCAGCGTGTGTTTTATTTTCAATTTTGAGCAGTTATCAATGGCCCTATATATATATATATATATATATATATATATATATATATATATATATATATATGTATATATATATATATATATATATATATACACACAATTATTTTTATACAATATGTACAATATATTTTGATACCATATATACAATATATATAAGTATACATTATATTTTTCATACTATATATACAATATATTTTTTTACGATATATACAATATATTTTTTAACTATTTATACAATATATTTTAATACTATATATACAATATATTTTATACTATATATATACAACATATTGTTACACTATATACATAAAATATCTTTTTATACTATACATACAATATATTTTTATACAATATATACAGTATATTTTCTATACTATATATACAATATAAATACAATATATTTTATACCATATATACAATATACTTTTTATACTATATATACAATATATTATTATACTATGCATACTATCTATTTTTATACTATATACAATATATTTTATACTATGTATATGCAATATACTTTTTATACGATATATATGCAATATATTTTTACACTATGTATACAATATATTTTTATACTATATACACAATATATTTTTATATTATATATATATACCATATATTTTTTGTAATATATATATATGCAAAACATTTTTTATACAATATATACAATATATTTTCTATACTATATACACAATATATATCTACAACATATTTTTATACTATATATACAATATACTTTTTATACTATATATAATATATTTTATACTATGTATACAATATATTTTTATACTATATACAATATATTTTTATACAAGATATACAATATATCTTTGATATTATATATATGTACAATATATTTTTATACTATATATACAATATATTTTATACTATGTATACAATATATTTTCATACTATATATACGCTACATTTTTATACTATGTATATACTATATATTTTTTATACTATATATATAAATATGTGTGTGTGTGTGTGTGTGGCATCCGTCAGTCGAAACGACTATGGATCAGCGCCGTATTAAGATGTTGCCTGTTTGCATCCTTTTGTGTGACTGTAGAGACCAATTCTTGATTTGCATAGTCTGCCACAGCCTTGACATACGAAGGTTGTTATGCAATTTGCCGCTTCGTCCGGCTGTTCCGCCTGTACACTCGCTCTTCTCCTAGCTCTCTTTGCAGCATTTTCAACATGGAGGGTCCTCTCGCTGATGATAATCCCCTGGTGTATCATTTTCCTCCAGGCAATTCTGTCAGCTGCAGAGGCTTCCCATGTATTCCTGCCCACCGAGAGAGCCTTCATGTCACGCTTGCAGACATCCCTGTAGCGAAGATGGAGTCGCCCCCTCTTTCTTGAGCCTAAGGCAAGCTTGCCATAGAGAAAGTCTTTAGGGATGCGCCCATCATCCATCCTGCGCACATGGCCCAGCCAGCGAAGACGTCGCTCACGCAGTAGGGAGTAAATGGATGGGATGCCCGCTCTCTGCAGAACATCAGTATTACTCACTCTGTCCTGCCATGTGATACCAAGTATCCTACGTATGCATCTCATATGGAAGAACTGGAGTTTCCTCTCTTGTGTTGAGTATGTAGTCCAGGATTCACTCCCATACAGTAGAACACTGAGGATGCACGCTCTGTAGACGGTCATCTTGGTGGAGGTGGTAAGGTGCCTGTTTTCCCAGACTCTTTTAGTTAGTTTAGAGAGGGTTGTAGATGCCTTTCCAATCCTTTTGTTTAGCTCCACGTCCAATGAGAGGGTGTCTGAAGTAGTGGAGCCTAGATATTGAAACTGGCGTACGACCTCTAGTGGTGTGCCTTGGATTGTGATGCTGGGTGGGGAGGCGGTTGCTTGTCCCATGACTTGAGTTTTCTTCTGGCTGATGGTGAGACCGAACAGGCTGCAAGCATTAGCAAACCTGTCCATCAGTCTTTGAAGACCATCTTCCTGATGCGATGCTATAGCTGCATCATCGGCAAACAGCATGTCTCTTATCCAAACTGTCCTGGTCTTTGTCCTGGAGCGGAGTCTGGCGATGTTGAAGAGACCACCATCTGACCTGGAGTGCAAGCAGATACCATCCATTGTGTTCTTGAAAGCATGCTTCAGGAGTAGGGAGAAGAAGATGCCGAAGAGTGTTGGGGCCAACACACAACCCTGTTTGACACCACTCCTCACCCCGAACTCAGCAGACATGCCACCATTAAATTGCACAGTGCTCCTCATGCCATCATGAAAGGATCTTATGATGCTGAGGAGTTTTGGTGGGCATCCGATCAGTGGGAGAATTTTGAATAGTCCATCTCTGCTCACGAGATCGAATGCCTTGGTCAGGTCTATGAAGGCAACATACAGAGGCTGGTTTTGCTCTCTGCACTTCTCTTGCAGTTGGCGTAGGGAGAAGATCATATCGATTGTTGATCTCTCTGAACGAAAACCGCATTGAGATTCTGGGTAGATTTGGTCGGCAAGAACGTTTAGTCGCAGTAATACTATACGCGCGAATAGCTTACCAACGATACTCAACAGTGAGATACCGCGGTAGTTGTTGCAGTCACCACGGTCCCCTTTGTGTTTGTAGAGAGTGATGATATTTGCGTCTCTCATGCCCTGAGGCACTGAGCCTTCTCTCCAACACTGTATCAGAAGACTATGGAGGGGCTCAAGCAGGCTAGCCTTTCCACTTTTTAAGACCTCTGCTGGAATATAGTCCTTTCCTGAGGCTTTTCCTGATGGCAGTCTGTCTATTGTCCAGGATAGTTCTTCTATGGAAGGCTCCTCATCGAGCTCATGCATCAGCGGTAGACGATCAATGGTATCCAGGGCGGATTGATGTGCCATGTTTTCCCTGGAGTAAAGCTCGGAGTAGTGTTCAACCCATCTGTCTAGCTGTTTAACTTTGTCTTGTATGGGTTCACCCGATTTAGACTTCAGTGAAGCAGTTTTGTTAATTATGAGTCCTGTAGCTCTCCTGATCCCGTTATACATATTTTTTATATTTCCTGTATCAGCTGCATGCTGGATAGACTTGGAGAGCTCCATCCAGTAGTTGTTTGCAGCTTCTCTTACAGCCTTTTGAACTGCCCTTTTGGAAAGCCTCAGTGCAGCCAGCGATGTAGGAGATGGGTTGGCCTTGTATGAGAGCAAGGACAAACGCTTTGCCTCAATCAGAGGGTTGAGGGTAGCAGAGTTGGCATCATACCAGTCATTGCGTTTGCTATCTGTCCTCCTCCCAAAGACTTTGAGAGCTGTAGAGTGGATGGCATTTTTCAGTGTTTCCCACTGTTCAGATGCAGTCCAGGTGTTATCTCCTTTGAAGGTGGAGGTTAACATCTCGTTGAATTTCGCATTGCGATCTGAGTATGTGGTCGTGCTAACATATATATATATATATATATATATATATATATATATATATATATATATATATATACAATATGGCATGTAAAATGTAAAAATAATGCAAAACTTTTCTGTAAATGGAATGGAGCTTTTCGATAGTAAAAAGTGATTACATGAAAGTTGAGATCTTTCTCACTCATAGCTTGTACTCGACCGCTAAAGATTTGGTATCGTATTAAGAAACGAATATGCACAATGAAAACATTATTTTTGATTATGAAAGAAACAACGGGATAAATCGTATACTTAATTCTGACATGAGTTTTAAATGTGGACTTATTTTTCTGTGTGAATACCAAATGATCCTGTCAGAACTAGGCACATATGACTACATTTATGCGCCTAAATCTATATTAATAAAACTGTAAGCCAACTCCACATGCGTGGGGTTTTCTTGTCTCAAGTGACTTCCATTATTACACACTGAATTATATTTATTTATTATTAATTGGATGTTTATTGAAATATAAAATCAAATAACATAAATTAAATCGAAATTAAAAAGGAATCGTATTTCTCGCTCCATTAGTGTTCACTGTCTTTTTTCATTTGCTCATACACAAGGCTTACAACTGCACAAAATAACTCAATCAGAACAAACTATATAAAAGTCAGAATAGAGAAGACGAACGCAAACAGTAAATATAGACTTTAGAGGCAAGATAATAAAACGGTAAACGGTATTAAATTTGAATGCAACAAAATAGCCGGAAAGTAATATAAAAACAAACATGATTGTGTTGAGGGGATTAGTTAACTTAGAAATGTGCTACACTTTGATCTTGCAGAAACGCTGATAAGGATACAAATCTATATTTAAAAATGAAAAGCATAAAATCTTCTGGGACATTTTACATAAAATGGAAAACTCATCCAAATTAGAAGATCAAAGGTAATAATCGCCAACAAAAAGAGAAAACTCTGTCAAATGAAAATGTAATTTAGAGAAATATTTATTTAAACGCGTTCAAAAGTTCGTTATGTATAGTTCGTCAATTATTGAAATTGTAAGTATGTAATCTAAGCATATACACAATGAAAACAGTCTCTACACTAGTTGTTATATGATCGTGTGTTCACTCATTCATGCGAAAACATTTCCTGCATGTTGCTTATGGTCAGAGAGTTTATATTCGATGAAAAGAATCAGCATGGATAGTCGTTAATTAAGCCAATCATTTGTGGTTTCAGAGTTGATAACATGCTGTGTCTCATCATAGAGAGTAAGCGGAGAGACAGTCGAACTTAATTATTGGCAATGAGGTGCATTCAAATTATTTAATATGCCCCTTCAGTGGACATTTCCTATTGGTATCAATAATCTTATTAAAACTTTTAATGAAATAAAATTTATTAATACACATGCATACATACATACATACATACATACATACATACATACATACATACATATATACATACATACATACACACATACATATATATAATGAACTAATTCGAGCTCTCAGGCTCGCTAAAAGATGTTTACATTTGTTGACAAATTTCCCTTGCCTTTGGCGGGTGCTGGATGAGAGTACAGGATTAGAGGTGCAGACTGTCAGGTCGGCAATCAAGTTTCGATCCCAGCTTAAAGCATCTGCTTGTCTAGCCACACTGATGAACTATAAACGGCGAAATAGTACAGTTGATGCATGAATATTAAAGAAAAAATAGTTTTATATAAGAATCAATTCTTAATTTTACTTTTAAAATATATAAATTAAAAATTTTACTTTCGAATATATTTTTAAACTTACTTTCTAAATATAGATTTTAATTTTATATTCAAAATATATGCATTTTAATTTATCTTCCAAAATATAAAATCGATTGATTAACAAATTTATTCTAGCAAAATAAATAGGAGCATTAGCGAAATTAAAAAGTGTAACAATTAATTTTAATGAAATTTACAAAATTTCCTCGTTGATTAAATTACTTTATCGAAATGTCTGCTATCCCTACTCGTTTTAAAATTACTAGGTAATCTCTGTATCCGTCACCTGGTCAATTCGCTCCTCTTATTTAAACAATTCTTATTATATAATATTATATAATACTTTATCGAACTGCACAGGGAGCATTGCTCTGAGGTTAGGGAGAATTCCCACACTCGGACTGCTAAGGATCTTTTAATCCTAAATGAGTTACTGTGTACATAAAATCTCTGCTTTAACATGCCCTGAGTTATACCTATATATGTTTCTGGCCTCTCACTGTGTTTACTTGTGACTGTCACTTCATATATGAGGGATTTCATATTGCAGTTACCCTCTAATAGGTAGTTTTCTTTGCATCTGCAGGGCTTTCTCTTTCAGTGATCCAGTTTTTGTATGTGAAAAGACGCACACCACAGGAGACTTTTGATGAAATGAAAGAAACTTATGGTGATAATGGCCCATCATATGACCTTGTAAAACGCTGGCCTCATGAATTCAAACATGGCCGGAAATCTGTGGAAACAGCTCCCAGACCTGGTCGGGCCCCCTTCTGCCATTGATGAGGCATCTGTCCGTCAAGTTGAGGCTGCCATTTTGGAAGATCGGCGCATTACTATTCGCCAAATAGCCCAAGATGTCAAGAGTCTGTGGAAATATCATTCATGACCATTTGCTTATGCATAAGGTATATGCCAGATAGATTCCCAGGTTGCTCACACCATTCCAGAAGGGAGAATGCGTCGAGTGCTCGAGGATGAATTTGGAGATCTGCCAAGAAGATGAGTCAAAGTTTTTCAAAAGACTGATTACACAGGATGAAACCTGGGTCCATCACTATGGTCCAGAGACCAAAGCCAAGTCAATGCAGTGGAAGCACTTGGACTCACCCCCTCCAAAGAAGGCAAGGGTGTAGCCCTCCGCTGGCAAGGTCATACTCACAGCCTTCTGGGACCAGGACGGAGTAGTGATGACAGATTTCCTGGCAAAGGGTACGACAATTACAGGAGCCTATTATGCTTCACTTTTGAGGAAATTAAGGGAAGCTATCAAAATCAAAAGGCGGGGCAAGATCAGCAAAGGTACCCTCCTCCTGCAGGACAATGCTCTAGTCCACAACTCGAATGTCGACAGATCAGAAGCACGGGCGTGTGATTATGACATCAGCCCGATCCTCCCTACTCTCTTGACCTTGCACCCTCTGACTTTTACCTCTTCCTAGCCATGAAGTTGTTTTTGAAAGGAAAGTGTTTCCCAGATGATGCAGTCTTGATTTCTGAAGTCACGTCGTTGTTGGAGGACTAACCTGGGGTATTCTACAAAACGGTTTCCAGAGCTGCATCAAACGATGGGAGAAATGCATTACTCTGGGTGGTTCCTATGTAGAGAAAAACTAATAACTGTGCCAAGTTTCGTTGCTCTACTGCTATGGGAAATGGGTCAGGGGCATTACTTATTGCACACCCCTCGTAAAAAGAAATTTATGGAAATTTTTTACAATTGCGATATATATATGAAACTACTATTTCCCACATGTAATATATATTTTCGTTGCAATAAAAAAATGTTAAGAATTTTATTAAAAAGAACATTTCACTTGTAAAAAGTAACCATTTAATTTTTTAATCTAAACTCAATAAATATAAGATATTTTCAAATAATTAATTACTTGATGTAAAAATAAAAATAAAGAATTTTTATCAAATCTCTGCAATGTTTTTTTTCTGAAAAATCCTCAGTAAATAAACTATTTGACAATCTATTTCACTCCTCTTCTTTGGGTTTTAAAATCAATCAGTTAGATATCAATATCGTTTTAAGATTTAGTTTGGAGATAAAATTCAAGACTAGACTTCTGTTTCCTTCAAGCGAATCAATTTGACCGTTTTCACTGCCTATTAATTCCAATTCTCTTATACATACTCATGTTATTGTCCAAATATTAAATACATGGAGAGATTAATCCATGAAACTTATACCATGTCCGACAGGCATGTGATATGTGAAGACTAAAATTACTACTAATAATAATTAATTCAATGGCTAAACTAGTATCATTTGTTAATGAATTAATTCGTTTTCTTCACTTGTTTCCTTTTTCCAAAAAAAAAAATATATAATTTTTCTATTATTTAATCCGATATCACATTTTCAGTGGATTATTTTGCAACAAATTTCTTTGACAATAATAATTTTCTAAAAGGTTAAAACCTGATCAATGAAAGAAATTGATTGTGCAATATTCTGTTCATTTAATAATGGGTACAATTTTATTATTGAGCTACAGTTTGACCACAACATAGAACTTTTAAACAATCGAAAACACATGATTACCGCTACAGTTTGACCACAAAAAAAAAAAAAAAAAAAGAAAAAAAAAAACTTTGCAACAATCGTAAACATTTGACCGCTTAATAGGTTTTGGATAAACTATTACATCAGTTAGTTTTGTGTAAAATGTAAAATTTAATTTATTTGAATTTTATCAGCATAAAAGCATTGATATCGTTAATCATGTCGTTCTCATTAAAACAATTCAAAAGCATTTTTCTTTTATTATTATTAACTTTTTTATTATTAATTGAGCAACAATTCAATGGAAAAGTATTTTTTTTTCGGTTTACTTGAACTTTAACAGCATAAGAACATTAATATTGTTGATCGCGTCCAAGGATTTTTTAGTACAGATTGTTTATTTTAGATGGAAATACACCAATTTCTAAATACACTAATGTTGATAGAATTTACTGTTGAATCTGCAGCGGAGTGTTGTTATTAGTTCCTTTTAGCCATTATTGTTGTTGTATATATTCGAGTTTATTATAAAGTTCACTAAACAAATAAAGCAAATAAAAAGGAGACACACTCTGGTTTAACATATTTGTGAGTATGTAGATATTACTAGGAGCTGATTACCTCACCATTTATTGTATAGTTGTTCACTTTTGACAACGAGGCACTGAAAATGTCTGGCTGGTGTCTTACGTCGTGGGGAGAAGGGCATCTTTGCTTTATTGAAAAGTAATGGTGTTGTGATAAAACACCGATTTCTGGTCAACCACATAACCAGTTTAGAGGTAGACTTTTGTTGGCCAACCTAGTAAACCATTCCTTTCTTTATTGGACTCTTGAATAGGCCTTTTATCCAGCCCGTTTGGAGTCCAAGAAATTGAATGCTGGTGGTGGGGTTTCTTTCAAGCTTGGTTTGTTTTGAGTGATTCTACCTTTCTCGTATTTTCATTATCATGCCTTCTATTAACCGTCACAAAAATCACCTTAGTATTTCCAATACTAACATCAAAAGTCTCATGGTGCATTTTCTTGGTGTCTAGTCTTTATTGCAAATCTCCTCATATCCTTGCTCTTTATGGGTCAAATTTAGATTCTTCTATTGATAGTAGCGATTTATATGTAAATATTTATTTGCTTACTGTTCGCTAACACTCTTCTATGCATTTACATGGCTTTGCTCTTTTTCACAAGTCTCCAATCTTGAATCTCTTAGATTGTTTTTGATACAGTCCACTTCCTATTTATTCTTTTTGTATCTTTTACCTTCTGACAATGACAACTCAGTTATTGATGTTATATCAAGAAGTATTGATGATGTATTGAAACTTCATTCATCAAGCTCCATTTTTGTGTTTGATGACTTTAATGTTCATCATTCTGTCTGGATTCCCCATTCTAATCACACAGATTTAGTTATTCAAATCTGTTTTAACTTTTCTCTTTCTCATGACTTGTCCCAAATTGTCACATTCCCTTCTCACATTCCTAATAATGACCGTTATTTGATTTTTTTTTCACTTCTGTTCCTAAATCTTTTTTGTTTCCTGTTCTCCATTATATTCTTCTGATCATGCTTTTGTCGATATTGAAATTGATTTTTCTGTGAAAGCTTCTATTGATCGTCCTTTCCATAAGAAGACGTTTAAATGCTGGAGGGCTGATTGGGATGGGCTTCACAGCTTCCTATGTAACGTTTGATCCTATTTTCGAATGATGCTGCAAAGGAGGTTACTGACTGGCTTCTTGTTGGAATGTATACCTTAATTCCTCATCATAAATCTCAATCCAAACCTCATTCTCCTCCCTGTTTTTTTTTTAATTTTTGTTATCTATTTGTGCTTTTGCCATAGGCCATCGTTACTTCAATCCGCATCGTGGGGATGATTCTGAGGCTTCTACAAAATCCTACAGAAAATCTAGAATATCCTCAAGAGCAATTTCTGAAATTGAGTCTAGCTACTCTCAAAGTATTTGTGACTCATCTCAAAAGGTTGGCTTTCGTGATTTTTGGAGACTATAATAATGTGGTTAATAGTGACAAGTTTGCTATTCCTCCTCTTCTTAATAATCTTTAGATTATTACATCTTCTAAGGATAAGGAGGATCTCTTTGCTCGTCTTTTTGCTGGCAATTCTTCTATTGAGTATTCTGGTGCTGTTTCTAATGATTTTCTTTTGAAAACTGATAAATCTTTTGATTTCATAAGTATCATCACATAATTTTTAGTGTTTTTTTCTGATCTTGTCCCAACGGCAGTGTCAATCCAAAATAGAAACTTTTATCTTTTAAAATCTTGCTTTTCTCCCTCACTTACAGTGTATGGCTTTCATGGTTTCCATTCAACTGCTGATCTTTTAACTGTTGTAACTGAGAGAATCTGTCAGTTTATAGATAATTACGGAGAGAGTAGGACCATTGCACTTGACATTTCGAAGGTGTTTGACAGAGTGTGGCTTTTTGGTTTTCTACATAAACTTAAGGGTAATGGTATTGGTGGTGAGATTATTGACATCATTAGTCTTTTCTTTCTGATCGAATATTGCAAGTAACTCTGGATGGTGTCTCTTCATTCTCTCTTCCTATTCTAAACCCAATTCTGTTTCTTTTCTATATCAATGACCTTCCATAGAATATTGTTCAGAAAATTAATACCTATACTAATGATACCACTCTCTATTCTGGTGTTGCTTCTCACCCATCTCCCTTCGATCAGTTGAAATATGCAGTTAATCTAGAAGTTAACTTGAGTTCAGTTGTAGATTGGGGTATCAAATGGCTTGCTTCATTTTATCAGTTTAAGACTCAGCTTGCGTCTTTCAATCGTAGGCGTGTCACTTTTCTTCCTGAGATTCTATAGGATGGCCCTGCTCTTGAGAAAGAATCGAATCTGAAACTTCTTGGTCGTTCTTTCTCATGACATCTTTCTTGAAGTACATATATTTGATCCATTGCTTTTTCTGCTTCTCATAAAGTAGGTTCTCGCTATTGTTCGAAAAACTTTCTCACAGACGAGGCTATTCTCTGTCTCCACAAATCTAATATCAAACCATGAATGGAATAGTGTTCTCATATTTGAACTCGTGAATCTCTGTCCCATTTGAGCGTTCTTGATAAGGTGCAGAAATGTATGCAATTTAATTGGATCCACCTTATTCTTCTCTGTAACCGCTTTCACATAGACATGATGTTGCTAGTCTCAGTCTTTTCTATAAATACTGGCATGTGTTCTTCAGAATTGTCTGATCTATTTCCTGTTTCTTTTGTTTCTGCTCGTTTTACTCGTTGCTCTATTGGTCTCCATCACTTCGCAGTTTTTATACTTCATTGTAATACAGCTTCCTATTTTAGTAGTTTTTTCTCAATAGCTGCAGGCTTGTACAACTCTCTTCCCTCTGATTGTTTTTCCTACTCACAACCTTAGTTTTTTCAAGACTAAGATCAGTAGGCATCTACTGTCTTTGTACTAATCATCTTTTTATCTTGTTAGCTCATTCACGCCTTGTCTGGAGCAATTTTCATAAAAAAGAATATAATATCTTTATTTTTATGTTCGAATTTTTTTTTTCGTCTAAAACTTGTCAAAATACAAGGAAAGCACAAAAACAATGGTCACCAACAATTTAAACAATTATACTTCGATACTTAACACTTTAAAAAGTAAATTAGAATTCTATTTTATGATAATAAATAAATTTGAATCAATTTTCTCAAATTTATACCAAGCTAAATAAGCAAGAAAATCAATTAAATAAGCAAGAAAATCAATTAAATAAGCAAGAAAATCAATTAAATAAGCAAGAAAATCAATTAAATAAGCAAGAAAATCAATTAAATAAGCAAGAAAATCAATTAAATAAGCAAGAAAATCAATTAAATAAGCAAGAATATCAATTAAATAAGCAAGAAAATCTAACGCTCCAGTATGTTCTTTATATCTTGGAGCAACAATATTTTAGATATCTAAAACTTTTATTGCATATATAACATTTTTAATGCAAAAAAAAAAAGCAAAAACAAAAAGTTATAACATAAATTGGTATTTTTCATAATGAAAATGCCCCCATTTTCAGTTAGACGTGTCAGACTTTGACATAAAAGTTCAAATTTATATATATTATAAAATGTATGACCGGACAATAAGTGTTGTTTAAAATAATGATCCATTTTAATCAACATTAAAATGAATATCAAGAAAAATCCAACAATGCCGTGGTGCCAGCTGACTATAATATGGTCGTTTTCAAGTCCAATGTAAACAAGTTCTTGTTGAGTCGTCCTTTTAATTTCAACCATCATCGATCATAAGTATTGTTTCATGTCATCTTACACCCTTTAACCTTTATCCTCAAGTGGCCTTTGGGGCTTGATAAGCTGTGACTCTCTCTCTCTCTCTCTCTCTCTCTCTCTCTCTCTCTCTCTATATATATATATATATATATATATATATATATATATATATAGTTATATATATATATACTAGCAAAAGTACCCATTGTTGACTGGGTTAAAAAACAGTCTACAGAAAATGGACTGTGATTGATGAAAGTATAATAGGTTATGAAAAGGAGGGGGTTGTAAAGAGATAGGTTTTAATACTCAAAAATTTTACTCTAAGCAAAATGTGATGAAAGTAAAGATAATTTTCGCGGAAATATATTTTTTATATCAACTTTGTTTCCATTCGTAGCCAAGAGTGCCACCAAAATGATGTTTCCTCACAAAGAGAAAATTTTATATATATAATTATATAAATATACAAGAAATAAATGTTACCATAGTCAATAAAAGTTACTTTTATGGTAGAAAAATTCATTGGTTTGTATTTTTAAGTAGTTTGTAAAATTTTTTTTTTTAATTCACGAACCGGTTTAAAAAAAAAAATCAAAATGGCAGCGACTTTGAAATGGAGAGCCCCATTTTCAGTTTGAAGGAGGGGCACCTGAGCAGTCTGTGTTAACAATTTAAGAGAGTTCCATCATGTGTAATGAATATTTATAATCATATTATAATGTATTCTGTTATTTTGTGCTTGAGGAATATTTGATTATGGCATGTGTAGTTTATATAAAAATTAATCTAAGTAGTTATCGCCTCAAATTGTGTTTTAATTTCGGTTTGCTGAAATTATTTCAAGTAAAGAGAATTAAAAACTATTTCAAAACACACAAAAAACACACACGACTGAACTTTTAGTGAGTATGATAACATTTATTTCTTGTATATTTATTTTTTCGGGTAGTCGTTTGCTGGCTTTTCTGCTAAACACTCTTACTAAATAATATCGACGAAATATCGAAAAACAAAGAAACAAAAACAGTTTTGAAAAATAATGAAGCTTTACTTACTTTAGTAAAATAATCCGAAACAGCAAACTGGGATATTAAAAAAGTAAACACGTAATTACTTTAGATTTTTAAAGGAAAGAATCGATATAAATATGAATAAGATGAAAATGGCGCCCTTTTCAAGCAGAACAGCCTCGTTTCAGTTTTACAGTATTGAACGGTGTAGTATTGCGCCGTCGGATTCAGGGTTGTACTATTGTAATGTAAAGAACACGCAGAAAGGGTTGTAATCAACTGAATTCCTGACAAAAAAGATTAAACAGATATATAAATAAAAATAAAATGGTTATGTAAATGTTTTTAAAGACACATAATCACGTCAGCAAGATTTTTTCCTTCTTTTGACATGATAACAAGTAACGTTCTTATTTTTTATTATTTATCTATTTTTGAAAGAGTGCCACGTGCAAGTGGAGAAGGAAAAAACAGTTGTGCAAAATTTGTGTCGAGAATTGTCTAAAGTTCCGACTTCTTTTTTTTTGGCTTTCACTTTAACAGGAACGTGAATTAATGAGGTGAATTTATTCGACACAATATGATTCAACTCAAAAAAATAAATAAAAGCTAACGTGAATTAAAATTAAAGTTAAAGTGTTATTGTGGACCCTTACCCCTTTTAAAAAACTTGTTAAACTTTGTGACATAATTACATTCTATGGAGGTCAGGCGCGAACGGACACCCAATAATTTTATTATACGATATTTCTTCAAACTGAAACATAATTATCAAAGTATATTTATGCAGATAGATATGAAAAGTCTTTATTAAAATTTGTGCCATATTTCCATGGAGTACAGGCGCGAACGCAGACTCCACAATTTAATTATACCATCCCTATTTAAGTTGAAACATACTTATCAAAGTATTCTTATGTACATCTATATCAAAAACCCTTGTGAACGCTTATTTTTCATTTTTTATTTCCATACTTTGGGGGTCAGATGCGAACACAGACCCCACAATTTTTATGAACCACCGTTCTGCCAGATCAAACATACCCATTCCTGATACTCGATACATCTTCTATCATTATGTAATCAGTTTTTTAAAATAGTCAACCATATAGGAGCCTATTCGTGACCAGACGCACGCACGCACGCACACACACACACACACACACACACACACACACACACACACACACACACACATGCACGCGCGCGCACACACACACACAGACGTTCAGCTTTATATTATAGATATATAAGAAGAAGATATATATATATATATATATATATATATTATTTATGTATATGTAGGGGTGAAGAAGTTTAAGTAAAATTAAATTTTTTTGCCCCCACAAATTGGTGACCCCAATGTGATAGATGGGTCCTCAAGTAGGGCTGAGCTGATACCTGTTGACTGTTATCGAGTGAAAACTCCTCTGACCACCAATTTCGTTTGGTTGTCTGTTAATGTGTATTTGGTTATGTCCACTGACAAGTTGAATTTTGCCAGGAAATCCATTTGTTTTATGGGCGTCGTTACGCCAGCTGTGGTAAAAATCCATCTGAAAGTTTGCCTCAAGCTGATGTTGATGGTCAGTGATTTATCCCCGAATGTGGATGTCTTGGTACCATTTGCTGCTTGCAAGTGATACGTTTGAGTCGTAATCTTCTGACTGATCAGCAGCGAAATTATGCTTACTCTGGCGCCAGTGTCTATTAGAAAATTATATTCGTGGGTGCTGTCACATATATAGAATAGACGACCTTTTACAGAGGATCCAGCGACAGTCGTCGTCTTTACTTCCTGGAATCCTTGTTTCCCTGTTTCATTTTGTTACTGAAAGAATAAGGGTGGGTACAGCGTCGCGTGTTACTGCCGAATTTATTATGGTAGAAACAATGTCCACCCGCTCTGTTGTGTTCCACGCTCCGAATTTGGCTGGTACTCCTTCGTCCATAGGCGACCTGTTGTGCTGTGAGCACTGACGATCTGCCTTCAGTAAATCATGTAATTGTTTGGGCTCGATCGTGGGTTTTAGCTCCACTAACTCTTCGTCTCTTTGTTGTGTAGGCTGTTGCTGTAGCGAGTTTACTTGGCACATCCGGTGGTTCTCGTGAATTCGGTCTGCTATTTCTGCCAGTTTGTCAGGCTCTGTTTCTTCTGCCATTGGGTGCGAGGATTTGCACTATTGATTCTGGTAGTTTATCCAGCCACAAACTCCTTATGATGTTCTCCGACATCTTGTTATCTCCCAAAAGGGTGCACATGTGACGTAAAAACAGCGATGGAATGCGGTCTCCAAGTTCGACTTGAGTGAACAAGTTGCGTTACATCGACTTGCTCGATAAGCCATTTCGTTTTAGAATTGCTTCCTTCAGCCGGTCGTAAGTTCTAGTATAGTTTCGAGTAAATCTATTACCTCCTCCACGATGTTGGTAGGTAATTTCTCAACCAGGTAAGTGTATCATGTCTTTTGCAAAGTTATCCGCTTCGTGTCGAATAACACTTGGATTTAGATGAACCAGGATTTAATGTGGGCTGGGTTGAATACCGGGATATTTAACGATAGGGTGGTTGGAGATATTTTTAAATGTGACGAATCCATGCTCTTGTTTCGCTTGATTTAGTCCCGAAAATGATTTGGAAGCCTTTAAATTGCCGATCTCTGGTCTTCATGTAGGCAAGGAGTCGGTGTAGATGGACTTCTGCAGTCCCGATTTAAATGGGAAAATCGCGTGATGTGGAACTGTGGGGATTGTTGAAGGAAGTGCGTGTTTCATCTCACGTTCGGGTATCACCAATTTGTAGGGGTAAAGAAATTTAATTTTACACCCCTACATATATATATATATATATATATATATATATATATATATATATGTATATATATATATATGTATATATATGTATATATATATATATATATATATATATATATATATATATATATATATATATATATATATAGGGTGTCCACAAAGTTTGAATACATTATGTAGTCAGACTTTGTGGGCACCGTGTAGATTATGTAGCCAGACTTGTTCCTTGCTAATAGAGTCAGATGGTTTTGTGGCCAGGTTCGAATCTCCCAACCAGCTGTAATCATAACTCCCTGCATTGATAGATTCCTGAAAGGATGAAACATTAATATCAATAAGTATTAAAAAAATTATCATAGTAATAATTTTATATATATAGAGGGTGCTCATAATGTAGTCAGACTTTGTGGACGCCCTGTATATATATATATATATATATATATATATATATATATATATATATATATATATATATATATATATATATATATATATATATATATATATATATACATGAGGCAACAAAAGATCTCCCACCTTTAGAGTGAGTACTGTGCAATCTGTGGTTGGGGTAAAAAGTCGGAGCCTTTTTTAATGAATAGCTTCAATTTTAATTTCTCCATAATTTCTCTGTAAGAATACCCAGGCAATGCTAGATCGTCCTACTATTAAGTATTAAAATGAAAACACAACAAATACATAAAACTATGTATGAGATTACCTGCCCATATGTATAGAACTCGTATATCATTATCAACATTACCTGTTCACATGTACAGTAATGTACTTTATTACCTATATTACCTGCTCATATGTAGAACTATCCATTCCGATTTCCATAAGAATCAATCAATTTCAGTAAAAGTAAATTTTTCAAATATTGAGAACGGACAGAAACGGAGAACCAACAAATTGAAAGTCAATTCTTCAGATGCAAAAGATATGTTGAAAACCCAAAACAAGAATATATAAAAATAAAAAAAATAACATCAATTTCCTCAGCAATTTACTTCCCCTACACTCCAAACGATTTTCTTTCTTTTTTTTTTTTTATGGCAGGATGAAACAGCCAAGTCACTTGTAAGTAATAATAAGAGCATACAACCTGAAGTTGTCTATAGACATTTTTTCTCCTTCAGGCAATACAAGAAGCAACTAAATAAAGGCCAAACACTTGCTAGTCTGGGTGGGACAAGAAGTGAAATGGTGCGTGTGGGAGGGGGCGGGGACATAACGTTGTGCAGAGGTTGGATTGAAGAGAGCCAGAGCGAGCAACCAAAAGATGAAAACTGTGAAGCTGGTCAAGAGATGAGGTAAGCATGAGTGGGACGGATTGCCATAGTAACAAGAATAAAAGAGTTTTTGACGGATATATATATATATATATATATATATATATATGTATATATATATATATATATATATATGTATATATATATATATATATATATATGTATATATATATATATATATATGAGATAGGTTTTCCTTATGTAAGCATATGTGTTCACGCATGTATATGTGCGTGTGTGTATGTGTGTATTTGTGTGTGTGCATAAACTTATATAAACATTATAACAGCCTATGTGTCTTAACCATTATTTCAATGTTAACACAACCCCTTTAAGATCAAGTAAATATTTAATTTTAATTTGTTCTTAATAAAATCAGACAGAATAAAATTGGTCAACAATAAAATTAATAAAAATTAATAAAAAAATATATATAATTTAAAAATAAACTTTTTACAGTGTCATAGTTATGGAGTGGTTTGGGTAAACCTTTTCTAAACATGTCATTATCTTCAACCAACATACATCAAAGCCTCTTAACATTTGGCCTAAACATCACTCAAATACATGCATAAAATACACATACCACACTGTAAGGATAAATCTATCTTAAATTGCATAATTTTTATTATATTTAACTGGGGTTTAATATACAAATTTATACCCAGACTTGTTATAACACATTTATAAGTATAATATTATAATCATTCTAAATAAAAATTCTGTATATATATATATATATATATATATATATATATATATATATATATATATATATATATATATATATATATATAACTACTTCATTTACTCACATAAAATTAATATACGAAAGTATAGATTTATGTGTAAACTTTAAGTATTAAAGTGCTCAATACGTAGGTAGAGCTAGTTAGTAATTTATAAAATATATATGGCGATTAAGCTATACTGAATATTCGGCATTTCATCCACTCTAGGATTCGTCAGGCTTATGCGCGAATTCTGTGGTTGTTTATCGTTTTTATATGGTCCTCTTCTGTTGAGGATTTTAGTTAGCCAATCAGCTTTCTAGTATCCACCGCGCCCCTTCCTATCAGCCAATGGGCATGCATTTTATCGAACAAAGGATCTGTTTTAAAACTTAGCTCCTGAAACAGTCGAGCACTCTCAAAAGAATTTATTTCACCACATTAAAAATGGAAAGAGTTAATTTCGAAACATTGCTAAAAAACATCCCCACACCCAGCAAGCATAGCTATATTATTAAATTAATCCAAAAAAACTGATGAACTAATACGCCGAATGCGATGGCGAGCAAATTTCTTCCTTAAAAATGAAAACGTAAACAAAAAAGAATCCTATGGTTTTAAAACACTTAAAAATGCGAAACCAGTAGACCTTTTGATAAACTTTGAAAATGACCTTCTAAACGTAATTAAAAACTTAGAATTCCACAATCAACCTAACAATTTCCAACGGAAACTACACAAAATCGTTAGAAACATAAACAACTCTAATAAAATCTTTGTAAAAGCAGATAAAACCAGAAACTTTTATAAAATAGATAAGCAAGAATATAACAAACTAATCACAGAAAACATTACAAAAAACTACAAAAAACTAGACACAAACGAATGCGACTACATAGATATAATAAATACTGAAAGTAAACAAATCACCGATAAATTAAAAAATAGCGATAAAGTTGGCAAATTGAAACCTAGAGAGGTATACATTCTGCTCAAAGACCACAAATGGGACTTTAATAATAATCCCAGCACCCGCCTGATAAACCCAACTAAACAAGAAATAGGTAGAATTAGCAAAACTATCCTTTCTAGAGTAAACAAACAAATCAAACAAGATCTAGAACTAAACCAGTGGGCAAATACTACCGAAGCAATCACCTGGTTTAGAAATATAGAAAACAAAGATAAATGTACGTTTATACAGTTTGACATCATAGACTTTTATCCCTCGATATCCGAAGAAATTTTTAACATTGCCCTAGAATTTGCCGAGGCATACACTGATATATCTTCGGAAGAAATCAACATCATTAAAAGATGTAGAAAATCAGTTCTAATAAATAACAATAACCAATGGATAAAAACTAAAATGAGAAATTCGTTTGATTTGGCGATGGGTGCCAGGGATTCTGCAGAGGCATCAGATCTTGTGGGATTATTCATTCTATATACCCTCACAAGCATATTCGATACTACGGATATCGGCTTATGTAGAGACGACAGACTAGCTATAATAAAAAAAAAACTCCAACAAAGTCAAGGGAGAAAACTTTAAGAAAATCATACACAAGGAAATGAAAAAATTAGGCCTAAAAGCAGACGTATCAGCTAACATAAAAATAACAAACTTCCTGGACGTCACGTTAAACTTAGATAAAAACACATATGAACCATACTTAAAAGATAACGCTACTCCAATTTACGTAAACCCTAAGTCCAATCACCCACCATCAATTATAAAACACATTCCTAACTCGATCGTAAGTAGACTCAGTAATAACTCAAGCGATGAAAATGCATTTAACAGGTCAACCAATATCTACGAAACAGCCCTAAAAATAGTGGATACAAAAATATCGTTATCAAATATAAGCAACAAAACACCAATAACTATAATAAAATTAAAAATAGAAGAAAAAGAACTATAATCTGGTATACAGCCCCATACAATCAAATGTTAAAAACAAAACTTGGCAAGAAATTTCTAGATCTTATTGAAAAACACTTTCCCGCAACCAAAACCTTACACAAAATCTTCAATAAAAATACCTTAAAGTTATCCTACAGTTGTTGCGAAAATTTAGAGATGATAATTAAAGCACATAATAAAAAATACTAAATAAAAACAATGTAAACAACAACAAAATAAACAATAAAAAAAGTAGACACCATGACAAAAATAAAACCAACACTAGCAGAAATAATAATAATAATAATAATAATAATAATAATAATAATAATAATAATAATAATAATAATAATAACAAACCAAACCCAGACAAGAACAACCATACCATAAATAAAAATAATAATAACGAACAAGATAAATGCAACTGTAGACACCGCACACTTTGCCCAGTTCAAAATAAATGTCTAACAAAAAGCATAGTTTATCAGGCAACAATATTTGCGAAAGAAAACCCAAATAACAAGAAATATTATGTAGGCATGACTTCCTTAGATTTCAAAACCCGATACTATGACCACAAAAGTACATTCAACAATAAAAAAAAAACACTGTATAAAAACACTAGCGAATAAATACTGGGAACTCACAGAAAGTGGACATTCGCCGGTAGTCGAATGGAAAATAATAAGACAAGCTACCACGTGTAGGCATTTAGACGACCTATGTAAATTATGCCTTCATGAAAAATTTGCTATCCTGTACTTTAAGGAACCCCAAAATCTATTAAACTGTAGAAGAGAAATATCAAATAACTATGTTCACACAATAAAATTTACTCTAGGATAGCGATACAAAATAGGTTTAAAATTAACAAAAACAATAGAAAATAAACAAATAAATAAATTAAATAAACATGAATATACATAAACGTTCACACATATATGTATGTATATATATATGTATATATATGTGCATATATGTATGTGCACATATGTATATTTATATATAAGAAAAAAAAAGAAGAAAATGTCTGCCTTAAACCACTAAACTAGTTTTAAAACAGATCCTTTGTTCGATAAAATGCATGCCCATTGGCTGATAGGAAGGGGCGCGGTGGATACTAGAAAGCTGATTGGCTAACTAAAATCCTCAACAGAAGAGGACCATATAATAACGATAAACAACCACAGAATTCGCGCATAAGCCTGACGAATCCTAGAGTGGATGAAACGCTGAATATTCAGTGTAGCTTAATCGCCATATATATTTTATAAATTACTATATATATACATATATATATATATATATATATATAATTTGAGGTTGCTATTTTCCAAAGGTAGGGTAACCAGTGAAATATAACGAGGTTCATACAAGAGTGCTCAATACCAAAGTAGAGCAGGTTACATTTGTCTTTACATAAGCAGTAGTTTGTTGCTAGACAGTCATGAGCATGTTTTGGTCTACCAGTATTTACTAACATGAGACATCATCAGGCAACAAACCTTATTTTCGAAAACGGAATTCAAAATTCATGTAAAAATCTGTTGTTCTGGATTGCACGCATTCATACTAAAAACGAACACTTCACATCTTCACCAACATGGCCTCTACCTCTACACGCATAATATTTTGAATTTTTCTGATCAAATAAAAATATTCTAGCACTCTCACTCTCATAACTTTTCATAGTTACACCTTCACATTAAACTACACACACAATATCGCTGCTACTGTTTGAAAAAAATATATTTTCCTATTGACACATTTTCGAGGGGGTTAATGACGTATGTTTACATTACCTTACCGTAACATTTGCTTTTTCCTTACCAAAACATATTCGTACTGACACATAGTGATAAGTTGGTTCGTTGGTTTTAGTATCGTAAGCATATAAGAACGAATCTTAGTAGATGAGACGAGCTTCTTTTTTAATGTTTGGTTTCAGCGTTCTGAAATATGAGATAATATAATGAACGAATCTTAGTAAACAAGACAAACTTTCTATTTTTAATGTGTGGCTTTAGCGTCCTATGCTCTTAGATGACAATATAAACGAATCTTAGTAAACAAGAAAAACTTTCTTTTTTTAATGTTTGGTTTCAGTGTCCTGCATTATGACATGAAAATTCAACCGGATCTCTTCCCACTCACAGAATTGGGGTGTCTATTCCGAGAGCTGTTCTTAATATGGGAATGCTGTGGATGACCAGAGGAGGTTGGAGGGATCCGTTCTGAAAGCCATTCTTACTATAAACAGGTTGGAAGTGTCCATTTCGAAAGCCGTTCTTACCGTGAGGAGCTTGGGGGTTGGGCGGCGGCAACAACAACAACAACAACAACAACAACAACAACAACAACAACAACAGTAGTTTACTGTTTTTCGAGGGGCGGACGAACTGATTATAGAGCATTCGGGGCGGATTTTCACCTTAGATCCACCTACACACTTTCCTTAAAATGACGACTTTTAAAGGGTTTCAGCTCTAGTGATTAAGAAAATCTGGTTTATATTTGCCGGATATAAGTAGTTTTCCCTCTATAAAACCTGTATTATGCACTTTATATTACAGGCCAGATTAGTAGGCATGGGCGAGGATCAAATCTAATTATATCCGATCGACATTGCCCCCCCCCCTATTTCTTTGTTGGTTCATAGTGTTTATGCGTGGGGATCTTGACAGTGACTATCAAGGTGAAATCTGTTGTAAATATTTTTACAGTCATCCATACTACAAAAATGTGGTGTCTATTTCAAAAGCCGTTCCTAACATGGGAATATTGCTGGTGACTATTCCGAAAGCCATTCTTAGCATGAGGAGGTTGGGGGTGTCTATTCCAAAAATCTTTCTTAACATGATGAGGTTGATGTTGGGCAAAAAAGGTAATTCCGACTACTTATGTTTACTACGCTATAATCGCAATGACTAATGTATACCCATTACCCTTATCCTCGAGTGGCCTCCGGGCCT
>NC_136500.1:109316770-109421770 GCF_053919585.1 Euprymna scolopes | reverse complement strand
CTCTCTCCCTTTCTATATATATATATATATATATATATATATATATATATATATATATATATATATATATATATATATATATAGAGAGAGAGAGAGAGAGAGAGAATATTTATATATTAGTAGCACCCGCTAACCAGCGTTGCCTGGTGGAAGTATGCCCCTTTCCTCTAAATATATATATATATATATATATATATATATATATATATATATATATATATATATATATATATATATATATATATATAGATAGATAGATAGATAGATAGAGAGAGAGAGAGAGACTATTTAAAAATCATATCATGTATGCAAATTAACACTAAAATCCAACAACCATACAATGTAATAAAACTGATCAATTTATCCCTACTAGAGTATTAAAATTGTGCATGTGAGGCATGTATTATTAGTAGGGCTATGACAAGAGAATATTCTTTTCATTATTTTGACTCAAATATATATCAGTTAATATCTTATATGTTTTTAGATAAAGTGATGTGGTTCTCAATTGTTTTACTGTGTCGGATATATACTCGAGAGTCAAAACAGTCAAAAGAATATTCCGTTGTCATAGCCCTAATTATTAGTTTAATTATTGGTTAATAGCAATTTAATTATTAGTTTAATTATTGACTATTTTCTAGTTTGATGGATTTACTGAATTTCACCACTAAGGTAACCTTTTACTGCAACTGAGAAATTTAAATTACGATTAATTAGTTAGCTTAATTTAATTATAATTATCAGAGGACTTATAGTAATGTTTGTTGTATACTTGACCAAAATGTTTAATTGTTATTTCATACCAGTCTAAATTTTTCTTTATCTTCCACCTAAACAATCACCTCTAAAATGACGACTTTTTGAGGTTTTCAGATATGCTGAAAACGAATATCGCATTTAAATTTTCCTAAACAAGTAGTTTTCCTGGATATGAAGCAATGCAATTATTTCATGTTATCATCCGTGGGCATTGTTGTACATGCAAGTGTGTACATATTTTTGCACACACATGCCAAAACTATGCATGCACTTCTGCATACAACAATGACCACCAATAATAACACGAAGAAATTGAATTGCTTAATATCCGGGAAAAGTACTTGTTTCAGAAAAATTTAATGCAGTATTTGTTTTTAGCATACCGCAAAACTTATAAAAGTTTTCATTTTAAAAATTGAATGTTAAGGTGGAAAGTAAGTAAAAATTTTCCTATACCAGAAAGTACATTAAACTTTTTTTTTATCGAAAGTTTGAGGGGATTAACAAAGTTATTACTACATTTACCCAGGGTGAACTATTTAAAGTGTCTACAGTCAATACATATTTTGCCCCTTGGATTTACTAATCTATTTTTATAAGAGAACGTAAGAATAGCCAGTTTTTTAGTTAGACAAAGAAAACAAGTAGAGTTATGCAGTGTAGTTGTTGAAGCTTCATTTAAGTTTACTATAAATTTATTATTATCCCTTAGGGACCATACATGCTGTGACAAGAAAATGTCCCTTTCTTATCCAGATTATTAAAGATATTATATTGTTTCTGTATCTAGCCTTAAAATCAGTACCTCTAAAATTTAGTGTAATTTTTTAAGACTAGGATTATTTTCCGGGAACACAGTTCCTAAATAAGTTGTACCTTTAAGCAAATGTTTTTCTTATAGTAGACATTCATTTGCATCTCTATTGTTATATTCATTATTGGCGTTATTATTTTGTGTATTATTAATTCTATTATTATTCTGTTAGTATAATTCTATTATTATTACTGTTCAAGATATGTCTATTATGACTCTTAATTATTTATTCTAAGTTATTTGTATAGCCATACCTTAGTTTAGTAGTATTTTTATTAAATATTTTATGTAAATAACTTATAGATTAAACGAAGGGGTATATCAAATAATTTTACAGTTTCTATTTTTCCTTCTAATGCCGTGGTACCGGCTTAGTGCTAATATAACCACTGGTTTTTAAAGCTTTGTTATATAACTATTTTTATTAAAGGATTTACAAATTCTATGGATAATTGATATTTATATGTCATTCATAGTATAATGGAGAAGATTCGTCTTCAGATTAACATATATTGGGTTATAATTTCCTTTCATATATATTTATATGCGCAGTGAAGAGGTATAAATGTAACATGTAACATCTGAGAAATTGATAATCTTAATTCGTGCCCTGATCTCAGTTTTAAGCTCTAAATTTTTCATAGTTTTGTGTATTCCCCATAACAAAACAGGTTTGCACCATTTTATGTTCTTTTACGAAGATAAAAATCAACATGTAATGATTTTGATTCTAGAAAATGTCAAAACTCTTAAAAAGAAACTAAAATTCAGGAAATCTTCTTTAGTTGCTGTTAATGACTATTAATCGAATTTAATGCAAATCTGGGAAGTTTTCCCATATTTTTCTTCAAGAAAAACACCTTCTAAAAGGAAAAGAAATTTGTTAAATATTTATCTATATTTAACACCCATTCTTAAAATTCCACAATGATTAGAGGTTTCAAAATTTTTCCGAAAGGCTCCCGCCCCTTTTGATCCCTTTGCATAAAACTAAATTAAACTAAATATAGGCTACATTATCAACTGTTGCACCTAGTAGTTGTGTTCGCAAATTCATTATGATCGGTTAAATAGTTTGATTGTGAATCTTGTATATACAAATACATAAAAATATACACATACCTAAATGATAGAAACAATATTTTAATATGATAGAGAGCAAAAAAGAAAAAGAATTTTGTTTTTTTCTTTTTTACATATATATATATATATATATATATATATACATATATATATATATATATATATATATATGTATATATATATATATATATATATATGTATAAAGAGATAGAGAGAAATAAATAGATGCAAAATTAGATTAAAAATAGATAATATATATATGAGTTCTCTTTGGTTTGTTTGTTTTTGATGTACAGTGATAACGCTTCTCACAACAAAAATGAACTATCTCTGAAAAGGTCTATAAATTATGTGTATTTATATCTTAAGTGTGAGTATGTTTATTAATATTTACTGCTAGTGTACAGTACAACAGATTGGTGATGAGCGTTACTACTTACACAGCCAACTTTTATCAGCTCACAAGTCTGACTGTTAATTAGCATTGCTTGGTCTAGACATTGACTCTGTCAGTTTCTTCAACTGATGTACTAGTTACTTCGTCTTTTCGCCTGCCTATGCTCTAATTACATCTTCCAGCTCTGCAAGCTTATCCTTTGTACCACTGATACTCTGACAGCATCGTCTGGCTGTCAACTATTTTCGCCTGTTTAGCCGTCAACTCAACTAGCTCAGTCATCATTTAACGATGCAACTAAATTCTAGCACTCTTGATCAGCTAAGCACCAAGCATAGTAACCGACAGTCTTATTTCCTGACCAGATACCGGTTATTTATCTGTTCTTCCCAGAACAAACTTTATCCTTTTCAAAACAAATGACAAACAATAATCTTGTGTTCTCTCTGTCTTTCCTAGGACAAACTTTTTCAGGATCCTTCCTCTTTTGACACCCACACCTGACCAGTATTGTTGTCAAGATAACCAGACTTGCTGAGCTGTTATCTACACTTCGACCATCAACGTTGAAGTAACAACCTGACAAGCTACGCAATATGAGTTCCTGTCAAGCTGGAATATGGGTGGATGCTGCTCCCACTTCCAATGTAGATATTCAGGGCCAATGCCCCGTCGACCCTCTCCTTTAAATGCCATTGCTTTTGTGCCTCTCAAAGTTGTTGAGGTGATCTCCACAGCATACTATTTTGCAACATGTTCATAGGAAACACCATAGTAAAGTTGCCAACATTTCTAACGAAAATAATGCCATGGCAATGGCAACATTTGAAAATGTTGTCAGTCTGAAGTTTAGAGATTTATATATAACAGCAGGTAACATAAGTTGTATATTATATCCATATTTCCCATGAAAGGGATATATTCGTTTGAAGTAGTTGAGTCATGTTGGCTACTGTATTCGAGTAATAATCAAGTAAGTCACCTTACTGAACAAGTGTTCGTGGTTGGACTATTAGTGTGAGGCTTTCGTCGTATCTTTTGTCGAGTCATTTAAGCGTCTCTACCAGTAAATCATCTTCTTGTTAAGAGGAACTCGCTTGTATTCGTATTCATTGCATCATAATTTAATGATTTCAAAAATATATTTGGATTCAAATCATATGTAATAATTTGCATTAATGCAAAAACGTATGCCTGCCTTTGTTGTTTAATTATTTTTTAATTAAAAAAATTTTAATTACTAGATTAAAAAATATCAGTAAACTAATAGTTTACATTGATCCGATTCAAATTATATTATTATTAAATAAAGAGATATATATTCCAGTTATATTATTATTAAATAAAGAGAGATATATCTGTGTAAATCTAAAATCAGGTTGGTATAGATAGATAAAACAGACCAACAAGGTTTTCATTTAAATAAACTTGGTCGACTATGGCAATTTTGAACATTATTATTAGCTAAGGCAAGAAAAGAAAAGAAGTAAATTAAATATCTGTTTATAAATAATACATGTGTTATAATATGCATTATTCAATTGCAAGTCTATTGATATAAAGACTGCTTATATTTACTTCCTTCACACTGTAGGAACAGGTAGTTTAAGGCTGGAAGGTGGCAAGAATTAAACCAATATCAGTAAAGTAAGGGAATTCTAGCCTCATAAAATAGCCTGGGTAACGCCGCTTGCATTGCTCAGTTGGAGCGCCTTAGATAATTATCACTAAACTAACTCCATCCCAAAGAGAGGAGGCAAAGTCTGGAAAGGTTTACCTTCTATAATAATGAGGGAGAGACATTTACATCACTTGGTAACTTCATGACGACTGGGATGATTAATATGGTGGGAGGAGATTTATATCGGACTGGGATATATATGATGTGATAGTTCTTATACACATATAGAGAGGAGGAAAGATACTTCACTTATGATGAGGTGGGAGGACACATAACACTTGTAAGTGTTGTACTAGAGTTCGTTACAAGATGATGATAAAAACACATTTACCTTTTCTTTATTCTTTAATCGACCGATCGGTGATGTCAAGAATTAAAACTTTGATTTACATGGTCCAATTTCTTCCTTTCGCTTCTAAGGGGCTCTCCTCTCCAACTGACTCTCTCTCTCTCTCATCAATTCTTAACTTTTAACCCTTGTAACTTCGAACCCTTAGATTTCTGCATTGAAAAATCTCTTTTGTTTATGACGTCAGAAGTGTGTTTACCAACGTGACTACTTTCACGTGAATTCACAAATGCTTGTCCAAACACACTTTAGGCAAACAACAGAATCCTCAATTCTAATTCTAACCTATTTGTAAACAATATATTTTAACTCGCATTGTGCATTCATTTAACTGACATATTTAATATCCAGATTTCTAAAAGAATGGACAATCGACTCTTTTTCCGACATAAATAATATTTAACTATTTCTAATAGAATCAACAATGGACTTAATTTCTAACATTCCATTTGCCATTATTATCTTTAACACTTGCCTACAGGGTTCGATTCTAGCCTTATCCTAATATCATTTTCACTTATCTAGTATGTCTTTTTACTTACATGAGAAGAGGACAGCCCTTTCATGTAACAATAGTTGCTGACAAGTCTATCACAGAATATATGCCAAGACAAGCTAAGAAAATTCAGTGAGCTTCGGTTGCTCCATAACTATTTTGGGTTTAGCCAATTAGATAAACGCTTTTACATTAAAACAACTTTGAATACCAACAATATAAAATATCACAAGATATGTAGATTGATTTATAGGAAAAATTAGACAGAGTTTACGAAATAAGTTAAACAAGGCTGATATATTACTTGTATTGATCGCACTATTGTTCTCATCTTGAGTGTTATTTGTGCAATGTTTCGGTTGGATTGGCTTTCGACCGTCCTCAGGCATGTTGGTTGTTTGGAAAAGAAAAGAGAAAAGTTACTGGCTCCATAGATATTTTCGTATTCCTTGTGTTAGTCTGTATTTTATTTTGTATTTTATGACCGAAACGTTACACAGATGAGAACAATAGTCCAATCAATACAAGTAATATAAAATTAAACAGGGTTTAGAAAAAGTACCTGAAAATAGGAAGAAGACGAAATTGTTGCCATCAAGCAAAATCGATATATCTAACGACTATGGAGTTCATAGATGTTATGTTCTGTTATGTTCTGTTATGTTCTGTTCTGTTTTGTTATGTTATGTTATGTCATATCATGTTATGTTATGTTACGTTCTGTTCTGTTCTGTTATGTTATGTTATGTCATGTTATGTTATGTTATGTTCAGTTATGTTATGTTATGTTATGTTCTGTTATGTTATGTTATGCTATGTTATGTCATGTCATGTTATGTTATGTTATGTTCTATTATGTTCTGTTCTGTTCTGTTCTGTTATGTTATGTCATGTTATGTTATGTTATGTTATGTTATGTCATGTTATGTTATGTTATGTTATGTAATGTTCTGTCATGTTATGTCATGTTATGTTATGCTCTGTTATGTTATGTTCTGTCATGTTATGTCATGTTATGTTATGTTCTGTTATGTTATGTTATGTTCTGTTATGTTATATTCTGTTATGTTATGTTATGTTATGTTCTGTCATGTTATGTCATGTAATGTTATGTTCTGTTATGTTATGTTATGTTATGTCGTGTTATGTTATGTTCTATTGTGTTATGTTCTGTTATGTTATGTTCGTTATGTTCTGTTATGTTATGTTCAGTTCTGTTTTGTTATGTTATGTTCCCTTATGTTATGTTCTGTTATGTTATGTTCTGTTATGTTATGTTCTGTTTTGTTATGTTATGTTATGTTATGTTCCGTTATGTTCTGTTATGTTGTGTTATGTTCTGTTATGTTATGCTCCGTTATGTCATGTCATGTTATGTTATGTTCTGTTATGTTTTGTTATGTTAAATTATGTTCTGTTATGTTCTGTTATGTCATGTAATATTATGTTCTGTTATGTGATGTTATGTTATGTTCTGTTATGTTCTGTTCTGTTCTGTTCTGTTATGTTATGTTATGTTTTGTTCTGTTCTGTTATCTTATGTTCTGTTACGTTATGTTATGTTCTGTTATGGTCTGTTATATTATGTTATGTTATGTTCTGTTCTGTTATGTTCTGTTATGTTATGTTCTGTTATGTTATGTTCTATTATGTTCTGTTATGTTCTGTTATGTCATGTCATGTCATGTTCTGTTATGTTATGTTATGTTCTGTTATGTTCTGTTATGTTATGTTCTGTCATGTTCTGTTATGTTCTATTATGTTCTGTTATGTCATGTTATGTCATGTCATGTTATGTTATGTTATGTCATGTTATGTCATGTTATGTTATGTTCTGTTATGTCATGTCATGTTCTGTTCTGTTATGTTATGTTCTGTTATGTTCTGTTATGTCATGTCATGTTATGTTCTGTTATGTTCTGTTTTGTTAAGTTCTGTTATGTCATGTCATGTTCTGTTATGTTCTGTTCTGTTCTGTTCTGTTATGTTATGTTATGTTATGTTATGTTCTGTTATGTTCTGTTATGTCATGTCATGTTATGTTCTGTTATGTTCTGTTTGTTATGTTCTGTTCTGTTATGTTATGTTATGTCATATCATGTTATGTTATGTTATGTTCTGTTCTGTTCTGTTATGTTGTGTCATGTTATGTTATGTTATGTTCAGTTATGTTATGTTATGTTATGTTCTGTTATGTTATGTTATGCTATGTTATGTCATGTCATGTTATATTATGTTATGTTCTGTTATGTTATGTTATGTTCTGTTCTGTTATGTTATGTCATGTTATGTTATGTTATGTTATGTTATGTTATGTTATTTTATGTCATGTTATGTTATGTTATGTTATGTAATGTTCTGTAATGTTATATCATGTTATGTTATGCTCTGTTATGTTATGTTCTGTCATGTTATGTCATGTTATGTTATGTTATGTTATGTTATGTTGTGTTCTGTTCTGTTATGTTATGTTCTGTTATGTTATATTCTATTATGTTATGTTATGTTCTGTTCTGTTATGTTATATTCTGTTATGTTATGTTATGTTCTGTCATGTTATGTCATGTAATGTTATGTTCTGTTATGTTATGTTATGTCGTGTTATGTTATGTTATGTTCTATTGTGTTATGTTCTGTTATGTTATGTTCGTTATGTTATGTTCTGTTATGTTATGTCATGTTATGTTCTGTTATGTTATGTTCAGGTCTGTTTTGTTATGTTATGTTCCCTTATGTTATGTTCTGTTATGTTATGTTCTGTTATGTTATGTTCTGTTTTGTTATGTTATGTTATGTTCCGTTATGTTCTGTTATGTTGTGTTATGCTCTGTTATGTTATGCTCCGTTATGTCATGTCATGTTATGTTATGTTCTGTTATGTTTTGTTATGGTAAATTATGTTCTGTTATGTTCTGTTATGTCATGTAATATTTTGTTCTGTTATGTTATATTCTGTTATGTTATGTTATGTTATGTTATATTCTATTATGTTATGTTATGTTATGTTATGTTATGTTCTGTTATGTTATGTTATGTTCTGTTCTGTTCTGTTATGTTATGTTATGTTTTGTTCTGTTCTGTTCTGTTATCTTATGTTCTGTTACGTTATGTTATGTTCTGTTATGTTCTGTTATATTATGTTATGTTATGTTCTGTTATGTTATGTTCTGTTATGTTATGTTCTATTATGTTCTGTTATGTTCTGTTATGTCATGTCATGTCATATTCTGTTATGTTATGTTATGTTATGTTCTGTTATGTTATGTACTGTCATGTTCTGTTATGTTCTATTTTGTTCTGTTATGTCATGTTATGTCATGTCATGTTATGTTATGTTATGTCATGTTATGGTGTGTCATGTTATGTTATGTTCTGTTATGTCATGTCATGTTCTGTTCTGTTATGTTATGTTCTGTTATGTTCTGTTATGTCATGTCATGTTATGTTCTGTTATGTTCTGTTTTGTTATGTTCTGTTATGTCATGTCATGTTCTGTTATGTTCTGTTCTGTTCTGTTCTGTTATTTTATATTATGTTCTGTTATGTTCTGTTATGTCATGTCATGTTATGTTCTGTTATGTTCTGTTTTGTTATGTTCTGTTCTGTTATGTTATGTTATGTCATATCATGCTATGTTATGTTATGTTCTGTTCTGTTATGTTATGTTATGTCATGTTCTGTTATGTTATGTTATGTTCAGTTATGTTATGTTATGTTATATTCTGTTATGTTATGTTATGCTATGTTATGTCATGTCATGTTATGTTATGTTATGTTCTGTTATGTTATGTTATGTTCTGTTCTGTTATGTTATGTCATGTTATGTTATGTTATGTTCTGTTATGTTATGTTATGTCATGTTATGTTATGTTATGTTATGTAATGTTCTGTCATGTTATGTCATGTTATGTTATGCTCTATTATGTTATGTTCTGTCATGTTATGTCATGTTATGTTATGTTATGTTCTGTTATGTTATGTTCTGTTATGTTATGTTATGTTCTGTTATGTTATATTCTATTATGTTATGTTATGTTATGTTATGTTCCGTTATATTCTGTTATGTTATGTTATGTTATGTTCTGTCATGTTATGTCATGTAATGTTATGTTCTGTTATGTTATGTTATGTTATGTCGTGTTATGTTATGTTATGTTATGTTCTATTGTGTTATGTTCTGTTATGTTATGTTCGTTATGTTATGTTCTGTTATGTTATGTCATGTTATGTGCTGTTATGTTTTGTTCAGTTCTGTTTCGTTATGTTATGTTCCCTTATGTTATGTTCTGTTATGTTATGTTCTGTTATGGTATGTTCTGTTTTGTTATGTTATGTTATGTTATGTTCCGTTATGTTCTGTTATGTTGTGTTATGTTCTGTTATGTTATGCTCCGTTATGTCATGTCATGTTATGTTATTTTCTGTTATATTATGTTCTGTTATATTATGTTATGTTATGTTCTGTTATGTTATGTTCTGTTATGTTATGTTCTATTATGTTCTGTTATGTTCTGTTATGTCATGTCATGTCTTGTTCTGTTATGTTATGTAATGTTCTGTCATGTTATGTCATGTTATGTTATGCTCTGTTATGTTATGTTCTGTCATGTTATGTCATGTTATGTTATGTTATGTTCTGTTATGTTATGTTCTGTTATGTTATGTTATGTTCTGTTATGTTATATTCTGTTATGTTATGTTATGTTCTGTTATGTTATATTCTGTTATGTTATGTTATGTTATGTTCTGTCATGTTATGTCATGTAATGTTATGTTCTGTTATGTTATGTTATGTTATGTCGTGTTATGTTATGTTCTATTGTGTTATGTTCTGTTATGTTATGTTCGTTATGTTATGTTCTGTTATGTTATGTCATGTTATGTTCTGTTATGTTATGTTCAGTTCTGTTTTGTTATGTTATGTTCCCTTATGTTATGTTCTGTTATGTTATGTTCTGTTATGTTATGTTCTGTTTTGTTATGTTATGTTATGTTCCGTTATGTTCTGTTATGTTGTGTTATGTTCTGTTATGTTATGCTCCGTTATGTCATGTCATGTTATGTTATGTTCTGTTATGTTTTGTTATGTTAAATTATGTTATGTTATGTTCTGTTATGTCATGTAATATTATGTTCTGTTATGTTATATTCTGTTATGTTATGTTATGTTATATTCTATTATGTTATGTTATGTTATGTTATGTTATGTTCTGTTATGTTATGTTCTGTTCTGTTCTGTTCTGTTATGTTATGTTATATTTTGTTCTGTTCTGTTATCTTATGTTCTGTTACGTTATGTTATGTTCTGTTATGTTCTGTTATGTTCTGTTATATTATGTTATATTATGTTCTGTTATGTTATGTTCTGTTATGTTATGTTCTATTATGTTCTGTTATGTTCTGTTATGTCATGTCATGTCATATTCTGTTATGTTTTGTTATGTTCTGTTATGTTATGTTCTGTCATGTTCTGTTATGTTCTTTTTTGTTCTGTTATGTCATGTTATGTCATGTCATGTTATGTTATGTTATGTCATGTTATGTTATGTCATGTTATGTTATGTTCTGTTATGTCATGTCATGTTCTGTTCTGTTATGTTATGTTCTGTTATGTTCTGTTATGTCATGTCATGTTATGTTCTGTTATGTTCTGTTTTGTTATGTTCTGTTATGTCATGTCATGTTCTGTTATGTTATGTTCTGTTCTGTTCTGTTATGTTATATTATATTCTGTTATGTTCTGTTATGTCATGTCATGTTATTTTCTGTTATGTTCTGTTTTGTTATGTTCTGTTCTGTTATGTTATGTTATGTCATATCATGTTATGTTATGTTATGTTCTGTTCTGTTATGTTATGTTATGTCATGTTATGTTATGGCATGTTATGTTCAGTTATGTTATGTTATGTTATATTCTGTTATGTTATGTTATGCTATGTTATGTCATGTCATGTTATGTTATGTTATGTTCTGTTATGTTATGTTATGTTCTGTTATGTTATGTCATGCTATGTTATGTTATGTTCTGTTATGTTATGTTATGTCATGTTATGTTATGTTATATTATGTAATGTTCTGTCATGTTATGTCATGTTATGTTATGCTCTGTTATGTTATGTTCTGTCATGTTATGTCATGTTATGTTATGTTATGTTCTGTTATGTTATGTTCTGTTATGTTATGTTATGTTCTGTTATGTTATATTCTATTATGTTATGTTATGTTATGTTATGTTCCGTTATATTCTGTTATGTTATGTTATGTTATGTTCTGTCATGTTATGTCAAGTAATATTATGTTCTGTTATGTTATGTTATGTTATGTCGTGTTATGTTATGTTATGTTATGTCTATTGTGTTATGTTCTGTTATGCTATGTTCGTTATGTTATGTTCTGTTATGTTATGTCATGTTATGTTCTGTTATGTTATGTTCAGTTCTGTTTCGTTATGTTACGTTCCCTTATGTTATGTTCTGTTATGTTATGTTCTGTTTTGTTATGTTATGTTGTGTTATGTTCTGTTATGTTATGCTCCGTTATGTCATGTAATGTTATGTTATTTTCTGTTATGTTATGTTCTGTTATATTATGTTATGTTATGTTCTGTTATGTTATGTTCTGTTATATTATGTTCTATTATGTTCTGTTATGTTCTGTTATGTCATGTCATGTCTTGTTCTGTTATGTTATGTAATGTTCTGTCATGTTATGTCATGTTATGTTATCCTCTGTTATGTTATGTTCTGTCATGTTATGTCATGTTATGTTATGTTATGTTATGTTCTGTTATGTTATGTTCTGTTATGTTATGTTATGTTCTGTTATGTTATATTCTGTTATGTTTTGTTATGTTCTGTTATGTTATATTCTGTTATGTTATGTTATGTTATGTCGTGTTATGTTATGTTCTATTGTGTTATGTTCTGTTATGTTATGTTCGTTATGTTATGTTCTGTTATGTTATGTCATGTTATGTTCTGTTATGTTATGTTCAGTTCTGTTTTGTTATGTTATGTTCCCTTATGTTATGTTCTGTTATGTTATGTTCTGTTATGTTATGTTCTGTTTTGTTATGTTATGTTATGTTATGTTCCGTTATGTTCTGTTATGTTGTGTTATGTTCTGTTATGTTATGCTCCGTTATGTCATGTTATGTTATGTTATGTTCTGTTATGTTTTGTTATGTTAAATTATGTTCTGTTATGTTCTGTTATGTCATGTAATATTATGTTCTGTTATGTGATGTTATGTTATGTTCTGTTATGTTCTGTTCTGTTCTGTTCTGTTATGTTATGTTATGTTTTGTTCTGTTCTGTTATCTTATGTTCTGTTACGTTATGTTATGTTCTGTTATGGTCTGTTATATTATGTTATGTTATGTTCTGTTATGTTATGTTCTGTTATGTTATGTTCTATTATGTTCTGTTATGTTCTGTTATGTCATGTCATGTCATGTTCTGTTATGTTATGTTATGTTCTGTTATGTTCTGTTATGTTATGTTCTGTCATGTTCTGTCATGTTCTGTTATGTTCTATTATGTTCTGTTATCTCATGTTATGTCATGTCATGTTATGTTATGTTATGTCATGTTATGTTATGTCATGTTATGTTATGTTCTGTTATGCCATGTCATGTTCTGTTCTGTTATGTTATGTTCTGTTATGTTCTGTTCTGTTATGTCATGTCATGTTATGTTCTGTTATGTTCTGTTTTGTTAAGTTCTGTTCTGTTATGTCATGTTCTGTTATGTTCTGTTCTGTTCTGTTCTGTTATGTTATGTTATGTTATGTTCTGTTATGTTCTGTTATGTCATGTCATGTTATGTTCTGTTATGTTCTGTTTGTTATGTTCTGTTCTGTTATGTTATGTTATGTCATATCATGTTATGTTATGATCTGTTCTGTTCTGTTCTGTTATGTTATGTCATGTTATGTTATGTTATGTTATGTTATGTTCAGTTATGTTATGTTATGTTATGTTCTGTTATGTTATGTTATGCTATGTTATGTCATGTCATGTTATGTCATGTTATGTTCTGTTATGTTATGTTATGTTCTGTTCTGTTATGTTATGTCATGTTATGTTATGTTATGTTCTGTTATGTTATGTTATGTTATGTCATGTTATGTTATGTTATGTTATGTAATGTTCTGTCATGTTATGTCATGTTATGTTATGCTCTGTTATGTTATGTTCTGTCATGTTATGTCATGTTATGTTATGTTATGTTATGTTATGTTCTGTTCTGTTATGTTATGTTCTGTTATGTTATATTCTATTATGTTATGTTCTGTTCTGTTATGTTATATTCTGTTATGTTATGTTATGTTCTGTCATCTTATGTCATGTAATGGTATGTTCTGTTATGTTATGTTATGTCGTGTTATGTTATGTTATGTTATGTTCTATTGTGTTATGTTCTGTTATGTTATGTTCGTTATGTTATGTTCTGTTATGTTATGTCATGTTATGTTCTGTTATGTTATGTTCAGTTCTGTTTCGTTATGTTATGTTCCCTTATGTTATGTTCTGTTATGTTATGTTCTGTTATGTTATGTTCTGTTTTGTTATGTTATGTTATGTTCCGTTATGTTCTGTTATGTTGTGTTATGTCATGTTATGTCATGTCATATTATGTTATGTTATGTCATGTTATGTTATGTCATGTTATGTTATGTTCTGTTATGTCATGTCATGTTCTGTTCTGTTATGTTATGTTCTGTTATGTTCTGTTATGTCATGTCATGTTATGTTCTGTTATGTTCTGTTTTGTTATGTTCTGTTATGTCATGTCATGTTCTGTTATGTTATGTTCTGTTCTGTTCTGTTATGTTGTGTTATGTCTGTTATGTTCTGTTATGTCATGTCATGTTATGTTCTGTTATGTTCTGTTTTGTTATGTTCTGTTATGTTATATTATGTTATGTAACTGATGTTTGTAACATTTTTCTTTGTGTGAATAAAACGTGCATATTTGGGCTTAGTTTCTTCTTAGTCTGTGTCACCCATGGCATCGAGTTCCATATATGTTTTTCTTTTGCAGAGAGATAGAAGTAATAAAAAAAAGTACAACAATTTTAAAAGGTCCCAGTATCAAACAGTTGGGTGAAAAGACAACACCAGCCGCAATGCGCATTGTCCAGTTCCTCAATTTCAACAATGTAGAGCCACCACAATCAGTATGTTTCACCCAGTTACGCATTATCAGTTCAAACATATTCACCCAATTCTTTACAAGCTGCCACATAGGGGGATTTCTATCTCCTACGAGATTGAGGACGTCATTAATTATGTCGAAGGTTTCAATTTAATCACCTTTCTTTTTTTTCTCGAGTAAAGTAGTTAACCTTGATTTTAACAATCGCTCATCGTAAAATTATCGATTAGACAATGCAGGTCGGTTGAATAATCACGAAATATCGGAATTTGAATTTTTTAAAGAAAATAAGAAATAAAAATGCTGTCAAATACCTATGATGATTTGACTTAAATAATAATCTTGACTTATTTTTATATGTTTATTCATTTATTTTTATTACTAATAGTGAAAAGAACTCAGATTATTATAAGTAAGTATGGTGTTCGTTCGGCTGGAAAGTGAAGGTTAAAAATGGCGGAACGTTTGTTTCTAATGTTATTTTTACATAACACATATTTGAATAGTGAGTCGTAAAAATAATCAAAATCTGACATCGATAATCTGCCGTTAGCCTGCTTGAAATCAACCGTTTAACTGTAATACCGTAACAGACACGCACATTCAGATAACTTTATTGAAAGATGAAAATAAATACAGAAAATATGAACAAAATAAATGTACTTTTTTTCATATCCTTGCGGCTCATTTTCAGAGTTTTATCAAATAGTCACACGGCTCAAAATCAACCACAATTGTTTTAGACATGAATATAATACACGATGTTGCTATGTTTTTTTTTGTTGTCTTTTAAAGATAAATTTTAAACATGAAAAGAAAAAAAAACAGTTCAGATATTTACAGTAAAAGCCTGCGAATAGTTCCATATGATTTGGATCAAGTTTGCGTGCTATTCTTGTCAACTGCTTGCAACAATTTCAAATGTAAATTGAACTTTTTTCTATTTCCTCTCTTAGCATTAAGCAGTTTCCCCTTTCAGCTAGAAGAAATGCCTAAAATTGGCCTTGCTCCGTGTGTATGGATCTTTTGTTTGTCTTTCTCTTTTTCGTTCTTATGTACATGTCACTTCCTGTTTTACAAATGCAGAATGTCTGTGATAATGATGTTACAAACACTTGCTCCTCCTCCAAGTTGGATGGAGGAAACAGAAACTTAAATTTTCAGTTATCTTACACAATAAGCGTACGCACACACACACACACACACACACACACACACACACACACACACACACACACACACACACGCACGCACACACACGCACGCACACACACACACACTCATATGTATATATATATATATATATATATATATATATATATATATATATATATATATATATAAATCATGGAAAAGAAAGAAACAATAAAACGAAAGTAAAGATACATACTTTACAAGTTTATTATAATCGAATGTTTAAAGAATGAAAAAATGTGATAACATTCTTTAACTCATATATTTTCAAAATAAAAAAAAATATTTATTCTTAGAAGGGAAAATAATAAATTACTGATTATTGGTAAACATCAATTTTAAAACATTACAAAACAATTTTAAATAATGCTTTTCTTTTACACAGGAATCACCATTATCAAGGCCCGGAGGCCACTTGAGGATAAAGGTTAATGGGTATACATTAGTCAATGTGATTATAGCATAGTAAACATAAGTAGTGGAAATTGAATTATTTAGGGGACGGTTCATTAAGAACTTGTTTACGTTGGACTTGAAGATAATCAGATTGTAGTTAACAGGAAAGCAGGCAAATGGAAAAGAGTTCCATAGGCGGGCCGTTCTAAGAAAGAAGCTTTGTACATTTAGGTTTAGGCACAGATAAAGAGTGTAGGAAATTATTGATAGTGGTTTTTGGCTAGAAGGGTGTTATTCGTGAAGGTTTGGCAAGGGGGGACTATAGATTGGAGCTCAGATGAGCACTTGCCATAGAAATAACGGGCTCGCAATGTCTCTTCTGTGGGAAAGAGGTTGCAGGGAAGAGGAAAAGGCATCCCCCGCTAAGCTATGAAGTCTATTTTGAACTCTGTCAAGGCAGGATAAGCTGCTTCCAGCAGCCCCTGTCCAGATGTTGCAACAGTACTCCATCGTTGGCCGTACCTGGCTTTTATATAGGTAGAGAATTGCATCAGGAGTGAGATATCTACTGGAACGGTAGAAGGATCCTACCATTTTCTAGCAACCTTGGCAATAGATTTGATATACATGTTCCATTTCAGATCGGGAGTAAAGGTCAAGAAGCTTGTCAAAACATTAACCTCCCCAAGACGAGAACCATTCATTTCAATTAATGCCAGATGGGCATCAGAGCATTGATGATGTAAAGATAAAAGCTTGATTTTAGATGCGTTAAAAGTAACCAGCCACCTCTTTCTCCATGGTATCACGTGCTCAAGATCAGAGGAGAGAGAATCAGAGAGAACTTAGTCATTTACAGTCATTGATGTGCTATAATAGATGGTAATGTGATTTGGAAGATCATTAATGTAGATCAGGAAGAGAATTGGGCTCATTAATACTGAAAGCGTCTGATTTCTGCCCATCAACCATTACACTTATGAACTTATCAGAGAGAAATGATTTGATAATTGAGAAGACATTTCCAGCTATACCGTAGCTGGAGATCTTGTGAAGTAGACCTTATGCCATACCTTATCAAAGGCCTTTGATATGTCAAGAGCAATTGCCCTAGAGAGGAAGCCTCCGTCGAGAGATTTGTTAATCCTATGAGATATAGCTGTAAGCACGTCCACTGTAGATCTAGCAGAACGGAAACTATATTACATGTCACTAAGGCTATTTTTGCTGAGATGGTTGACTACTTCTCTATTTAACACAGATTCCAGCAACTTACTCATGACGCACAGGAGACTTATTGGCCTGTATTGAGAGAGAGATGAACGATTACCTGAATTCTTAAATACAGGGCATACTGATGAGATTTTCCAGGATGTTGGGGAGTATTTCTCCTTAAGACAACGCTTAAATAACTTTGTAAGTATGGGTGCTAGTTCTAGTTAAAACTTTTTGAGCATTATAATTGGAATGCCGTCAGGGCCAGTTGCTTTACTGGAATCAAGGTTTTTGATTAGCTTGGCCACATCACAAACAGATATTTGTATGTCACATAGCGTGTTTTCAGATACACTAAGAAATACTGGGGTTGGCCATAAAGGGTAGAATTAGCTGCAAAGTTCTTGACCAAGAGTCTAGCGTTATCTGATGCTGACGAGATTACCATGTCCATTGATGATATTTGCGACAGAACACACATTTCTGTTCAAGATTCTGTTTGCTATTTGCCAAAACTGATGGGAATCAAAGCCGCTACTCAACTACTTTAGACTTGACGGACAAAGCATACAACTCTCTCGCATTCTTTATTACTTTTTTAAGAAAAAGAGTAAAAAAATAAAAATTATTCTGTATTAATAAGCAGAAAGTCTTTATAATAATCAATGTACTAATAGAGTTGTCGGAAAAAATCTGATTGAAATGGAGTATTATATAGTAAGGGATATATGCTTCCTATAAAATTCCAAATTATTCAGAAGTCAAATATAGGAGCGTCATGTTTCGAATTGTCTTTAACCAACTAACAATACTACTACAATGTTTGTTGTATAAATTAAAAATTTTTTTTAAATACAGCAAAAAATCACTTGTTTGTTTTTATCCAAACTTTAAATAATACTTTTCTACATAAGTTTGCATAAAATAAAATTAGAATCGTATATGTCATGTTTCTGATTTTTTTAGATGAGACTTAGATTATTCGAATTACTGTCTTGAGTGTTATTGGCACAACGTTTCAGTCAATGTAATCTCCGACCTTCTTAAGGTGTATGTTATCGAACTTGGGAATTTTCTGTCAACAAAAAGATTCCCAGGTTCGACAAGGTACACTTAATATCATGTCAAAAAACACCAAATTTTGACCTCTGACACCTTCGAAGTCGCAATAGTCGTGATCGTTTCTCTTCCGGGAGTTCTTTATAGGATTCTTCTGCATCGCAGGCCCCATTATCGGGTTGGTATGCCGGCGTCCGCTGAAAATAATTAGCTGCTCATGCAAGTTAAAAGAAGAGACAAATGCAGAGGTTTCTAGTCTACTAAAGTTTATTCACGAAATTTACAAGTGTGTTACATATGTACAATTGTTCAGTTCGATCACGTTACACAAAAAAAAAAAACAGTTTGGAATCTTATTCTTCATTCTCTACCGTAGCAGCAGTCGACGAGGGGGTGGCGTCTCTCTTGGGTTAGTGTTTCTTCTCTCGAGATTTGGCTCTTATCTACTAATTTTGGCATGGGCATTTGCTTATATTTCGAGGGAAGGGTTGGTTGGGTTACGCCACTAAACCAATCATCGATCAACACGTCTTTCCGGAGACGTCCCGATACTCATCCCATTCACACGCTAACAAGGGTTGACAGTTTGACCCCAGCTAACCTCATGCTCAAAAAGCCAGATGCCCTTGAGTTGGGTTTCGCAAGGCCAAGAACGAAATTATATTTTGTTCTAGCTTTAAAATGACATCTCTTGTCATTTTTCTCAAACAATAAAAATATATGTCTGTTTACAAAAACACAATAAATTCATCCTTCCAGCTAGGTTACCCCCCCCACTGCCCGAGCACTCAATAATGCTTAACAGACAATACCAGCATAATTGCCCGATCTTACTCAGTGTTTCAGGGGTCTCAATCTCCCCCAATGGGGAGCTTCACCTATCCCTGAGGTGGTCACGCAACCAATAATAATGAGGACACTTTTGGTTACTTTGAAACAACTTATCCTAATATACTCGCAATCTCAAAATCGCGGACCAAAAACTTCAAAACTTATAGTCTCAATTTTTAAATTTCATGTTTAGCAAGATAAATCTAAAAAAAAATGGCGAGTTCCTCTTTATAAGCTATTCTAATAACAAGATAGACTAAAATTTGTGTATTAATAATAATAAACTGTTCAAAATTCTAGATCTACATTTGTCTGGTTACAATATTCTCCATTTTTTTACAATAAAAAATAGTTTTCCATCATCAATTGTCGAAAGAAAAACATTTTTCAAAATCAAATAAAACAAAATAATGTTGCATAAACGCTGACAAATCGTCACCTTTTTGTTAGTTCATGTTGAACATGTTTGTTGAGCTTTGAAACACTTTTAAACACTTGTAAACTCTGTAATTGTGTTGACAAATGTCTCTTTAATATTCTTGAACTCCACACTTTTACATCAAATTGAGCGATATTTCACATTTCATCTCCCTCTCTCTCAAACACACACACACACACATATATATATATATATATATGTATATATATATATATATATATATATATATATATATATATATATATTGCAAAATTTATTGTTTTTGCAAGTTGTCAACATTTAATTTTGCTTTCTTTGTTTTTAAACATATAATATTACCTTGAGGTTTTCACTTTTCCCTTTTCCATTGTTCACATCTTGTCAGCTTTATTTTCTTAATAGTTTATCACACACACACACACACACACACACACACACACACACACACACACACACACACACACACACACACACACACACACATATCGGTAGAAACAGATGCAGTGTTGGACTAAACACTACTTAGAGTTGTATGCAAGGTTGAATACTACAAGGAACACAGCTCTTGATGCTATCCCTGACCTGCCAGTCATAGAGGAGCTAGATACTGTAAAAGAGCTCAGCAAATCCACCGACTGCCTAGCCTGTGAAAAAGCACCTGGATATGACGGAATTCTCCCAGAGATCCTGATGAATGGGAGACCACTTCTGTTTCAGCTTCTCCACGACCTCCCCTGCATCTGCTGAGAACAGGGTAACATCCCCTAGGATATGCAAGCCGCCAATATCATTACCATATGTAAGAACAAAGGAGACCACAGCGACTGCAATAATTACCAAAATATAAACCACTCCAAGCCACGACCTTTCTCGTTAGGCCATGCCAGAGGTCAAACTCAAATAGTTCCAAAGTTCTTGGCAATCCCCTCAGGTCACCGAACTTAATATTGCTCAAAGTTCACATATGAGTGAAATCTTGTCAATTTGTAGTGTCCCACGGCGTTCCTCTGCTGTACAAAAGAGTGAATTAACCATTACTTCGTTTAGCAGTGTGTCTCTGTTGTATATAAGAAAAGTTGATGTACATCCACGTTGTCTCATGGCACCTCTGCAGCACAAAAGAGGATTCAACTTTTGAGTTGGTCAGTTCAGACCTGTTGCTGTTAAATAAACTTTCCTTTCAAACGTTCCAAAAAAGATTACAACGATATAGCAATCGATTAATGTATGCTAAGTAAATGTATTTTTGGGACTTTAAAGAAATTTATCAAAAGAAAATTAAAAAAAAAACAATATTGGGGTATAATCATCGAAGTCATGCATAAGAATCCGTACATTATTTGTCTTTTTCTTTTTGGGGAAATGTCGGCATGCTAGCAGTCCTTTTCATAGTCGCTGCTATCACTACTAGTAGAAATGGGAAGAAAAACAATAGGGTAAAACTTTAATGTTCACATGCAGTAATATTCGCATCCTCACATCTAAGTTGCAGGTTGGGCTGCTGACTTTACTCCTGTAAGCTCTTTCTAAAAAAAAAAAAATCTTAGTAAGAGAAAAATTTCTTTCTGACGATTTTGTTTTGTCAAGGATTAGTTATTCGGCGGGACTATACTGACGTGCTGGATATCTATTGGGGAGGGGGTCCCAATTAGATACTTCGAGCCTATTGCTCATTCTCTCATTTTTCTTGTTCTGGTGATTTTTAGTTGAATCGTGCCTTTTATACAAAGGTGTTCTGGGTGAAATCCTCCTTATCAAAAACCAATCAGAGAATTCCACTTTATCTACGGCTCTCAATCCCAATCGAACAAGTGCTTTCACATTCGGTGTGAGATTTCCTCTATTCTCACAGAAACAAAACAGGGTTCAGCTTGAGGTCATTCTTGACACAACCATTAGACATCAACCTGTCAGTATAACTGGTTTCAACAATAATAATTCCATCTTCATCTGGATTTAAGATTTAGCAAAGCCAAAAACAATTGTAGGTTCTCACCCATGGTATGTGAGGACTTCAACCGACCAACAATGTATATAAAAAGTGAATAAAAATGATTTAAAGTTATACCCTGTTGGATTTAAAATAGCCTCCTGGGTTCAATCTTTGACCAAATAGGGTTGATTCACCGTCAATTTTAATTTTATATTTTGCTATAGCAATGTATTGATGCTGCATCTCCCTCCTAAGCATTGTAGGCAAAGTGTTCGGCCATGTTGCTATAGCCCACCTGCAGATCCTCACCTCTTGCATCTACCCAGAGTTCCAGTGTTGCTTTGCGACTGGTAAAACAACAGTAGATATGATCTTCTCACTAAGACAGCTTCAAAAGAAGTGCCAGGGGTAGTGCATGCTACTACATTGCCTTCATCGATCTCACAAAGGTTTTTTATCTGTTCTGTCAAAGTGGACCCTTCCAATTGTTGCAGAAAATCGGTTGCTACCCCCTGCACCTGCTCGCAGTGGTTTCATCATTCTACAAGAACACGCAAAGCATAGTCTACTTTCCCGGTCAGCAGTGGAGTTAAGCAGGGCTATGTCCTTGTGCCTAGACTTTTTGGTATATTTTTCTCCATGCTCCTCAAATATGCCTTCAAGAACTGCAGCGAGAGTGTCATACCCACACCAGGTCTGATGGCAGGCTTTTCAACATGTCCCGTCACACTCAAAATAGTCAAATTAGTTCATTGTAGATTATTCCAGCCCAAAGCATGACACATCCACCCCCCTGTTGACGACAGAATCGATGAGGAGTAGGGAATCCAAGAGGACTCCAAACTTTGGCCCACCCATCTGGTCCATCAAGTGTTGCTCTCACCTCATCGGTGAAAAGAACATTTTTCAAAGCTGATTTTCATATATTTCTGAGCCCAAGCCAAAGGTTTTTCCTTATGAGTTTGGTTTAAAACAGGTCTTGCTATAAGCTTAATGCTTCTTGCAATTTCGTTTAAGACATTGCAACGTGTCTTTTTGGACAAGGAAGGTATTGTTGCTGCCCGGCTGCTTGATAAGTTGATAGCAAATTTTTCTAAAAACACGAGCAGAAACTGACTTTCTTGTATTTTTGTCCTTCCTTGGTTTGATGTTTGGATTTTCAACGAATGAAGACAATGTTCTTCGACCTCTTCCAAGTTCCTTGGCTAGATCTACAAGAGATAAACCTTCTGAAAGGCTTGCAACAACACGTTCATTTTCACTAGCTGCCAATCGACCTTTTCTAGGCATTTTAGGAGATCTGCAATAAAGTGATACACACTTAAAATTACCAGAAAATAGAAAAATTTGCATAACTTTCAAAATATTAGTTCAAATTCCACAATAGTCAGGGAAATAAGACACCTTGTTATGCTCTTCCAGTGTTCTAATTTCTCTGCATTTCAAAAAATGTTGACCTGCAATAACGAGTACACAGGGTTTAAAGCTCTTTGATAGTTTTCTGACTTAATATCAAGTTTGGACGCCCTTTCGAAAGCTATCCCGCCTAATATGGTCTTTAGAAAGAAAAGTTTGTCAGTGTCGTCTTCTAACAATGACATAAAATTCGAAGTTTTTAAGAACGCTTCTAAAACAAAATTTGTTAGATGGAGGGTTGTCCTCGAACATTGAACAATCCACACTCAACTTAAGCATCGGACTGTTTTTCTTCTCTAATGGATGACGTTTCAAATTTAAGAACAGTTTCTGTAACAGACATGGCAAATGCATAGTCCTCGCAACATAAATACAATCTTTCCTCAATCCAACATTTGGTCAAGGTTTGATCTGCCAAACCTCTACAGTCCTGCAACCATCTCTTAATATCCAAAATACTAGATTTGACGATGCCAGGAGAAATATAACCACTCAATTTCTTCATGGCTCTCTTTATTCTTTTGCCGCCAAAAATGCTTCTAGTTTCCTTGCGGGAAAGAGGCATATTCAAAACTTATTTCTAGTTATTTTTAGAAAAAAACTTAAATTCAAAACGAAATATCTTAATACAATTCAGCCTTAATATTGATGGTTGGTAGACGAAAATATAATTGAAAACTACGTGTAGAACGGTAGAAGAGATATCCTTTCAGACAGAGGAATTTTTTTTAATTTAGCAGAAACATGACAGATTAATCAATTAATTCTACCAGAACATGACAGAAACACAAAATAGGAAGAGAAAAATTATTATCAACGAACCACTGTAAGGTAATAATTATTATTTTAAAATTCTTTACAATTTTTTATTTGCAAAAAAAATCATTAATAATTTATCTTACAATAAAGCTATCAAGGAATTATATGAATCTTATTTTGTAAAAAAAAAACTATAAAGAAATTGGATATCATTTATTTAGCAAAAATGCTATAAGGAATTATACACTTAATTTAGCAAAAAGCCGCAAAAAATTGATAAATTTTGATTTAGTGCCATCAAATTCTTATGCACGGAAATTCACATGGTTTGTCTTCTGTGAGCCAAAATGTATCCATCATTTCAGCTGTGTTCACCATTTTGGACTTGTCCTACTATTCCTAGCTTTTGTAAGCAATTTAACATATTTATAAACATGTATTGATTAAAATAAATTACTCTTCGTGTTTCTCATTTAAATTAATAAATGCATAAGTTTTCTTCCATCTATCCTATATTAACACCAAAAGTGGTTATGCTTAATTAATTCTAATGATACAAGAATCTTTTGAAATACCGCATGTATCTCCTAACTGCCTTGGATAGATCTCATGGGAAATGGGGACCAGCTCCCCGGGGAGTAGAGGAGCTGGATAGTGAAAATTGGTATGAAGAGTTGCCCCTACATTGACTAAGGTCTTATATGTGGGGTCGCCCCCACATATGGTCTTTACTTGCAGTATCTGCCGGAACAGATGGTATTTATTTGCTCCCCCACCGAGCAAATTAGGCACAAGGCCGATTTTTAATGTGAGGAGTGAAGGGAGGGGGAAGGGAAAAAGGGGACCAGCTCCCGAGAGGTGGAAAATGGGAGCTGGTTAAAGGTCAGGCATGTGGGGTTGCCCCCACATCTGGTCTTTGCTAGTCATAGCTAGTCATAGCTTGCAGTATCTGCCGGAACAGATACTACACTTTGATCCCGGTCCAATGGCCATGTATCTGCCGGAACAGATGGTATTTATTTGCTCCCCCACCGAGCAAATTAGGCACAAGGCCGATTTTTAATGTGAGGAGTGAAGGGGAAATGGGGACCAACTCCCCGGGGAGTAGGGGAGTTGGATAGTGACAATTGGTATGAAGGGTTGCCCCTACATTGACCAAGTTCTTATATGTGAGGTTGCCCACACATATGGTCTTTGCTTGCAATATCTGCCGGAACAGATGGTATTTATTTGCTCCCCCACTGAGCAAATTAGGACCAAGGCCGTTTTTAATGTGAGGTAAAAACCAGCTCCCCTAAAAGGGGTCACTCTGGTTACCAAAAATAATAATTGTCCCAGTATAGAGGGTTTCCCCTCCATTGACTGGTACAAATTATCTTAAGTGCAGTATCTGCCGGAACAGATGGTGTTTATTTGCTCCCCCACAGAGCAAATTAGGCACAAGGCCGTTTTTAATGTGAGGTAAAAACCAGCTCCCCTTAAAGTAGGCAAAAAGGGGGCACTCTGGTTACCAAAAATAATAATTGTCCCAGTATAGAGGGTTTCCCCTCCATTGACTGGTACAAATTATCTTAAGTGCAGTATCTGCCGGAACAGATACTACACTTTGATCTTGGCCAAATGAGCCTTCTTCCAACAATTTCCTGCTTTATTCTCCATTATTCTTAGAAATCTTATGCATTCAATGGGCAAACAAGGAACAAGAGTTTTAGAATTATATAGATATGTTGCTTTTTTTCAGGAAATTATATAGATATGTTGCTTTTTTTTCAGGAAATTATATAGATATGTTGCTTTTTTCAGGAAATTATATAGATATGTTGCTTTTTTCAGGAAATTATATAGATATGTTGCTTTTTTTCAGCAAATTATATAGATATGTTGCTTTTTTCAAGAAATTATATAGATATGTTGCTTTTTTTCAGGAAATTATATAGATATGTTGCTTTTTTTAAGGAAATTATATAGATATGTTGCTTTTTTCAGGAAATTATATAGATATGTTGCTTTTTTTCAGGAAATTATATAGATATGTTGCTTTTTTTCAGGAAATTATATAGACATCTTGCTTTTTTCAGGAAATTATATAGATATGTTGCTTTTTTTCAAGAAATTATATAGATATGTTGCTTTTTTCAGGAAATTATATAGATATGTTGCTTTTTTTCAAGAAATTATATAGATATGTTGCTTTTTCCAGGAAATTATATATATATGTTGCTTTTTTCAGGAAATTATATAGATATGTTGCTTTTTTCCAGGAAATTATATAGATATGTTGCTTTTTTTTCAGGAAATTATATAGATATGTTGCTTTTTTCAGGAAATTATATAGATATGTTTCTTTTTTCAGGAAATTATATAGATATGCTGCTTTTTTTCAGCAAATTATATAGATATGTTGCTTTTTATCAAGAAATTATATAGATATGTTGCTTTTTCAGGAAATTATATAGATATGCTGCTTTTTTTCAGCAAATTATATAGATATGTTGCTTTTTATCAAGAAATTATATAGATATGTTGCTTTTTCAGGAAATTATATAGATATGTTGCTTTTTTTCAGGAAATTATATAGATATGTTGCTTTTTTCAGGAAATTGTATAGATATGTTGCTTTTTTCAGGAAATTATATAGATATGTTGCTTTTTTCAGGAAATTATATATATATGTTGCTTTTTTCAGGAAATTATATAGATATGTTGCTTTTTTACAGGAAATTATATAGATATGTTGCTTTTTTCAGGAAATTATATAGATATGTTGCTTTTTTAAGGAAATTATATAGATATGTTGCTTTTTTCAGGAAATTATATAGACATCTTGCTTTTCTCAGGAAATTATATAGATATGCTGCTTTTTTCAGGAAATTATATAGATATGTTGCTTTTTTCAGGAAATTATATAGATTTGTTGCTTTTTTCAGGAAATTATATAGATATGCTGCTTTTTTCAGGAAATTATATAGATATGTTGCTTTTTTTCAGGAAGTTATATAGATATGTTGCTTTTTTCAGGAAATCATATATATATGTTGCTTTTTTCAGGAAATTATATAGATATGTTGTTTTTTTTTCAGGAAATTATTAGATATGTTGCTTTTTTCAGGAAATTATATAGATATGTTGCTTTTTTCAGGAAATTATATAGATATGTTGCTTTTTTCAGGAAATTATATAGATATGTTGCTTTTTTCAGGAAATTATATAGATATGTTGCTTTTTTTCAGGAAATTATATAGATATGTTGCTTTTTTCAGGAAATTATATAGATATGTTGCTTTTTTCAGGAAATTATATAGATATGTTGCTTTTTGTCAGGAAATTATATAGGCATCTTGCTTTTTTCAGAAAATTATATAGATATGCTGCTTTTTTCAGGAAATTATATAGATATGTTGCTTTTTTCAGGAAATTATATAGATATGTTGCTTTTTTCAGGAAATTATATAGACATCTCGCTTTTTTCAGGAAATTATATAGATATGTTGCTTTTTTCAGGAAATTATATAGATATGTTGCTTTTTTTTTCAGGAAATTATATAGACATGTTGCTTTTTTTCAGAAAATTATATAGATATGTTGCTTTTTTTTTAGGAAATTATATAGATATGTTGCTTTTTTCAAGAAATTATATAGATATGTTGCTTTTTTCAGGAAATTATATAGATATGTTGCTTTTCTCAGGAAATTATATAGATATGTTGCTTTTTCCAGGAAATTATATAGATATGTTGCTTTTTTCAAGAAATTATATAGAAATGCTGCTTTTTACAGGAAATTATATAGATATGTTGCTTTTTTTCAGGAAATTATATAGATATGTTTCTTTTTTTCAAGAAATTATATAGATATGTTGCTTTTTTCAGGAAATTATATAGATATGTTGCTTTTTTTCAGGAAATTATATAGATATGTTGCTTTTTTACAGGAAATTATATAGATATGTTGCTTTTTTCAAGAAATTTTATAGATATGTTGCTTTTTTCCGGAAATTATATAGATATGTTGCTTTTTACAGGAAATTATATAGATATGTTGCTTTTTTCAGGAAATTATATAGATATGTTGATTTTTTTCAGGAAATTATATAGATATCTGGCTTTTTTTCAGGAAATTATATAGATATGTTGCTTTTTTTCAGGAAATTATATAGATATGTTGCTTTTTTTCAGGAAATTATATAGATATGTTGCTTTTTTCAGGAAATTATATAGATATGTTGCTTTTTTAAGGAAATTATATAGACATGTTTCTTTTTTCCGGAAATTATATAGATATGTTGCTTTTTTCAGGAAATTATATAGATATGTTGCTTTTTTCAGGAAATTATATAGATATGTTTCCTTTTTCCGGAAATTATATAGATATGTTGCTTTTTACAGGAAATTATATAGATATGTTGCTTTTTTCAGGAAATTATATAGATATGTTGATTTTTTTCAGGAAATTATATAGATATGTTGCTTTTTTTCAGGAAATTATATAGATATGTTGCTTTTTTTCAGGAAGTTATATAGATATGTTGCTTTTTTTCAGGAAATTATATAGATATGTTGCTTTTTTCAGGAAATTATATAGATATGTTTCTTTTTTCAGGAAATTATATAGATATGTTGCTTTTTTTCAGGAAATTATATAGACATCTTTCTTTTTTCAGGAAATTATATAGATATGTTGCTTTTTTCAGGAAATAATATAGATATGTTGCTTTTTTCAGGAAATTATTTAGATATGTTTCTTTTTTCAGGAAATTATATAGATATGTTGCTTTTTTCAGGAAATTATATAGATATGTTGCTTTTTACAGGAAATTATATAGATATGTTGCTTTTTTCAGGAAATTATATAGATATGTTGCTTTTTTCAGGAAATTATATAGATATGTTGCTTTTTTTCAGGAAATTATATAGATATGTTGCTTTTTTCAGGAAATTATATAGATATGTTTCTTTTTTCAGGAAATTATATAGATATGTTGCTTTTTTAAGGATATTATATAGATATGTTTCTTTTTTCGGGAAATTATATAGATATGTTGCTTTTTTCAGGAAATTATATAGATATGTTGCTTTTTTCAGGAAATTATATAGATATGTTTCTTTTTTCCGGAAATTATATAGATATGTTGCTTTTTACAGGAAATTATATAGATATGTTGCTTTTTTCAGGAAATTATATAGATATGTTGATTTTTTTCAGGAAATTATATAGATATCTGGCTTTTTTTCAGGAAATTATATAGATATGTTGCTTTTTTTCAGGAAATTATATAGATATGTTGCTTTTTTTCAGGAAATTATATAGATATGTTGCTTTTTTCAGGAAATTATATAGATATGTTGCTTTTTTCAGGAAATTATATAGATATGTTTCTTTTTTCAGGAAATTATTTAGATATGTTGCTTTTTTTCAGGAAATTATATAGACATCTTTCTTTTTTCAGGAAATTATATAGATATGTTGCTTTTTTCAGGAAATTATATAGATATGTTGCTTTTTTCAAGAAATTATTTAGATATGTTTCTTTTTTCAGGAAATTATATAGATATGTTGCTTTTTTCAGGAAATTATATAGATATGTTGCTTTTTTCAGGAAATTATATAGATATGTTGCTTTTTTCAGGAAATTATATAGATATGTTGCTTTTTTCAGGAAATTATATAGATATGTTGCTTTTTTCAGGAAATTATATAGATATGTTGCTTTTTTTCAGGAAATTATATAGATATGTTGTTTTTTCAGGAAATTATATAGATATGTTGCTTTTTTTCAGAAAATTATATAGATATGTTGCTTTTTTCAAGAAATTATATAGATATGTTGCTTTTTTCAGGAAATTATATAGATATGTTGCTTTTTTCAGGAAATTATATAGATATGTTGCTTTTTTCAGGAAATTATATAGATATGCTGCTTTTTTCAGGAAATTATATAGATATGTTGATTTTTTTCAGGAAATTATATAGATATGTTGTTTTTTTTTAGGAAATCATATATATATGTTGCTTTTTTCAGGAAATTATATCGATATGTTGCTTTTTTTCAGGAAATTATATAGATATGTTGCTTTTTGTCAGGAAATTATATAGATTTGCTGCTTTTTTTCAGGAAATTATATAGATATGTTGCTTTTTTCAGGAAATTATGTAGATATGTTGCTTTTTTCAGGAAATTATTTAGATATGTTGCTTTTTTTCAGGAAATTATATAGATATGCTGCTTTTTTCAGGAAATTATATAGATATGTTGCTTTTTTCAGGAATGTATATAGATATGTTGCTTTTTTCAGGAAATTATATAGAAATCTTGCTTTTTTCAGGAAATTATATAGATATGTTGCTTTTTTCAGGAAATTATATAGATATGTTGCTTTTTTCAGGAAATTATATAGATATGTTTCTTTTTTCAGGAAATTATTTAGATATGTTGCTTTTTTCAGGAAATTATATAGACATCTTGCTTTTTTCAGGAAATTGTATAGATATGTTGCTTTTTTCAGGAAATTATATAGATATGTTGCTTTTTTTCAGGAAATTATATAGATATGTTTCTTTTTTCAGGAAATTATATAGATATGCTGCTTTTTTTCAGGAAATTATATAGATATGCTGCTTTTTTCAGGAAATTATATAGATGTTGCTTTTTTCAGGGAATTATATAGATATGTTGCTTTTTTCAGGAAATTATATAGATATGTTGCGTTTTTTCAGGAAATTATATAGACATCTTGCTTTTATCAGGAAATTATATAGATATGTTGCTTTTTTTAGGAAATTATATAGATATGTTGCTTTTTTCAGGAAATTATATAGAAATCTTGCTTTTTTCAGGAAATTATATAGATATGTTGCTTTTTTCAGGAAATTATATAGATATGTTGCTTTTTTCAGGAAATTATATAGATATGTTTCTTTTTTCAGGAAATTATTTAGATATGTTGCTTTTTTCAGGAAATTATATAGACATCTTGCTTTTTTCAGGAAATTGTATAGATATGTAGCTTTTTTCAGGAAATTATATAGATATGTTGCTTTTTTTCAGGAAATTATATAGATATGTTTCTTTTTTCAGGAAATTATATAGATATGCTGCTTTTTTTCAGGAAATTATATAGATATGCTGCTTTTTTCAGGAAATTATATAGATATGTTGCTTTTTTCAGGAAATTATATAGATATGTTGCTTTTTTCAGGAAATTATATAGATATGTTGCTTTTTTTCAGGAAATTATATAGACATCTTGCTTTTATCAGGAAATTATATAGATATGTTGCTTTTTTTCAAGAAATTATATAGATATGTTGCTTTTTTCAGGAAATTATATAGACATCTTGCTTTTTTCAGAAAATTATATAGATATGCTGCTTTTTTCAGGAAATTATATAGATATGTTGCTTTTTTCAGGAAATTATATAGATATGTTGCTTGTTTCAGGAAATTATATAGACATCTTGCTTTTTTCAGGAAATTATATAGATATGTTGCTTTTTTCAGGAAATTATATAGATATGTTGCTTTTTTTTCAGGAAATTATATAGATATGTTGCTATTTTTCAGAAAATTATATAGATATGTTGTTTTTTTTTAGGAAATTATATAGATATGTTGCTTTTTTCAGGAAATTATATAGATATGTTGCTTTTTTCAGGAAATTATATAGATATGTTGCTTTTTCTCAGGAAATTATATAGATATGTTGCTTTTTCCAGGAAATTATATAGAGATGTTGCTTTTTCTGGAAATTATATAGATATGTTGCTTTTTTCAGGAAATTATATAGATATGTTGCTTTTTTTCAGGAAATTATATAGATATGTTGCTTTTTTTCAAGAAATTATATAGATATGTTGCTTTTTTTCAGGAAATTATATAGATATGTTTCTTTTTTCAGGAAATTATATAGATATGTTGCTTTTTTTTTCAGGAAATTATATAGATATGTTGCTTTTTTAAAGAAATTATATAGATATGTTGCTTTTTTCAGGAAATTATATAGATATGTTGCTTTTTTCAGGAAATTATATAGATATGTTGCTTTTTTCAGGAAATTATATAGAAATGTTGCTTTTTTCCGGAAATTATATAGATATGTTGCTTTTTTCAGGAAATTATATAGATATGTTGCTTTTTTCAGGAAATTATATAGATATGTTTCCTTTTTCCGGAAATTATATAGATATGTTGCTTTTTACAGGAAATTATATAGATATGTTGCTTTTTTCAGGAAATTATATAGATATGTTGATTTTTTTCAGGAAATTATATAGATATGTTGCTTTTTTTCAGGAAATTATATAGATATGTTGCTTTTTTTCAGGAAATTATATAGATATGTTGCTTTTTTTCAGGAAATTATATAGATATGTTGCTTTTTTCAGGAAATTATATAGATATGTTGCTTTTTTCAGGAAATTATATAGATATGTTTCTTTTTTCAGGAAATTATTTAGATATGTTGCTTTTTTTCAGGAAATTATATAGACATCTTTCTTTTTTCAGGAAATTATATAGATATGTTGCTTTTTTCAGGAAATTATATAGATATGTTGCTTTTTTCAGGAAATTATTTAGATATGTTTCTTTTTTCAGGAAATTATATAGATATGTTGCTTTTTTCAGGAAATTATATAGATATGTTGCTTTTTTCAGGAAATTATATAGATATGTTGCTTTTTTCAGGAAATTATATAGATATGTTGCTTTTTTCAGGAAATTATATAGATATGTTGCTTTTTTTTCAGGATATTATATAGATATGTTGCTTTTTTCAGGAAATTATATAGATATGTTGCTTTTTTCAGGAAATTATATAGATATGTTGCTTTTTTAAGGAAATTATATAGATATGTTTCTTTTTTCCGGAAATTATATAGATATGTTGCTTTTTTCAGGAAATTATATAGATATGTTGCTTTTTTCAGGAAATTATATAGATATGTTTCTATTTCCGGAAATTATATAGATATGTTGCTTTTTTTCAGGAAATTATATAGATATGTTGCTTTTTTTCAGGAAATTATATAGATATGTTGCTTTTTTCAGGAAATTATATAGATATGTTGCTTTTTTCAGGAAATTATATAGATATGTTGCTTTTTTCAGGAAATTATTTAGATATGTTGCTTTTTTTCAGGAAATTATATAGACATCTTTCTTTTTTCAGGAAATTATATAGATATGTTGCTTTTTTCAGGAAATTATATAGATATGTTGCTTTTTTCAGGAAATTATTTAGATATGTTTTTTTTCAGGCAATTATATAGATATGTTGCTTTTTTCAGGAAATTATATAGATATGTTGCTTTTTTCAGGAAATTATATAGATATGTTGCTTTTTTCAGGAAATTATATAGATATGTTGCTTTTTTCAGGAAATTATATAGATATGTTGCTTTTTTTCAGGAAATTATATAGATATGTTGTTTTTTCAGGAAATTATATAGATATGTTGCTTTTTTTCAGGAAATTATATAGATATGTTGCTTTTTTCAGGAAATTATATAGATATGTTGTTTTTTCAGGAAATTATATAGATATGTTGCTTTTTTCAGGAAATTATATAGATATGTTGCTTTTTTCAGGAAATTATATAGATATGCTGCTTGTTTCAGGAAATTATATAGATATGTTGATTTTTTTCAAGAAATTATATAGATATGTTGCTTTTTTCAGGAAATCATATATATATGTTGCTTTTTTCAGGAAATTATATAGATATGTTGCTTTTTTTCAGGAAATTATATAGATATGTTGCTTTTTGTCAGGAAATTATATAGATTTGTTGCTTTTTTTCAGGAAATTATATAGATATGTTGCTTTTTTCAGGAAATTATATAGATTTGTTGCTTTTTTTCAGGAAATTATATAGATATGTTGCTTTTTTCAGGAAATTATGTAGATATGTTGCTTTTTTCAGGAAATTATATAGATATGTTGCTTTTTTTCAGGAAATTATATAGATATGCTGCTTTTTTCAGGAAATTATATAGATATGTTGCTTTTTTCAGGAAATTATATAGATATGTTGCTTTTTTCAGGAAATTATATAGATATGTTTCTTTTTTTAGGAAATTATTTAGATATGTTGCTTTTTTCAGGAAATTATATAGACATCTTGCTTTTTTCAGGAAATTGTATAGATATGTTGCTTTTTTCAGGAAATTATATAGATATGTTGCTTTTTTTCAGGAAATTATATAGATATGTTGCTTTTTTTCAGGAAATTATATAGATATGTTGCTTTTTTTCAGGAAATTATATAGATATGTTGCTTTTTTCAGGAAATTATATAGATATGTTGCTTTTTTCAGGAAATTATATAGATATGTTTCTTTTTTCAGGAAATTATTTAGATATGTTGCTTTTTTTCAGGAAATTATATAGACATCTTTCTTTTTTCAGGAAATTATATAGATATGTTGCTTTTTTCAGGAAATTATATAGAAATGTTGCCTTTTTCAGGAAATTATTTAGATATGTTTCTTTTTTCAGGAAATTATATAGATATGTTGCTTTTTTCAGGAAATTATATAGATATGTTGCTTTTTTCAGGAAATTATATAGATATGTTGCTTTTTTCAGGAAATTATATAGATATGTTGCTTTTTTCAGGAAATTATATAGATATGTTGCTTTTTTTCAGGAAATTATATAGATATGTTGCTTTTTTCAGGAAATTATATAGATATGTTGCTTTTTTCAGGAAATTATATAGATATGTTGCTTTTTTAAGGAAATTATATAGATATGTTTCTTTTTTCAGGAAATTATATAGATATGTTGCTTTTTTCAGGAAATTATATAGATATGTTGCTTTTTTCAGGAAATTATATAGATATGTTTCTATTTCCGGAAATTATATAGATATGTTGCTTTTTACAGGAAATTATATAGATATGTTGCTTTTTTCAGGAAATTATATAGATATGTTGCTTTTTTCAGGAAATTATATAGATATGTTGCTTTTTTTCAGGAAATTATATAGATATGTTGCTTTTTTTCAGGAAATTATATAGATATGTTGCTTTTTTTCAGGAAATTATATAGATATGTTGCTTTTTTCAGGAAATTATATAGATATGTTGCTTTTTTCAGGAAATTATATAGATATGTTTCTTTTTTCAGGAAATTATTTAGATATGTTGCTTTTTTTCAGGAAATTATATAGACATCTTTCTTTTTTCAGGAAATTATATAGATATGTTGCTTTTTTCAGGAAATTATATAGATATGTTGCTTTTTTCAGGAAATTATTTAGATATGTTTCTTTTTTCAGGAAATTATATAGATATGTTGCTTTTTTCAGGAAATTATATAGATATGTTGCTTTTTTCAGGAAATTATATAGATATGTTGCTTTTTTCAGGAAATTATATAGATATGTTGCTTATGTCAGGAAATTATATAGATATGTTGCTTTTTTTCAGGAAATTATATAGATATGTTGTTTTTTCAGGAAATTATATAGATATGTTGCTTTTTTTCAGGAAATTATATAGATATGTTGCTTTTTTCAAGAAATTATATAGATATGTTGCTTTTTTCAGGAAATTATATAGATATGTTGCTTTTTTCAGGAAATTATATAGATATGTTGCTTTTTTCAGGAAATTATATAGATATGCTGCTTGTTTCAGGAAATTATATAGATATGTTGATTTTTTTCAGGAAATTATATAGATATGTTGCTTTTTTTTAGGAAATCATATATATATGTTGCTTTTTTCAGGAAATTATATAGATATGTTGCTTTTTTTCAGGAAATTATATAGATATGTTGCTTTTTGTCAGGAAATTATATAGATTTGTTGCTTTTTTTCAGGAAACTATATAGATATGTTGCTTTTTTCAGGAAATTATGTAGATATGTTGCTTTTTTCAGGAAATTATTTAGATATGTTGCTTTTTTTCAGGAAATTATATAGATATGCTGCTTTTTTCAGGAAATTATATAGATATGCTGCTTTTTTCAGGAAATTATATAGATATGTTGCTTTTTTCAGGAAATTATATAGATATGTTTCTTTTTTCAGGAAATTATTTAGATATGTTGCTTTTTTCAGGAAATTATATAGACATCTTGCTTTTTTCAGGAAATTGTATAGATATGTTGCTTTTTTCAGGAAATTATATAGATATGTTGCTTTTTTTCAGGAAATTATATAGATATGTTTCTTTTTTCAGGAAATTATATAGATATGCTGCTTTTTTTCAGGAAATTATATAGATATGTTGCTTGTTTCAGGAAATTATATAGATGTTGCTTTTTTCAGGAAATTTTATAGATACGTTGCTTTTTTTCAGGAAATTATATAGATATGTTGCTTTTTTCAGGAAATTATATAGATATGTTGCTTTCTTTCAGGAAATTATATAGATATGTTGCTTTTTTCAGGAAATTATATAGATATGTTGCTTTTTTTCAGGAAATATTCATGGTGTGCATTTCCAGATAACATTCAAGCGTTATGTCAAGGTTCCATATAGAAACGTTGATTTAATTTGAATAAAATAAAATACGCATCAAGTGCGCTTGAAACCAAATCACAATGTAATATTAGAAAAATAAACAAATATTTTACTTGTTTGAAATTTATAACGAATATATTTCGGAGATATTCTCCATCCTCAGTGTGTTGTTTTCTTTCTTTTTTTTTCTTCTTTGCCAATTTAAATCAGCGGTTCTATGTGGAACTCAATACCTTGACGTTATTCTCGCGTTACCTAAGCACTGTTCCAACATTTCAAAATACAACCACTCAGATACAATGCATGACTCTTTACAAACAGACTTTTCTTTTCTTTCTCCAAATTTACAACATGGCAAAGAAGATTTGTTTATTTTCTAATATTACGTTGTTATTTGGTTTCAAGCGCACTTGATGCGTATTTTATTTTATTCAAACGTTATGTTGCGCCAGTTAAACAATAAACCTTTTATATTTACAATAAACATATTTCTATTATCAATTCTTCCTTTTCTTCTTTTCTGGATTCTTATTCCAATATCAATTTTTTATTCTCATCTTCAAGTTTTTATATCTTCATATAACATGTATGATATACTAGCAGAAGTACTCGACTATGATGCTTTTTGGATTTTGAAAAAAAAAAAAAAAAAAAAAAAAAACGTGTTCTGGGTGCTACATGATAGTAAAAGGTTGGTAGCAAAAATGTAAACGAACACACACACACACACACACACACACACACACACACATACACACACATATATATATATATATATATATATATATATATATATATATATATATATATATATATATATATATATATATATATATATATATATATATACAAACACCCTTTATTTGTTTTTATATAAGCAGTAATATGTTGCTAGTTACTGGTAACCTCTTCAACTAGTTACCAGTACCTTTTCATGAGATACAGCTTATAGGAAAACAAAGTTTACAATGAAAATACCAGGTTTTCCTCGTCACAGGGAGTTAATATCAGGAGGTTCCATTAAATGTTGTGAAAAATAAGATTTGATTGTATATAAATAAGACACAATAGGTGCAGATTTGAGTCTGTGTTTAGATATAGGAATGAATGGGATAGGATAGGGAGTTAAGAATCATAGGGGTAATGGAACACTAAAAAGAAAGGTACTCGTATGTGTGTGTGATGGCCGCTCTAAATCTTAAACATACTAGCATGTATAGGTTCAAACATTAGGGGGATGTGAATTTGACATATTTATGCTAAAAGGGGTTTCAAATTTGATGGATTATTCAGTTATAAAAATGCTTTTAATTTGACTAGAATTTTTATGTCATCAGAAAATATACAACTTACGTTGCCCTCTTGCGCCACAACTATCATCCATACACACATTAGTGAAGAGGTTAAGAGATAAGGAAGAAAAGGAAAAGATGCAAAAGAGAAAAGAAGAAAAGAAAAAAGAAAAAAGAAAGAAGGAAAAGAGGAAGAGTGAAAAGGAGAAACCATAAATGATTTATTGGTAGTGATTCTAAGACATTTCTTTCTCCTTCCTATTCGTCACCCATCCCCGTCCACTCCCAAACCCTTACTCCCATCTCTCATCATAGCTTTTTTACTTATTTACTACAGGGAAGCTTTGACAGATGTATAGCTATAATAATGGTGTGTTAATAATAATAATAATAATAATAATAATAATAATAATAATAATAATAATAGTTAACAAGAAAGAAATCTCCAAATGTATATAATTAATTTATTTCTATGCTGAGTTATAATCATCTACTCTAATTGTAATAATGTTAAATAAATATAAAAGCTAGTTGAGTATAAACATGTTGGTGACTGTGATAATTTTATTGATGGTAACCATAGTGTGAAGAAAGTGTTTAAAGTAAAATTCAAAAATCAAATTTAATTTTTCTTTTTCTTTCTTTTTTTCCTTATCTCTTAACCTATTCACTGATGTGTGTAGGGCCGATAATGGTGCATTTTTATAACTTCACTAGCAGGTCCCGTTAATCAGCATTGCGCGGTGGAAGCATGCTTCTCCTTGTAAAAAATGTAACTAATGTTGTTTATTGGTGGCCAACATTCAATGTCCTAATGTTAAGAACGGCTTTCGAAATAGACACTCCTAACCTCCTAATCTTAAGAATAACTTTCGGAAGAGAGACCCCCCCAACCTCACCATGATAAGACAGCTTTCAGAATAGACACCCCATTTTATGAGTTGGGAGGTTGTTAAAATATTTGCTGTAAAGTTATCCTTGATATTCGTTGTCATCGCAAAGATTATCTTTTAAAAAATTGGGGAGGGGGTGGCAGTGTCGGTAGGAGAAAAGTAGATTTATTTATTATGCTTGCATACAAATCTGGTGGCCACTGAAATACAGAGCATAATGAATGTCTTTATATCTCGAAAACTACTTGTCTCCGTCAAAGTTAAAAGAGATTGTCTTATTCAGCATAGTCGAAAACCTATACGGGTTGTCATTTTAAAGAAAATTGTGGAGGTAGAGCTAAGGTAAAATTTACCTCCAAAAACAAACAAAAAAAAAACAAAGTTAATGTCTGAGCAGTACCGATAATGAGTCCGGAAAAGAAAAGTACACACACACACACACACACACACACACACACACACACACACACACACACACACACACACACACACACACACACACACACACACACACACGCACGCACACACACACACACACACACACACACACACACACACACAGAATAAACATATAACAAATAAGTGTTTTCGTAGGCAATATAATTTAAGGTAATTGTGTAGTTTAACAGCGTAAATTATTTTACAGACACAAAATTATAAAAACTATATATTTTATACAAAACACATTATTAGACCCAAAGGCTGAAATACAATCAGAAAAAAATTTTCATTTTTATTATTTTTTCATCATTTTTATTAGACTAAATGTACGACATTCGAAGCCACCGTATTGCTTTCAAAATTTGGCCTTTCTAAGGTTTGACAGATTAGCCTTTTTAAGACTAAATTTGGCCATTTTTATATTCTTTCATAAAACCATGTTTAACTAAGAGCTTTTTTCTTCAATTTAACATCATGGTGAGGAAAAAAATGTATAAAATTCTGAAGATGGTGTATAGCACCGAAATATTACTTTTAAACAAGTAATTTTTTTTTTATAATATTGCTCTGTAATTTGGTTTTTAAACGTATTTCATATATATAGTATTTTAAAATTCAATCAACGCTTTTATCACGAAAAACACAACCCTGACTTTCATATCGCGTCTGCCAAACGCATCCTTCTGGCATTTCAAAATAACATCACAGACAACAACATGCGGACTGTTTATTAACTGTTTTTTTCTTCAATTTAACATTATATATTTAACATTATATATTTAACATTATATATTTAAACATTATATTTAACATTATGGCGAGGAAAAAATGTATAAAATTAATAATATATATAATGCTAATTTTAAACAAGTAAATATTTGTTTATTTTCATAATATTGCATTGTAATTTTTCATAGTTATACAACATAATCGCGTTGACACATAGGCTCCCATTAAATCACAGAAGTTAAGCAACGATGAGGCTGGTCAGTACTAAAATAGGTGACCATTTGGGAATTCCAGGTGCTGTATGTGCTCTCTGCTTATCTCAGCATTGTTTCTAGTTGTCCTGGACTCTGAATTGAAGTAGTACCAATTCAGAAGAGTCGTGGTTGGAATTTGTGCAACCGTTGCTTCACAATTACATGTACAATTACCGTTACAGGGGGTATCCATTGCCTTCTGAAACTTCAGAGGCGTTTATGATATTACATAAATATTAACATTAACAGACACATGTTACGTCTTCTGAAAACTCATCAATGTTATTTCATGCAACCAATGCATCAGTTCTGAAGCTTGAAACGTAGACATCTAAAGTCTAACATCCAAACTATCTCAACCGACTTACCAGCTGTTATAATACAGGAGACGTTTACTATACTTAATTATGCTAATTGAGTTCACAAGAATATTCAATTCTGTTCACAGACGAATTTTGTATATTAGCTTAGGTAGAAAGCAGTATTTTATTACGTCTTGGGTAGTGAATGTCGATGCCTCTATTCAGTCTCAAGAGGCAATAGATATCCCCTGTAAGGGTAGCTGCATGCGTAATTGTGAGGCAAGGGTTACAAAAGCTCCAACCATACCTTTTCTGAATCGGCACTACTTAAGGCAAGGAGAAGTGCTAGACGACTCGAGAGCACATACAGAACCTGGAATTCCCAAATGGTCACCCATTTAGTTCTGACCAGACCGAACGTTTCTTAATGTTGGTGATTTAATGGGAGCCGGTGTGTCAACATGAATTAAGCTGTATACATATGTATACATAAATATTAGCATCCACATATACGTGTTTCATCTTTTGAAGACTCGCCAGTGAGGAAAAGCAAGTATCCAATCATTGATGATTAAAAAAGTTAAAGTGAAGTTGAATTGAAATTAAGATGATAACAAATATACTTGCACAATTAGTTTACCAGTTTCATTAGTTTACCAGGTTGGATTTTTCTATTGTTATATTAAATACTAAGCACTACTTCCTCTGTAGGTCTTGACGAGAGTGTTGATGACGCTCCTAGAATGAATTATAGCATTTTATTATCACGAATAAATATATTTGAAACAGCGTTCTACAGTTACATAAGATGGTGGATAATAGTTTAGACATATTCAATTTGTATGTGACATCTATTATTGCAAATCTACGCTAATTTGGTACAGATGGGAACTTCTGCAATCAAATTATTATATACAGGAGATAAAGAAACAGATGGAACTTTTGCTACAACCCCATACACAGGAGAATTGGATAGAAAATGAGATTTGTTCTTAAATTATATTCAATCTAGATCTAGATGAATATGACAGAGAAATTTTTGTTGGAAAAATTTTTTTATGTGAAACATTATTTCACAAGAAGAAGTATTTGTTAAAGCATGCAGTGGTTAATTTAAAGATAAATTTTATATATCTCATATGTTAGGTTAATAAAATATATGGTCCAAATTAAATTATGAAACTGGCATATATATATATATATATATATATATATATATATATATATATAATATAAAGCTGAATGTGTGTGTGTGTGTATGTGTGTGTGTGTGTCTGGTCACGAATAGGCTCCTATATTCTTGACTATTTTAAAAAACTGATTACATATAATGATAGAAGATGTATCGAGACATAGGAATGGGTATGTTTGATCCTGCAGAACGATGGTTCATTAAAATTGTGGAGTCTTCGTTTGCGCCTGGTCCACAAAGTATGGAAATAAAAAAGTTAAAAATTAAAAAAAAAAAACGTTTACAAGCGTTTTTGATATAGATGTACATAAGAATACTTTGATAAGTATGTTTTAACTTAAATAGGGATGGTATAATAAAATTGTGGGGGTCTCCGTTCGCGCCTGGCCTCCATAGAATTGAAATAGGCACAAACTTTAATAACAACTTTTCATATCTATCTGCGTAAATATACTTTGATAATTATGTTTCAGTTTGAAGGAATATGGTATAATAAAATTATGGGGTGTTCGTTCGCACCTGACCTCCATAGAATGGAAATATATCACAAAGTTTACCAAAGTTTTTTATATAGATCCACAGAATATTGTGATAAGTGTTTCAGTGTGAACAGGTATGGTATAATAAATTATGGGGTTTATCTATTTTATTTTTGTTTTCATCATATTTTGCTTTGGTTTAGATACCCCCGAATTCGAAGCTATCTCTTTACACCCTTCTTTTTCATAACCTATCATACTTTCATAAATCAGAGTCCATTTTCTGTAGGCTGTTTTTTAACCCAGTCAACGACTGGTACTTTTGCTAGAATATATATTTTTTAGTTTGACAATTCCCTACAGGAATGAAATGTGGATGCGTCTGTGTAGCTTAATTGCCATAAATATATTTTCATATCTTGCTATATATATATATATATATATATATATATATGTGTGTGTGTGTGTGTGTGTGTGTGCGTGCGTGTGTGTGTGTGTGTGTGTGTGTGTGTGTGTGTGTGTGTGTGTGTGTGTGTAAAAAATAAAAGAAAAAACAAAATCAACGCATGAATAAATCATCAAAAATGAGAGCTTTACTGGTTTCATTCAAATCAAGAAAAAGTGAAGATTTTAAATTTCTGGAATAACACTTAGAGCAAAGAAGATACACAACAGGATACTTTGGGCACGTGTGTGTCTATTTGAAATATGAAAAAGAATTATGTACGTGTGATAAAGATATTAAAATGGGAAAAGTGGATAAAAAGAAAAGAAAAAAAAGAAAAATAGACCATGTGTGAAATTTAGTAAAAAAAGACTAGTACTTTAACCGAGATATATTGCATGAAATGAATTTTTTCTATGAACTCCAGATTTGAAGGCCTCCTATTGTTTATACAATATTTTCTTGTCTGTAAGATAGAAAGCTTCCCTGCTATTTGAGGTAAGTGAGAAGGTTTATTATTGTTCTACCATTGCCCATTTTATGGTGATAGGGATCAGCATTTTTTACAATTCTCAAACTGGTTGTGTGTTTAGTGTCAGAGAATCTGGCCTAAAAGCCACCTTATGCCATACTTATGTATGACTCAGTTTTGTTTTTGAGCTGATCTGCTGTAATGGTTGCTTCATACACAACTGATTTTCTCTTACCACCTCTGTATAAGTGATAATCTCCTGGTTCTCTGTAAGAAAATGTTGGGCTTATATGGCCATTAGTTGATTATTGGTCGAATAGATGAGGTACATAAGTAACTGACCTTGACAATAATTCTGTGAAAGAACTTTAGTTTACGTTTTTTAAGGACTTTTAGAAAGATGCAACTCATGTTCGTTTTAGTATTGAGTGAGAAAACGTGTAAACCATATAGTATTTCTTTTCCTACAATGGTTGCTGTGTGTAAAAGATAGTTGTGGAAGTGTTGGATTTTTTAAGTGTTTTATTGCAGTATGGGGATACGTATTGGAAAATATCAGACTTAGCTGATAGATGTGAAAATCTCTGGCTAATACAGGCGATCAAGTTTTAGAAGACTATGTGACTGAAGTAACAGAATTTTCTATCTCTTAGCATCTTACTTTACATTCTATATTATCGACTAAAATTTTAATTTGTAAGGTTTGTATCGATTGTAATATCAAATCAACAATTGAGAAGGAACTTATGCATGGATTTACATTTTGATACAAGTTCAACTTTCTTCCTGATCTACATTAATCATCTTCCAAATAACATCCTTACATCGTTCGTAGACATTTATGCTGATGACACGACTATCTATGGTAGCACATCTAAGACCGTAAACGACCAAGTTCTCTCCGATTCTCTCTCCTCTGATCTTAAGCATGTGGTACAATGGGGAAAGAGGTGGCTTCTTACTTTAATGCATCTAAAACTAAGCTTTCATCTTTACATCATCAAGGCTCTGATCCCCATCTGGCATCAATTGAAATGAATGGCTCTCGTCTTGGGGAGGCCTCATGTTTTGACAAGCTTCTGGGCTTAACCTTTACTCCTGATCTGAAATGGAACACATACATCAAATCTGTTGCCAAGGTCACTGGAAAAATGGTGGGATCCTTCTATCAATCCCGTAGATATCTAACTGCTGATGCAATTCTCTACCTATATAAGAGCCAGTTATGTCCAAGGATGGAGTACTGTTACCACATTTGAGAAGGAGCTGCTAGAAAGGACTTATCCCACCTTGATAGAGTTTAAAATAGGCTTCATAGCCTTGTAGAGGATGGCATTTTCTCTCCTCTGCAACCTCTTTCTCACAGAAGAGATGTTGCGAGTCTGTCTACGCTTTATCATTATTTTCATGGCAAGTGCTCATCTGAATTCTAATCTATGCCCCCTCCACTAAAATTTCACAAGAAACTCTCGTCTTGCTGAAAACACTATTAATAATTTCTCCCACTCTTCATTTGTGCCCAAAACCTAAGTGTAGATTCCATGAACAAAGTTTCTTTCTTAGAACTGCACGCCTGTGGGACTGTTTTCCGTTTGCCTACTTTCCAGCTGACTATAATATGGTTGTCTTCAAGTCCAATGTAAACAAGTTCTTGATGAGCTGTTCCACTTAAGTTAACAAATTTACCGAATTTCCATTACTAACGATTACTACATTGTCCAATTGACTACTCTACACTCTTTAACCATTATCTTCGAGTGGCCTCTGGGCCTTGATAAGTGGTGATGCCTATGTAAAATGAAAAAAAAAAGAAAAAAAAAGAAATTTCATTTTTTTCCAAATTTGATGTATGGATCTGATGCAAAATTCCGGGCTGCTCAGTTTAATAGTTTTTATGTTACGAACGTTTCCGTTATAATATTGCAATAATTTTGGGAATACTTCATGCAATATAAAGAAGTAAGACTCAGATAAAATTTTGACCTATTGTTTGGCAAAGATATGTAGTCTCACAACTTATGTTTTTGTTTTGTTTTTATGGTTGGTAATGCTCCTGGTTAAGCTCTAATTTGGTATCTAGAATGTTTATTTATGTAGGTTAGGTTCTGTCTAGTATTTAAATATTTTAATTACTTTTCTCCATATTAACCCATTTCTCTGTCGTTAGGTTTACTTGGTTAAGTTAGTCTCACAGATTTGGACTCCCATCTGAAATTTCCACGTTTTTGTTTAAAAAAATTTAGAGATTTTTCATTTTCCCAGACTATTTGTCGTACATATGATGCTAGTATTTGTTTACAAAAAAAATCTATCTAAATACAAAAACATTCATACGTCAACCCATTAAAAAGTAATTAGAATAATTAACCCAATTTCTCAGAATTTGATGGCCACTTAGAAATATATTATACATAAATATACACTAGAAAACACACGTCCCATGATGGGTAAAACTAATTCTCTGAATAGAACAGTTTTACATCAGTTTTATTGCCTCTATGGCCTCTTACGATCAAGATACAATGTTGCTAAACCTTATATCTAGAATCCTTATTTCAATTTTGATCAACAGATGTCTAAAATTTAAGGCTTAAACTGAATTTACTAGAAATTTGCTGAATCTATGTCTGATGAATATGAATCAAATTCAGTGTAATCTGATATATTTGAATTTTGATATGGGGGCTTGTGTCCGTATCATGTCCTCTAAAAATACTAAAATAAAACTAAAATTTAGGCAATGTTTATTAATTAATGTTAAAATTTTTAAATATATTCTCACAAAAATCATATCTATCTGATTTTTATAAAGTGCTTCATGAATTAATTTTACCTGTCCTGGGATGAGTATTCTTCCAATGCAGGGAGACCAGGAATGAATGAGGATCAACGAATGTTTCACCCTCCCATATTTTATTGTCATCGAAATCGGTAAAATCGTCCATTTTTTAATCCACCCTGCAGTTATTTAGTCCACAATATATTGCAGTCTGCATTGCGCCGTTGAGAACCTAATGTTAATTTTATAAAATGTGTTGCTCCTGTCTCATGTTCTATAGCAGTAGTTTCTTCTAAAACTTGTACTTATTTATTGACTATATATACTTGCTGAATATATATGAAAAAATCTGTGTAGCTTAATCCCTACATATATTTTCATTAGTTACTACCTAACTCTACTCTCATATTAAACACTGTTGAAGTAAATATTGAAAATTCATACATAACATTTTATGGAGATTCATGAAATAATAATAATAATAATAATAATAATAATAATAATAATAATAATAATAATAATAATAGCTATGTATACATAAATATATATGTACACCCACCTACATCGACACCCCCACACACATATATACATGTATGCATATATATATATATATATATATATATATATATATATATATATATATATATATATATATATATATATATATATATGAGGGTCGTTGCAAAAATAAAGTCTCCTACTTTTTAACTCAAAAAGGTGAAGATCTACGCAGTCAGAAATTACAGCATTAAAACGGGCGACCTTTTGTGCTCCAGAATTAAGTTTTCTACATAGTCATCACCATTCTAAATGCACTTTTACCAGCTTTGCATGTGCGTCTGGAATGTGCTTTGTTATATGAAGGTCGTTCCAAAAGTAACGCCTCCTATTTCTTAACTTAAAAAGTCAAAGAGCTACGGAGACGGGAGTGGTACCATTTTGTTCTCCAGAATTTATTTTTCTACATAATCACCACCATTCTCAATGCATTTTTGGCAGGAATCTAATGATGCTTTTCTGTTTCTGATCGACACCCATGCTTTCTTAAAGTCTCACGCCGAGCTGCAACAGAAAGATGACACTTTCAGGTCATGAATGCATAAGTTCAGTCATCATAACAATGCAATTTGTAATCCCATATAATCTATTTGACGGAATAAAAATAGGGGGTATTATTTTTGGAACTCCCCTTGTATTCATAGGAAATGTTTGAAAGAAAAAAATCTTATTTAAAGATTAAATTATCGGATTAGGAAAACATTATTCAATTCACTTGCAATTAGTGACACACAGAGGAGGACACTAAATTGTGACGTGGGGAGCATCCAATCTTATTCATGCATGATGGTATGGTCAGGGAAATAGATGGGCAGGGAGAGAATTCTACAGGCGAGCAATCGGAAGAAATAAGCTATCAGAGGTGAGAATCATTCGACATCTACATTTAAGTAAGGGATGAGATTTTGTTGTTAATTGTGTGGGTCAGGGGTATTTACATTGAGGACTTGCTGAAAGCATTTTCTTTTTAAATCATCAGGAGTTTATTTAATATTTATTCAATGCTGAAAACCGACGACGACGACGACGACGACGACGACGACGACGACGACGACGACGACGACGACGACGATGATGATGATGATGATGATGATGATGATGATGATGATGATGTCGACGACGACGACGATAACAACGACTTTTATTCAAGTTTCATCGTGCTAGATATAGGGTGGGATTATAGTTTCTACTCGATTGGAGGTCCTTAATGAACGAATTGTAGCTGACACTTCCTCTTCTCATATTCTTCAAGTTTTCTTTACTTTAAAGTGTTTCGTCTCCACAGACTCTGCTGGCTTTTCTGCCATTTGCCCCAATAAAATCAGACAAAATAAAACACAATGATGGGCGTATCCAATTTACTCTTTTGCTCCCCCTATCTCCATTACGATACAAACAGACACTTGTTACTTTAGATAAACAGAAATAACTGCCCATGGGATTGCACTCCCTAGCATCAATTTGAAATGCGACTCAGCATGCGCATATGTATAAACAATGAAGTCTATGCTCACATATACTGTTAGATACTTATGACAAATATTTCCATTTAACCCTGAATATGTGACAAAATGTGTTTGTTCTTAGAAAGATGATACACAAATATTTACAAAGAAAATAATGCATACGGCTTTTGATAAATCACATGTACACATATATGCACACACACACAAACACACACAAATATATATATATATATATATATATATATATATATATTTATATATATATATATATATATATAAATATATATATATATATATATATATATATATATATATATATATATATATATATATCAAGTAAGACAAATGAAAAAGTATGCAATCATTTTTCGATGACATGAGCATAACTTTATATAAAGTTAGATATGTGTATATGTTTATATATGTACAGGATTAACTCCTAAACTAATTAACAAATCATTATGGATTTTGGAACACAGTTACTTGGTCTAAACATTCGTAGTATAGGCTATATTTAGTTCAATTTAGTTTTATATAAAGAGAGTGCTCTTCTGAAAAATTCAAAAACCTCCGCTTTTTATGAAATTTTGATAATACATATTAGATATCAATTTAGTTATATCTCATAGGATTGGCGAATCCTTCGCTGGAGGCTTCATCTCAAGAGCAATTGCTCTTGACATATCAAAGGCCTTTGATAAGGTATGGCATAAAGGTCTACTTTACAAGATCTCCAGCCATGGTATAGCTGGAAATGTCTTCTCAGCTATTAAATCATTTCTCTCTGATAGGAGTATTGGTTGATGGGCAGAAATCAGAAGCTCTCAGGGTTCATCCTGGGTCCAACTCTCTTCCTAATCTACATCAATGATTTTCCAAACCACATTCTTACATCATTCGTAGACATTTATGCTGACGACACTACTATCTATGGTAGCACTTTGAAGACCGTAAACGACCAAGTTCTCTCTGATTCTCTCTCCTCTGATCTTGAGCATGTGATACAATGGGGAAAGGAGTGGCTGGTTACTTTTAATGCACCTAAAATACAGCTTCTATCCTTAAATCATCAACGCTCTGCTGCCCAGCTGCAATCAATCGAAATGAATGGCTCTCGTCTTGGGGAGGCTTCATGTTTTGACAAGCTTCTGGGCTTGACCTTTACTTCCGATCTGAAATGGAACACATATATCAAATCCATTACCAAAGTCGCTGGAAAAATGGTGGGATCCTTCTACCACCCCAGTAGATATCTCACTCCTGATGCAATTCTCTACCTATATAAAAGCTAGGTTCAGCCAACGATGGAGTACTGTTGCCACGTCTGGGCAGGTGCTGCTAGACGCAGATTATCCTGTCTTTACAGAGTTCAAAATAGACTTCGTAGCTTAGTGAGGGATGCCCTTTTCTCTTCCTTGCAACCTCTTTCCCACAGAAGAGACGCAGCGAGCCTGTCCCTGCTTTATCGTTACTTTCATGGCAGGTGCTCATCTGAACTTCAATCTATGGCCCCCCTCCCTCGCCAGACTTTCACAAAAAAACACTCGTCTAGCCAGAACCACTATCAACAATTTCCCACACTCTTTATCTGTGCCTAAACCTAAACGTAGATTCCATAAACAAGGCATCTTTCTTAGAACTGTGGAACTCTATTCCGTTTGCCTGCTTTCCAGCTGACTGCAATCTGATTGTCTTCAAGTCCAACATGAACAAGTTGCTATTGAACCGTCCCCTAAGTAATCCAAGTTATAAAATTCACACTAATGTTTACTACGCTAAAATCACAATGACAAATGTATACCCATTAACCCTTATCCTCGAGTGGCCCCTGTGCCTTGATAAGTGGTGACCCCTATGTAATAAATAAATAAATAAATATACCCCAAATTTCAGTTTCTTTGAAGTATTTTAAAGAGTTTTTAGACTTTTCTAAAAATATTTTATTGTAGGTGGTGGGCGTTTTCGCAATTCTTATATTAACGACCCCTCGCCTTAAGATAAAAGACCATGATGGAAAATGACCGTTTTTGACTAAATACAAGTGAGGATAAAGACCGTTAACGAACTTCACTAAACAATCTACAAAAATTACAAAACGAACTGCTCGTTTTTACCAGATAATTTCATTTCTTCATAATTTAACTATTACTTCTGAAATTAAAATTCATAAAACGAATGCAATTCCACTATTTTACAAAACTAAAAGAGGCTTTGCATTATTTAGTTACCATTAAGAAATAAGTCTGAAAATTATATTCAATGTTTCCAGATCACATGTATATGAAAAACAAAAATTCCTTTTGCACACTTTATTTTTAATTGCTTTAAAACAAGTTTGTCATCTTAAATGCTATTTAGGTTGAACTTTTAAAATTTCACAAGATAACTTTGTATGCTAGATATGTATTTATCATAATGTGTCATGGTAAAATAAAACATCATAAATGCCGTTTCGTATTCACGACTCACCAACTACAGAAGAACAAAAACACTCGCCTTGAATTACCACATACGGAACAGATCAATAGCATGACTCTGCTAATAGGTCAACACATACTGAACCACCAAGAACGTGCACATGTCTTGAGCTAAGGTTATTTGAAAAAATCGTTAATATTGCTTGATCCTCTCTTCACTGTGATGTTTTAAAAGTTATTTGCATGAAAAATTTGTAACTGTTTTATGCAAACAAAAGGAAGTGAAATTATTCAACTAACGTACTACTTTTCGCAGTTTTTGAATCAGAATTGATCAATTGGATTGTTTGGATTATTCAGACTGAAGTTCTAATCTTGGATGTTAATCTTTATTTAAAAAATTATTTTATCTGAATAGCTTCCAAAACGTTCAATCATTTAATGATTTAAGCTGTTAAAGCCTGTTTCTATTTGACAATGCTTCATTTCAAATTTTGAAGATTCACGAAGTAATTTTATTCTTATTTTTGACCATTAACAAATCTTTAATATGATTGACTTATTTACAAAAAATGGAAATGCTTTGTGATGAAATTAATATAGTATAATTAGATACGTCTTGCAATACGGGTTTTTAAGTTTTATTTTAGTACTTACACAGCAGAGTAAAGTAGGGACAAATACTTTATGCAATAGTATAAAGTCCTTGTCTCTACAACCCCTTTCACACATAACAAATGTTGTTAGCCTCTCTTTACTATATCGTTATATTAATGATAGCTGCTTGACTGAGCTCCAATCCCTGGTACCCTTCTGCAATAGATTAATAGCAAGAATTCATCTAGTTACAAACACAGAAAAGACATTTTCGTTTTTACTTTTCTTTCATCAAAAATGAAAGGAAACTTCTATAAAAAAGTTTCTTTCCTAAAATATCTCATCTGTGGAACAGTCTACCAACCGACATGATTGTTTTCAAGTCTAATTGTTCAAGAACAATTACTTGTTGAACCGTCTTCTTTGATAATCAATTCTTCCAAAGTAATCTTCTGCCTATTCTACTCATTGTTCAACTGACGATTTTATTTAACTCTTATTTTTGAGTGGCTCAGGCCTTAATAAGATATAACTCGTTAGTACAAAAAAGTAAAAAAAAAAAAAAATAGATGTTGACCAGCGATATGAGAAACACAAGTCCAGAAGGACCCACTGCACATATCACAGGAGAAATGTCTGAGAAATCAAATGATGAATGTTTCACAATTCTGATTTTTTTCATTTTTTAGTATTTTCTTAACAATTGAATCACGTCTTTATAATAGAGTTTTCCTATGAAGATTATAGGAGTTATAGGTGAACAGAAATACTTATTCTTTGTCATAGACTAGCTGTCATACCAAGCCTTGAGAGTTTAGTCTACCCTGCTATGCAATGAATAGTTGAGAGGAAGATTGATTTAGGCCTTTCGTAAATGAAAGTGAAAATCAGGAAATATAAATTGCAGTTCATAAATCGAGATTTTTTATTGCTTTTATTAATTGGGGATTTGTTTTTGATTTTTTTCAGGTTTTAATAAATACTTTTTCATTATCGTAGACATCAGTTCATTCGGTTGTTCTAATTTCCTACATAAAAGCAAACGTTGTGTATCTCCATTGTATAGTAAAAGCTATTAAAAAAATAAATGACTGTGTGTATGTATTTTTAAAACCGTTACATATTTACTTTCAGAGAACACATATATTTTCTAGTAATTATTATCTAATCCGTCATCTGCAAGAAGCTTAGAAATAACGTTTTTATATTTATGATTGTGTTTTAAAATTGAAATGTCAACAATATAATTTTAAAAGCTTCTTTTTTAATCATTTTAAGGAACACAAACTACAGTTGGTCCAAAGAAAGTCACTTTGCTTTAGTTTACTCAATACTAATGCAAATCAGCATATTTTACAAAATCTCAAACTCAGCAAAGATACATTTCCTTTTTTTTCTACTAAACATTGTTTTACTATACCATGTACCCATTTTTTAAATTGCCTATGACATACAAGAGACATATTTATCTGAGACCAGCTCTAAAATAAGAAGACTAGCCCATTCTTTGAGTAATTACTTGGATGCCGTAGGCATATTCTTATTTTAGAAACAACTTGTTTTACAATGCGATAACTAGATGTCTAGTCAATTATTCCACTTGTGGCATAACACTAAACCATGTGCTGTTACTCTGTAATTATCCAAATATCTTATGGCTAATACCAGTATGGATATTCTCCCCTTCTCACAAGGCTGGACGTAGAAGCTGTAGTGCTTATTTGAAAATAATTTTGGTAAGGTTGCCATCTTTACAGAATCATAAAACTAAAGTACATCATACAATTGATATATATATATATATATATATATATATATATATATATATATATATATATATATATATATTTATTTTTTTTTACACAGTGATCACCACTTATCAAGGCCCGGAAGCCACTCAGGGATAAGGGTTATTGCAAGTACATTACGTTAGTGTGGAGATTTGATCAAGTGTTTACTTAAGGGGGCGGTTCATCAGGAACTTGTTAACGTTGGACTTGAAGACATCCAAGTTGTAGTCCGGTGGGAAGCAGGCAGACGAAACAGAGTTCCACAGGCGTGCATTTCTAAGAAAGAAGCTTTGTTCATGGAATCCGCGTTTTGATTTAGGCACAGATATAGAGTGGGGGAAATTTTTCACAGTGGATTTTTAATAGAAAAGAAAGTAAACAACATATAATAAAATTCAATATGTAATTATTTACCTTTTTGTTAGAAGATAAGAGACAAGGTCAGATAGGGTTTTGAAAAGCCAGTGCACTAGAGGATGTGTACCTACAAAATATGTCTGAGCAACCTCGTCAGCGTTCCTTAGCAGGGGTGCCGTAGGGGACTTACAATAATCCAACCATTTCTCAAAGAGAACAGTAACGCCTGGGGAGTGGGGGGCTACAATTCTTAAAGCAAACAAGCAAAATACATTTTATTTTTTAAATAGTTTTCTTCTAATCTAAATGGCAACATTTATTTCAATCTTGCACATCTGTTTTGAGGCTATTCAAAAAAGGCAGTAAGGAAAATAGAATTCTCCAGACTCTTGGACAGAGTTTTGTCATTTCCGGTCACTGAGAAGTGCAAATAATTTGGACTTTACAGATTAATGTGAGGTGTATGGAGAAACATGCTTTAGTAAGGAAAATGTTTACAATGTGTATTGTTGAAATAGTATTAAAGATGGAAACATGCAGCCATGAATAGTGAATTCAGGTAAGTTTGTTAAACTGACAGAAGAGTTATAATAAAGAGCATTTCTGAAAAACTATACATTTCAACATTAAAAAAATTATTTACGATGAACACAAAAAGTGCAGTGGAATTACTGATAGGTTATGAGATGATAACGTGTTTGTGTGCAAAAAGTGTAGGACAATGAATGAGAATTCAGATGTGGAGAAAGTATAACTATAGGATGTCGAAACTATAGCAGCTGTTCAAATGTTTTGTTACTCGAGTGAAACTATTAGAACACAAGCCGTCAAAGGTGCTAGTATGATTGTAAAAATTAGAAGTGGGTGGAATAAGTTCAAGGAAGATAACCTCAGAGAAAGATTAAATCTGGGCAGTATAACGAGATGTGTGTATAACAGGAGATTTTGATGGTATGGCTATGTTGAAAGAGTAGATGAGAGCTTTTGAGTTAGCAGATGTACAAAACTTGAGCTGACAGGTTCAGACCACAAGGGAAAACTAAGGAAAACATTGGAACAAAATGATAAGGATGAACATGAGAGAAAGGGAATAATTAAAGACCTATCCAGAGACAGGGAGTCAGTTTCTAAAAAAAAACAACCAACACATCCCAGTATCTAAAACTAATGTTAAACTAATGATTATGATGATGATGCCTTTTTTAAGGTCAGTTTTAACGGAGCTCTCATTGACATCAGAGTACAAACAGTTGCCACCAATTTCCACATCTTATAGTACAGGTGACTCAGTTAATGGCATAATTTCAAAGTGTTGGCAAAAGAACACGTCCTTGTCGAATGCCAGACTGTATTTTAGAGGGTTCTGAAACCTCATCATATATATGTATGTATGATCGTGTAGTTAGAATGCCATCTGCTTGCATAATATTCCAGAGGGTGCTATGATTTACTATATTAGAAGGTTAGAGACAAGGTTTGAAATTTAAACATAGCCTAAAACTGCATGTGTATTTTTGGTCAAATTTATTGATGCGACCATCTAATGTAACCATAACAGAGTTTGGAAATAGATTTTAAGGTTTATATTTATTAACAATGATCAATAAGCATAGTCGATTACTTGTGATAGAATGTTTTAAATCTATCATAATTTTTAAATTTCATTGATTTTTTACATTTTAAATATAAAAATGAAAAATGACATGGATCGATTTGATAATTTAGGCTACTATTATCATCTTGAATATCATTCTCACATCGTTTTGGCCGATATATCCTCCGACCTTCTTCTGATACAGATTTTAGAACTCGGAAATCTTTTTATCAAATTCAAGAATCTATATAAAAAATTCAAACTGAATCTTTTATTTTATTTAATCCTTTATTTAATCCATAAGGTAGATTTTTCTCATTTTGTCAGCCATAACTGTGTAAATTTTATTGTTAGTTAATATCGCATTTAACTTCTAGAAGACTTTAACTTAGAACGGACTGTTATTCAACACTCTTATCCGTTGTGCAAAATTTCTATGCACCTGAAGTAAATTAGAGGTTACACTAGCCGAAACAAGAATAGTATTCTGAATAATCAAAGTAATACGAATTATCAATCCTCACCTAAAGAATTCCAAAGCATAATTGAAGGCCATATTTTCTATTTTAATTTATTGGTAAACTTGATAATACAGTTCTAACAAAACGTTTGTGAATAAAAAAATAAGCTTTTCCTAGCCGGAATGAATTAGTTAAATTTGTAGAAGTGTGTTGATCAAGAATAATGAATTAAGGGAGAGAGAGAGAGAGAGAGAGAGAGAGAGAGAGAGAGAGGGTGAAGGGGTAGAATTTTCCATAAAAAAAGGATGTTGTGCTGGATATTATTCTTATTTACTAACTTCTACACACAGATTCAAAATCTGTTTTTAATTTGAAAAAAAAAATTGATCTTGAACAAGCGACACTCGATGGAAACATATAGATAGAGATGTATAGTCCTGTATTATTTGAATTATTCGGACTTTTGTTCTCATTTTGTATTATTACACAGCGTTTTCAAGATGAGAACAGTCCAAATAATCCAAATACTATAAATTATCAATTCTCATCTAAAAAATCCAGAAACTCTATATAATCCTGTTACGAATGAGGTAGCATCAAACAACCGGAAATAAAGCTATCGCCTTACTTGAATATGAGGAAAATTCAACGTTGTCAGGAAGCAATAACTTGAAAAAAATTAAAGCTTATCTTACACATAAAGTGGGGATATTCCACTATAACTGGTATAGTTTCATGAATAAAATCTGTATAAAAAAATCGTGTTAATCTTTTTTTCTTTATGTGCTGACCAAAAATCATTTTTATTAATCGATTTTTTAATTTCTAATCAATTTGGTTTCTCAATCAACAGGTTTTATTTTAATTAGAGAAGGAAATATTTCTCTGTCTGTCGAACTGGGGAATCAGTATTCAGAAGCGACTGAGCTCTTCGGAAGCATTTTGTGCGAATCAAGCACCCCTAGGAAAAAAATCATGACTAAAAACTGCGCGTATGAGATTCCATGTACTTAGTTACTCTTACTGCTTCTCAAATCGCCTGGTTCAAATATTTCGTAGGATACGTAATTTTCGAAACTACTTCGAAAGGATTCTTAAATATTCACATTTTCTTAAATCAAGATTTATTTGACTTTAATCAAACACTGATTATTTGTTAGTCATAATTTCTTAGTGTATTAACTCAATAACTACTTAGTCCGTGCATTAAAAACATCCTCTTGGTTTTCATTGTGCTTTCAATTAATTCCAAGTCTGTTATAATTATATTCTTTTATTTAAATGTTTAAAATTTTGCAAAACACACATACTCGTTTAATTACAGCTTCTTCAAATTTTCAAATGAAAATTATGTCTTATTAAATCGTTCTCTCACGATATATTTATGACATATCATAACTGCCAAAAACACCAGTTATAAACCTTCCTTTTTTTCATATTAGTTGAATTCTTCAAACTACTGTCGATGTAACTTTCGATTTTTTTTCGAATATATCTTGTTAAACTCGGGAATCTTTCTGTCGAACTCGGGAATCTTTCTGTCAAACTTAGGGATCTTTCTGTCGAGCTCGGCAATCAGTATTCAGAAGCAAGTCAGCTCTTCAGAAGCATTTTATGCGAATCAAGCACTTTTAGGAAAAAAATCATGAATAAGAACTGCGTGTATGCGATTCCATGTAAATGTGGAAAACATACAAAGGTGGTACATGTCATTCACTAAAAGTTGGGTTAGAAAAACACCGAAAAGCCATAATATGTGAAGAGATTGAAAAGTCGAGTATGGCTGACCAGATATAGAGAGAAAAGTATGCGATGAAGTAAAAATCATTATTAGAGAAGAATGATAGCGAGTAAGACGACTCAAAGAAGCAGCACATACACTGGATGACGATCACCTATAAGCAAACCTAGTATAGAACTAAACCAATATGAGAACTATTAATTATAAACAATATATATTATATACACGAGAATCGTTCCAAAAGTAAATCCTTTTATTGTTTTTACTCAAAAAGATTAAAAGCTATGAAGACGGGAGTGATACCATCAAAACGAGTGAGTTTATGTGTTCCAGAATTTATTTTTCTGCATAATCAACATCATTCTCAATACACTTATACCAGTCATAAATAAAAGTTGTGCATGAGCGCCCGAAGTGTGCTTTATCATATAAAGGTCATTCCAAAAATAAAGCATCCTATATTTTTTAACTATAAAAGTTGAGAAGCTACCAAGATGGGAGTGGTATCATTAAACCGAGCAACCTTTTGTGATCCAGATTTAATTTTTTTATAGTCAGCACCAATGTACTTTTGCCAGAAATTCAATGGTGTGTCTCTGCTTTCAATACACATCCATGATAGAGGTTGCTTTCTTAGAATCTTACACCGTCAATATCGGCAAGAGAGAGATGGAACTTTCAAGTCATGAATGCATAAGTTCAATCACGATAGCCATGCAATTCGCAATCCTCTTTGGTCCATTCGGGCGGAATAAAAAATGACTTTTGGAAGAATGATATATAATGATAAGTATAAGTTAAAGCCTCCTAAAATTCACACGAGAATTATCTGCAAGATAATGAAAATGGATGAAGTAGTTGATAAAATGTGGTTATAAGTTATGCTGATTTGGAGGTTGAAGTTCCAATCCGCGTGAAAGCGACACTCAAAATGCAATTGTGAATTACTTAGGACTTCTACCCAATCATGGCTGACGATATGAGAGCATGTTAACCTTGTGGATTAACTAACGAGTTCAGTTTGGAACACCATGCAGATTCCCGAGTTCGAGAGAAAGATTCCCGAGTTTGGCAGAAACATTCCCCAAGTTCGAAAAGATCCACCTGAAGAAGGTTGGAGGTTACATCAACTGAAATGTTGTGAAAATAACACTCAAGATGAGAACAGTAGTTCGAAATATCCAAATAATATTAATAAAATTCAGAAACATAATAATGTTCTTTTTTATTAAAAATTGAGACTTTTACGGTAAACAAATTCTGGATTAAGATAATTATAGTGAGTAGACTTTATCCAAACTTAATTTGCACATCAAGTATATCTCACATGTAGTTGCAGACAATTTTATGTAACTACATAACAGATTCATTACTTTCTAAGATGAGTATATTCTTTCCTTTTCCTTTAAGCTACTTTTAGGAATAATATTTTTGGAGAGGATATTTTTAAGTATTTTTTCTTTGTGCTCTTTTCTCTTTCATTATTATTAAAAAAACTAAATTCGTCGTTACATTAATATTCACTATTTCTCCAGTGGACGTATAAGATAACATTGACATCTACATGAAAGAGAACATAATATGAGTTCATTCACGATAGCAATGCAATTTGCAATCCTCTGTGGTCCATTCGGGCCGAATAAAAAATAGGGAGTTGGAGCAGGAGTTTCATTGTTTCACTCTTCATCAGTAAACTTAAAATTTACTTTATATATATACTAGCAATCGGTGCCCGGCGTTGCCCAGGTGTTTTGAGGTTAATGCTGAGAAAAAAACGGTCAATTTTTTTAAACTTTGACCCCTATTATGACCTCTTAACATTTATTGTTTAGGGATCAAGTAAAGTTAATAAGTTAGATCCATGTCCAAGAAATCTATATCTAAAATATCACGTGTTTAGACCCAAAATTGTAGGAGGAGTTTGGTAGAGTTCTCAAAGGTCAAATCGTTGAATATTGACCACTTAATCGCCAAATTTCTGTTGAAAACCTATCACATCGATTTTCCCAAATCTCAGTACCCTGTATATCAAATTTCGAATCTCTAGGCTTAAAATTGACAGAGTTTTAGCGTAGGGAAATGCACACAGACGCACAGACACACACAGACACTATCACTTATATATATATATATAAACATAAACATCATATATATAAGGATAATAGTACGCCATATATTTAACAAAAGACCATTATTTACTCAAGTGAAAGGAAAACCCGGGGGAACTTTACCCAAAAATAAATCTATATTTTTTTTGTGTGTATTGATAGTCTTATAAGCGAGTAATATATAAATCAGCCACCTTGATTCTTAACCAAACAGAAAGTTCTAGTTGGGGGATTTCCCACTTTTTTATGATAGCGAGGCCAAATTTCGCGAATTTGGCCTTTTTTAAAAGCAGTTTGGCCTTCAAAAGTTCTGTTTGGACTTTTTCTTCACCGATGAAATCTGGAGACGCAACGGGAATTTTCGGAAAAAAATGTTGTTACTATGCACATCTATGTATTGAAATACAATTTGTGGCAAAATTTCAGGAAAAACTAATGGATGGTTCTCTCGCAATAGTCCGGACAATTCGCTAAATTATCTCGTCAAAACCTTAAATCTCGAATCTTTGTGCATTTTTTTTTTGGGGGGGGGCTAATTTGGCATAATAGTGTCCATTTAATAGTATTATCTTGAATAAATAAAAAAATAAGGAAAATTACCAAAAAAAACAAACAAGAACAACAAAAGTGTGCCGTATTTTTAAAAGTTTTATTGCGTTGTTTTTATTTGCTTTTTTTATTTCATCGGTGAGGAAAAAGGCCAAACAGAAATTTTGAAGGCCAAACTGCTTTAAAAAAAGGCCAAATTTGCGAAATTTGGCCTCGATATAAAAAAAAAAAGGGAAATCCCCCTACTTGAACTTTCTGTTTAATTAATAATGACTCGCTTGTAGCGTTGATTTTTTTCTTTTTTCGCTATAAAAAAATAACTACTTGATGAAATTACGTGATTTTTTCTGTAGGAAAACTTTATCCCATGACGAGTACGTACAATATATATATTTTTTAAATATTTCCATTTTTTAATGTCAATGGAAAACTGCACAAGTAACCAAACCCGAAATGTAAAGACCATGAGTGAACGCGCGTTTTTTTTTTTAGTTTAGTTTCATAATGGCGGCCGTGATGTCGGAGGTTCGATTGTTAGATTGTAGTTTCGTATTTTTTTAATTTGTAAATCGCAAGTTAGGAAAAAATTAAACCCTTCCAAGATGGACAATAAATAAAGCCATAATATTTTATGGTAAAGGTAAGAGCGTAGAAACCATTGTTTTTTAGGAGATGTGATTATTGGATTAACCAATCAGAAATCGTCTGTGGCACACACATCTCTGTTTTTATAGATATATAGATAGATATAGATAGATAAATAGATATAGATATAGATAGATAGAAGATATAGATAGAAGATAGATAGATATAGATAGATAGAAGATAGATAGATAGATAGAAGATAGATAGATATAGATATAGATAGAAGATATATATATATATATATATATATATATATATATATATATATATATATATATATATATAAAGTAAATTTTAAGTGAAATATTCATTTAAATTACAGTATATTATTAACGAACATATTAACGAACATATTGCAAACATCACAAAACAGTATTTCCTTTCCTGTCTCTCCATATTTTCTCCGTTTTAATTGCAGAATTTAAAAAATGTAATTAAATAAAGCCCTGCTTCAATAATTTTGTAATTTACTTATGCAGATATCTTAATTCATCAGACAATTTTGTACGTCAAGTTTACAAAGAATGATCCACAGATGTGCAGCATATTTAATGAAATATGCATGATGAACGAATGAGCGGTTTAACTATATATATATATATATATATATATATATATATATATATATATATATATATATATATATATATATATAATCATTACTCTAATTATTTTTTATACCTACAGACACTAGCGTTTCATCCTTTCAGGAATCAGCAGCAGCAGGGTGTCACGATTACCGCCAGCCGGGAGATTCGAACCTGGCATTGCTAAGGAACAAATTCACACTGCCACCATTAACCGTGAGAAATACAGTTGAAATGTAAACATTTTTTTTAAATGTCAAAACGGTGATAATGATCTACTGATTATGACGTCATGATCTGCACGTGTAAGCTTAAGTGACCGACTTTTAACTTCAACAATAAGGACCGAGTTCTTAAAGGAGCTGACATAATTATTACTATAACATATTTTTTTAAATACCTACAGACACTAGTGTTTCATCCTTTCAAGAATCATCATTGCAAGGTGTCACGATTACTGCCAGCCGGAAGATTCGAACCCAGCAACGAAGCCATCTTTGACTCCATTAGCAAGGAACAAATCCACAGCCACCATTAACCGCAAGAAATACAGCTGAAATTTAAACACTCATTTTTTTTAAATGTCAAAACGGTGAGAGTGATCTAATTATTATGACATCATGATCTGCGTGTGTAAGATAAAGTGACCGACTTTTAACTTCAAGTTATTTTTCTAATTATTATTTTTCTAATCAAGCCAACTATGGGAGATGACATGTTGGGTTTTCTATCCATCTAATTTCTCGAATCCACTCAACTAGGGATCAACCTATCTTGGACTACTGCACTATCACAAAAACAATTTCCATAATTTCAGCTGCGTTGAAAATTTTTCAATCAGACTAATTCTAATCAATTGGATTTAAATTTGGACTTGATTCTTCATAAAGATTTAATTTTGCCTTCGGATCACCTTTGAAAGAGTCTTCATGCAAGCTGCAATTTTATGTCTGCTTCGTTTTAATTACTTTTTTTTTTATATCTCCTACATTTTTCACTCGTTCTTTTTTTTTTTAAAAAAGGACATATGCATTTTTGCAATTTATGACTATAATAAATTGCAGTTTCATTTAATGCCATAACCAGCATTGCTACAAATATACTTTGCTGATTTCTTTCTGTCCTCTGATGAGAAGAATAGGAAGAATAGCATTCATTGAAACTCTGCAGAATTGTTTTTTTGGAGTATTCGGTCGAACAATAAATTTGATTGTAAATTTCAACTTACAGGTTTAATTTCTTTTCTCTTATATATATATATATATATATATATATATATATATATATATATATATATATATATATATATATATATATATATATCAGGCAACAATATTTACGAAAGAAACCCCGAATAACAAGAAATATTACGTAGGCATGACTTCCTTAGATTTCAAAACCCGATACTATGACCACAAAAGTACATTCAACAATAAAAAAACACTGTATAAAAACAACACTAGCGAATAAATACTGGGAACTCAAAGAAAGCGGACATTCGCCGGTAGTCGAATGGAAAATAATAAGACAAGCTACCACGTGTAGGCATTTAGACGACCCATGTAAATTATGCCTTCATGAAAAATTTGCTATCCTGTACTTTAAAGAACCCCAAAAACTATTAAACTGTAGAAGAGAAATAGCAAATAATTGTGTTCACAAAATAAAACTTACTCTAGGATTGCGATACAAAATAGCTTTAAAACTAACAAAAACAATAGAAAATAAACAAATAAATAAATTAAATAAACATGAATATACATAAACGATCATACATATATGTATGTATATATATATGTATATATATGTGCATATATGTATGTACACATATGTATATTTATATATATAGAAAAAAAGGAAAAGGTCTGCCTTAAACCACTAACCTAGTTCTAAAACAGATCCTTTGTTCGATAAAATGCATGCCCATTGGCTGATAGGAAGGGGCGCGGTGGATACTAGAAAGCTGATTGGCTAACTAAAATCCTCAACAGAAGAGGACCATATAAAAACGAGAAACAACCACAGAATTCGTGCATAAGCCTGACGAATCCTAGAGTGGATGAAATGCCGAATATTCAGTGTAGCTTAATCGCCATATATATTTTATAAATTACTAACTAGCTCTACCTACGTATTGTGCACTTTTGAAGTAAATACTTAAAGTTTATGCATAAATCTATACTTTCGTATATTAATTTTATGTGAGTAAATGAAGTAGTTATATATATATATATATATATGTATATATATATATATATATATATATATATATATATATATATATATACACCCATAAACACAACCATATAGATACACACCCATATGTATTTATATATATGGTGGTCAAGGTCTGGTGTGGACGTGTGTCAAAAGCAAACAGATGTCAGCGTCAAACTGTGCTTCTCCCAGATAAATCAACCCCACGTGCACATCATGACCACTGCCATGCAGACGGGGCTCCGATGAACGGCGAGTGTCCTGTTCTGTATAACTGGACCTCCACTGCCTTGTGGGCCAAGGTTCTTTTAGCCAAAGAATTATACCTCCCCTTAAGCCTTAAAACTACATACATTTAAGACTATGATAAAGACCATACGCACCTTTCTACATTACACTCTATATAATACGCTCCTCCTTTATTTAGAATTCGATAACCCCCCCAATATCATCTATAATTTTAACTGTGAATTGAGATAACTCTTTTCTTCTAACGCACTAAGCTCTCTCTCTCTCTCTCTCTCTCTCTCTCTCTCTCTCTCTCTCTCTATATATATATATATATATATATATATATATATATATATATATAAAATAAAAGATGAGAAATATTTACATAAACATTTACATAAACTTTATTATATAAGGAAGGAAAAGAATAAAAGAAAGAAAACCCTCTTCAGAAGAGGAGAAAAACCAGGATTTTACAGATATCAAAAACAAAAACTTGCTCAAGAACATTTAGACTAGAAATGAAAAATTACATAAAAATATATGTATGTACATATACGAAGTAGACTATAGGTATATATAAGAAAGTACAGCAAATAAACTAATGGGGACTACTAAGAAGGGTTATTAAAAAAGAAATAGAAAAAAGTCTAAAATAGGGCTTTAAAAATAGTCCAAAACGTGATGAGACAATAGTAAGAATCCGAAATAAAAGTTTGAAATGATGGTAAGAATCCAAAGTAAGACTCTAGGATTGAATTATCCTTAGGAAAATTATCTGTAGGTAAATCCCCGTTAAATTATAATAATATATATAATATTATATAATCATATGTATAATTAACTAATATATTATATATATATATATATATATATATAAATATATATAGAGAGAAAGATAGATAGATAGATAGAGAGAGAGAGAGAGAGAGAGAGAGAGAGAGAGAGAGAGAGAGAGAGAGATTTGTTGTATTTTTTTAAAACGATAAATACGGTTAAATAGTGGCTTCGCCTCGAAGCTCATTTTTTATTCACTTAGAAAGTTGCCCATAATTTGTTTGGACGTATATAAATTTTTTATTTATTTTTAAGACAGTAATATACGTACATGCATGTTTCAATGTAACTGCCTCTCGTCAGCGTAGCTTGACTTTTTCTCGGAATCGAACTCCAGACCATGTTTACCACAGTCCGGCGCGTTAACCGTTACGCTATGAACTCTTAGATGACTTTACTGTTTATTTTTATCGCTTATGAATTTAGATTTTTTGTTGTTGCTGTTTTTTTTAAGGATACATACGCTTAAATAGTGGCTTCACCTCGAAGCTCATTTTTTATTTACTTAGAAAGTCGCCCATAATTTTTTTGGACATATATAACATTTTTTATTTATTTTCATTATTTTTAAACAGTAATCTACGTATATATATATATATATATATATATATATATATATATATATATATATAAAGGAGATTAGAACAATAGTCTAAAGAGCAGAGTGTATTTTAATTTAATAGTAAAATTACTAGTTTAATTAAAATACAGGGAAAGAAAAAGTGATTGTTGTAATTTAGATATATAATAAGCTCGATAGGTAAATAATGCTAGGTTTATTTATGGTGCCTTTTACATATAATAAAAACCCTTCCTGATATTTGCTGATGAGGAAATTTTGTTTGTTAAAAACACTATATGTAAAAATTATTGTCCGTAACTTGATGTCTACCACAATAAAAACACTGTTTTCCGAAACGATCGTACAAATTATTTATTTTGTTGTTGTTCCTTCTTACGAAACGGATTTTTAATTTAATTATAATTTGATTTTTAAATTATCGATCACATTACTAAATATATATATATATATATATATATATATATATATATATATATATATATATATATTATGCCTATAATTAACTAAATTTATTAAAATTATTATTTATTTATTTATAAACTTGTTAAAATTAAATTGATATAATTTTATCTATAATTGACCCGAACAATATAAAAATTAATGATACCCAATCAGATAATTTACAAGGGACTAATTCATCGACTTACCAATCGGGCTTTTTTGACCACATTAATTCGGAACATTACGTCATAATATTCCTTTCTCTTTAAGGTAGTCTATTTAAGAAAAAGTACATCTACTCCGTCTCTAAATTTTGCCAATTCTGTATTTCAGAAGCAACCTTAATGGTATTCTCTTCTAATAAGATTATAAATTCCCAAAACGTAGTCACCTTTCATTGAAAGCACACGAGAAAATTTCAACCAATTTCTTGTCTCTACAGATACACTACCACCTCCTCTTAGTATTATATGCTAATTTTCTCGTCCTTGGCCGTTTCTTCGCTGCTCTCGGTACTTCTTTTGTCTCTTCGTTTATTCTTTCTGCTAATATATTTTTGTCGCTTTTTTTTAACCTTTATTTCTAATATAATCTCTTATACTATTACAATATATATATATATAGATATAAATAAATAAATAAATAAATATATATATATATATATATATATATATATATATATATATATATATATATATATATATGGGGGTATGTTTATATACTACTTGTGTGTATGTGTCTATTTTAGTATCCATATGCACGTGTTTTCTGTTCTATCATTTAACTTTCTTTTATTTTTAACTATTTATTATTTTCCTGATTTATTAATATTAGAAGCGAAACTGCTAGCGAAATTTTGTACGCAAAAAAATAAATAAATAAAAATCAACACGTGCAGGACGCGAACTTATATAACTTAATTTATTAAGCAAACGCTTTTATCAATGGGCCCACGATGACACAGACGTTATAACGTCGTAAATCTAGTTTTTAAAAACGGAAGTATATAACGACGGTTACCGCATGCACGGTTTGCAAACTGCGTCGAGCGCAAGGTTTTTATCTGACTACTCTTCAAAGAAAACGACACGATTCCCCCTTTATGCCTGCCTTCTCTGGCTTGTTACTTTGTCTGTGCATATAATTGCGTTTATATATATATATATATATATATATATATATATATATATATATATATATATATATATATGTTTGTGCATTTACTTGTCTCTATTACAATCTAGTATCAGTTTGATGCTATTTTCCCTTACTATTTGCTAACACCTTAGACTCTTTTACTTTTTGTTTGTTCTTTTTTCCACCGTCTCTAAACTTAAAACTTGGCATATTATTTGTCTCTAAATTACTTTTCGTTTTCATTTTTTCCCTTTCTGTCCTGTACTTTTCCTTTCCCTTTCCCTTTCTTTTTCTTTCTTTTAATTTATCTACTTAATACTTGTTATCCTTCTATTTATTTTCTTCTCTTACGACACAGCAGTTGAAGTTTATATGTACCTGTTTTATAAATAAGCAATTTCCTGCCTTTGAATTTTTAATGCCAGTTTTCTTGGATAATTTTTTTCTGCCCAATTTGGATATTTTATATCTTTATATTAATCTCGTTTTTCGATTCATTGTGAGTTGAATATATGATATATAATGTTCTGGTTTATTTAAAAAAATAATAATATATAATATATACTTATATATACTTTTTAAATATATTTTCCATTTCTTATTAAAATATTCATGAGCAAGTTTTTGTTTTTATATGAGTATAATCCTGGTTTTTATCATTTTTGATGAGAAACATTTAACTTCGAAATGCTATGGCTTAAAGAGGTTTTTATTTCTTTGTTTATCTTCTTCATTTCTTATTGATCTGATAATATAATAAAGTTTTATGTTATTTATATTTCTCATCTTTTATTTAGTATGTGGATTGCTTTAACTATTTTGATAGGTTTGCTTTGTTTAAATATTATATATTTATCAGATACATTATATATGTATATATATATATATATATATATATATATATATATATATATATATATTAAAAATGTACTCACACTTTAACTGTTGTTATCATGGTAGTTTTTGTGTTACAGATGTAATTAATTAATCACAGCATGACAAAAAATCAAAAATCAATTAAGTTCAGAAGAGACGACGTTTAGAAGACCGTAAACGCTATTAAAAAGCAAAGACAATTCACAAAACCACCACTAATGCGCGAGACTATTGCTCACACTAAATACAAATTTGAAACAGATGGAACCGTCCAGAACAACAAAAAACTTCACCCAGAACTAGCCCCCATACTTACAAAACTGTTTAAGCGCTGTCTTAAGGAGAATTGGTTCCTATCACCCTGGAAAATCTCATCAGTATGTCCTGTATTTAAGAATTCAGGTGATCGCTCATCTCCCTCTCAGTAAAGGCTTATAAGTGTCCTGTGCATCATGAGTAAATTGCTGGAATGTGTTAAATAGAGGAGTAATCAGCAATCTCAGCAAAAATAACCTCTTTAGTGACACGCGATATGGTTTCCGTTCTGCTAGATCTACAGCAGATGTTCTTACAGTTATATCTCATACGATTAGCGAATCTCTCGACGGAGGCTACCTTTCTAGGGCAATTGCTCTTGACAAATCAAAGGCCTTTGATAGAGTATGGCATAAGGGTTTACTTCACAAAATCTCCAGCTACGGTATAGCTGGAAATGTCTTTTCAATTATTAAATCATTTCTCTCTGATAGGTTCATAAGAGTAGTGGTTGATGGGCAGAAATCAGAAGCTCACAATATTAATGCTGGAGTCCCTCAGGGGTCCATCCTGGGCCCAACTGTCTTCCTGATCTACATTAATGATCTTCCAAATCACATTCTTACATCATTCATAGACATTTATGCTGATGACACTACTATCTATGGTAGCACATCTAAGACTGTAAACGACCAAGTTCTCTTCGATTCGCTAAAGAGGTGGCTTGTTACTTTTAATGCATCTAAAACCAAGCTTTTATCTTTACATCATCAACACTCTGATCCCCATCTGGCATCAATTGAAATGAATGACTCTCATCTTCGGGAGGCCTCATATTTTGACAAGCTTCTGGGCTTGACATTTACTCCTGATCTGAAATGGAACACATACATTAAATCTGTTGCCAAGGCCGCTAGAAAAATGGTGGATCCTTCTATCGATCCAGTAGATATCCCACTGCTGATGTAATTCTCTATCTATATATGTGCCAGGTACGTCCAAGGATGGAGTACTGTTACCACATCTGGTCAGGAGCTGCCAGAAAGGACTTATCCCACCTTGATAGAGTTCAAAATAGACTTTGTAGCCTCATAGGTGATGTCCTTTTCTCTTCCCTGCAACCTCTTTCTCACAGAAGAGATGTTGCGAGTTTGTCTCTGCTTTATTGTTATTTTGATGGCAAGTGCTGGACTGAGCTCCAACCTATGGTTCCCCCTCGCCAAACTTTCACACCCGTCTAGCAGAAAACACATCAATAATTTCCCCACTCTTTATCTGTGCCTAAACTTAAATGTAGATTCCATGAACAAAGTTTCTTTCTTAGAACTGCACGCCTATGGAATTGTCTTTCTTTTTCCTGCTTTCCAGCTGACTACAACATGGTTGTCTTTAAGTCTAATGTAAACAAGTTTTTGATGAGCCGTTCCATATAAGTTAACAAATTTACCGAATTTCCATTAATAACGATTATTTTATTGTCCAATTGTCTACTGTACAGTTTATAACCCTTATCCTCGAGTGGCCTCTTGGCCTTGATAAGTGGTGATACTCTGAACGTATATACCATTCACTGGATAAAGCGGGGGAGGGCAGAGAGGTAGCTCTAGATATATCTAAGGCTTTTGACAGGGTATGGCATGAGGGTCTCCTCAGGAAGATTAGATCATACCGTATCACTGGTAGAATACTTAACATAATTAAATCCTTCTTAGATAAGAGAAAAATCCAGGTTGTCCTCAATGGTCGTACATCTAAACAATATGATATAAATGCGGGAGTGCCCCAGGGGTCTATCCTTGGACCTCTACTGTTCCTGATATTCATAAATGACCTCCCCGACAAAATTGCCTGTGAGATGGGTATATATGCTGACGACACCACACTCTATAACAGGCACGACAGGAAAACAAATGAACATATATATAAAGAAATGGCAGAAACACTAGAGAATGACCTCCAGTCAGTAGTGGAATGGGGACAAAAATGGATGGTCACGTTCAATACCGCCAAAACTAAACTAGTTTCATTCAATAATTCCAAGAAACCTTCTACCTATAGCAATGGCCAACGACTCTTTATCTGAGAGTACGTCTTTCAAGCTCCTTGGACTAACATTCACAGGAAACATGAGTTGGAACAATTACATTGAGGGCATTGCCAGGGCCGCTGCAAGGAAGGTAGGCTCTCTCTACCGTGCTAGAAAACTACTAACACCCGAAAGTATCCTGTACCTCTGTAAGGCAACCATTCGCCCATGTATGGAGTATTGCTGTCATATTTGGGCTGGTGCATCGGCTACTAGTCTCTTGCTCCTTGACAAGGTTCAAAAGAGAGTCACAAATCTGATAGGCCCTAAACTGGCATCTAAGCTTCAGCCTCTGTCCCATCGACGAAACGTTGCATCCCTCTGCCTGTTCTACAAGTATTTTAATGGTGAATGCTCTGATGAACTGCAAGCACTTGTGCCCCCACGACGTGAACACCCTCGACAGACCCGGCAAGCTGCAAAATCCCACTCCTACACTGTAGAGATCCCTAGATGTAAAAGATCTTTCTACTCCAGTAGTTTTTTTCCCCCAGAACCGCTAGACTTTGGAATTCCATTCCAGGTCCCTGCTTCCCCAACTATACTGACATGCAGAAGTTCAAGTACAACGTGAACCAACATCTTGCTGCTCAAATCCCTACATAGTACCCCAGTAGTTGTTGCCCCTGATAGTAACCCCCTACACCAAAGTGGCAATGTGCCTTGTTTGGGGTGAAAATGTAAAAAAAAAAAAAAAAAAAATCATTTCAACAAACTGCTCAGGAAATTCATATCTCAAAAGATAACCTCTATTATATCATCATGTGTCTGCACTTTAAATACTACATTCCAACATTAATCCATGCTCTCAACGAAAACGATCCTAACGAGAGAGTTCAATTCTGTGAATGGTATCCGACAAAATGTGCAGAAGATGTAGGGTTTCCACAAAAAATTGGGTTGAGCGATGAGGCAACCTTTAAATTAAATGGCTCCAGTAATCGCCATAATTGCATGTATACATAATCCTCATGTAATACTTGAACACAATGTAAACTTATCAGGAGTAACAGTGTCGTGTGGAATATCCACATTATACATCATATGATCATTTTTTGATGGAACTTTCAGTGGTGAGAGTTACCTCAACATGCTTCATGAGTTTATTGGTCCACAAATCTTTTGTAATGACGGCGAGATTTACATTTCACAATATACACGATCTCACCTCGATGCAGCGTTTCCAGACACATGGATTGGATGAAGGAGTACTACTGAATACTACGTTCCCCAAATTCATGCCATGAGCTTCTTTTTGTGAGGATATCTTCAAAGAAAATGTTTATCACACCAAACCAAGAACAACTGATGATTGAAAATTGAAAAACAATGTCGTAATATTTCTAATGAATCTAGTGATCTGCGTTATCAGCGTTGTCTGGACAATAATGATCATCAATTTGAACATTTGTGAATATGATTCTTCAATTATATTTGTCTTCTTTATCTGAAATGTGCGTAGCGGCACTGATGAGTTGTGAAACAACGAAACAGGTCTGTATGTCGATGACTAAAATATATTTTATAAAGCTCCCCTCTTTGGTAGAGCACTCTCGTAAATTATCTTACTCGCTACTTAATTTAGCTGAAATAATGCGAAGCTCGCAATTTGTTTACAAACAAAACGTTTGAGCCCTCTACGAGTAGCGGACGGATGTCTATTTAAATACGCATTCCGACAGTTTAATTTCGGCCACCGATTCCGTAGTCAGGGGGTAGGACTGCCGACTGTCATCACGACGGTTCTAGGTTCGATCCTCGGCTTGGGAGAGGTGTTAGTCTAGCGGCACTGATGAGTTGTGAAACAACGAAACAGGTCTGTATGTCGATGACTAAAATATATTTTATATATATATATATATATATATATATATATATATATATATATATGGTTATAAGGTTTCTCAGATTTTATTAAGACTGCTCCCTCCATTTTATCCTCTTTGCATAAAGTGAAATACATGAAACTAATTATAACCCACAGTTGCAGCTGCGTTCTAAAATTCATAATAATCGAAGTTTGTATATGCACACACATATAAACCATAACTAATTTTATAAAGATGGGAATATATATAAAAGCAAATATTCAGTTTTAATTCTTGGTAATAAATTTTTTCTTATGTTCCATGTTCCAACCTTATTTCGAGATATGTATGAATTCTTATCAAATATTTTCGCTGGGAATTTGCTATTTCTAGTTTGTTTTCTTTTTATTTCCTGCCGATATTTGGCAGAGAAAATATAAAGAATCAAATTTATATTACAACTAAATCTGCTTTCATTGCTTAGAAATTAATTTTATATGGAAGCCAATTTTGTTTCTCATACCTTTATAACAATACTACGTTGTCGTCGTTTTCTTCTTCTTCTTCTTCTTCTTCTTCTTCTTCTTCTTCTTCTTATTATTATTATTAGTGTTTCAAAAGTCATTATCAGTGATTGCTGCTCACGTGCAATAACAAGTGGTGTTCCCTAGAGTCTGAATGACAACAAGTTTCTCCAGGTTTTCAGCGCTCTCCATCTCTTTCAAAAAAAAAATCATCCATTATCATTCATTTGTGTGGAGTTCTTTCTATATGTTTTTGCTTTATTTCTACTTCACCTTACCTGTGGTTGATCATTTTAATTGGTTATGTGGATTTGTTTCTGCACACAAGGATTTTTATATTATTACGCTTATCGCTCCGTCCGTTATCATGCTGTGCATCCCTAAAAAAGGAAAGTGGAATATTCCAAATAAACCTTTTCACCTTAAAAAAAAAAAAAAAAAAAAATGGTGTCGCTATTGAGGCAAAGCTAATAAAAATGATTTGTCTTCTTGGCCTTTTGGCTAAGATCAAAGTGTAGTATCTGTTCTTCAGGTGCTACATTTCAATTTCTTCTCTCTCAGTGGAAGAGAAATCCTTTACGACTAAGACAATTTCTTCTCCACATTAAAAAACGACCCTGTTGTCTAAATCTGTCCCGTGGGGAGGCATTGTGAATAGGTACTATGTTTAATGTAACAAAGTTTTAATATTAAAAAAGTAACTGGAAAAAGTTATTTCTGATTTAATTAGAAAATGCCATGGAAAGGTCACTTCTGATTAATTATAAAATACCCTGGAAAATGTCCGTTCTGATTATTTTTTTTTGTTTACTTGCCTTCCCACAAGGGCGGAATTGGACATGAGGTCGGTTATAAATTTAGGGGGAAACCAGCTCCCCAAAAAGGGCACTCTGATCAATAACAAAAATAAAAATTGTATCAGTAGTGAAGGATTTCTCCTCCATTAACCAAGACCACAAAGGGGGGGGGGGGTTAAGTCACTAGAATGCTGAAACTGATACTACACTCAGAAATTCATGTTGAAGCAATGGTTGCCTAATCTATAACCACGTTAATATTTTTATGTATTACTTTCGAAAAGCTGCTGAAACAGTTTATGATTTAAACATTACTTTATTTCAAGTATATTTTAAGCAGTGGGCTACAGGATATGAAGTCAGTCCCGGAAATTACTCACACCGTTTACGATTTAAACATTACTTTATTTCATGCATATTTTTAACAGTGGGGTGGGGGGATATTAAATCAGTCCCAAAAATGGGTGAAACCTTTTATGTATTACACATTACTTTATTTAATGTATATTTTTAACATTAGGGTGGAAAATATGAAGTCGGTTCTGGAAATAGCTGCAACCATTTACGTTTTGGATATTATTTTATTTAATGTATATTTTTAACAGTAGGATGGGAGATAAGAAGTCAGTCCCGGAAATGGCTGAAAAAGTTTACGATTTATACATTACTTTATTTCATGTATATTTTCAACGGTGGGTTGGGGATTATAAGTCAGTTCCAGAAATGGCTGAAACAGTTTACTATTTAGACATTACATTATTTCATGTATATTTTTAGCAGTGGGTTTGGGATATAAAGTCAGTCCCGGAAATGGCTGAAACTGTTTACGATTAAAACATTACTTTATTTAATGTATATTTTCAACAGTGGGGTGGTGGATATGAAGTCAGTCCTGGGATTGAATGAGATGTGAAAATATATACTATCAGAAAGCGTCACCCAGCATTGAATGAGATAAGTGGAAAACATATAGTAGCAAAATACCCAGCTTCGCCCAATATCGAATGAGATAGGTGAAAGATATATATCAGCAGAATATGCGGCATCACCCGAGATTGAATAAGATAGGTGAAACATATATACTATGAGAATACCCAGAATTGATTGATTTGTTTGTAATGAAATAATCAGCCCAGGCAATATATCAAAGCTATTATTTAAGTAAGGGGAAGCGACATAGTGGGTTAAAGTTATGACAATTATTGTCGAAATTAGTAACATATCCAAAAATTATGAAAAATTATGAAATGTGAGTTACTTGATTGGTGTGTTTGTAATGGTATAATAAGCCCAGACAATATATCAAATATATTATATAAGTAGGAGGGAGAGGCATAATGTGGGTTTTTAATTATAAAAATTATTGTCGAAATTAGTAACATATCCAGGATTATGAACAACGATTAAATGTGAGCTAATCGATTAAAATAATCAGCCCAGGAAATATATCAAAGTAATTATGTTAGTAAGAGAGGGCGATAAGGATGGTTTAAATTACAAAAAATAATTGTCGAAATTAGTAACATATCCAAGAATTATGAAAAATCTAATATGTTATTTAATGCATTAGTGTGTTTGCAATGAAATAATCAGAACAGACAATATATCAAAGTTATTATTTTAGTAAGTGGGGCGATGATGTGGGTTAAAATGATGAAAAATGATTGTCGACATTAGTAACATATCCAAGAATTGTGAAAAATTACAAAATGTGAGTTAATTGATTGGTGTGTTTGAAATGAAATAATCATTCCAGATAATATATCAAAGTTATTATTTTAGTAGTGGGGGGTTGATAATGTGGATTAAAAATATTAAAAATAATTGTTGAAATGAGTAACATATCCAAGAATTAAGAAAAATGATGAAGTGTGAGTACATTGATAGTTGTGTTTTTTATGAAATAATCAACGTAGATAATATATCAAAGTAATTTTTTAGTAAGAGAGGGCGAAAGGATGGTTAAAATTATAAAAAATTATTGTCGAAATTAGTAACATATCCAAGAATTACGAAAAATGACGAAATGTGATTTAATTGATTGATGTGTTTATAAGAAAATAATCAGCCTATACAATATATCAAAGCTATTATATGAGTAATATATACAGTTTTGATAAAAAAGTAGAATAATATAATTGTGCCTTCATTCATGCTGAACAGAACGCTCACAGCATGCCCAGCAACAATATATTACATATGAAAAATGCTGCTGTGGAATTTCCACAGGTCCCACTAGTTATTATTATTATTATTATTATCATTATTATTATTATTATTATTATTATTAGTAGTAGTAGTAGTAGTAGTAGTAGTAGTAGTGTTACATGAAAAGGGCTGTCCCTTTTTGATGTAAGTAAAAAAAAGAGAATTAGTTAAATGAAAATGATATCAGATAAAACGAGAATCGAACCCTGTAGATAAGTTTTAAAGAACAAGAGGTTTTAAATGGAATATCCAGTTAAATTGTTGATTCTTTTAGAATATTTTATAAATAAAATTTGGCTGAACAATCTATTCATATTCTTAGAAAGAATGCATAATAAATATATCGGTTAGAGAATTAACAAGTAGGTTAAATTCCTTTGTAAAACAAAGAGAATGGGAAATTTCCTAGTCGTCAGAAATGGTTTCAAAACGTGCAAATCGCGCATGTTTGAAACATGTGAGTAACAATGCATGCTTAAACACGGAGGCATGTCATGCCATGTGTCTAATATGCACGTGTTGGTCATGCAATGACGTCATGGGTCTCAATATAGTCAGTTAAGAAACTCAGTCGGGGACTCAGTCAGTCAGGGGAGAAGAGAGGAGTCAGAGAGAGCTGACAGAACCTTGGAAGCGGGGGTTAGAAGAAGAATCATGAAGACTTGAATTCCTTGATGCAAAGTCATTGACTGGTCGAAATGGAATAAACAAACAACTTCATCTTTTTGTATCTGCGTCTTCGTGTCGTGTTTTCAACAGAAAAGGTATTGTCCATTTATATTATAAGAGCTTGTGAAAATCATCATCTCAAAAATAGGTAAGAAATATATGTGTCAATGTTTATAGAAACACTTCCATTCACAGAACTGTCAAACGTAAATGCTAAACGCACTATCTCTCGTTCTATCTATCTATCTATCTATCTATCTATCAATATATCATAAATCTCCTCTCATTGAATTACATGCTCGGCTCTCCTGTAGTAACCTGTACCCTACCTTTCGGTCTCGTTATATATAAGACCTGTCTCCATCTCTCAACAATATGAACACTCTAAGACTCTCTACTAAGACGAACATAACAACAACAATATAATACATACATCTCTTCTAAAGAAATAACACTCCTATGTAACAGTAGTAGAAGTAGTAATAGTGGTGTAAAATGTCATATATAAAAATAATATTGAATTAGATTGCTACAACTTGAATAATTTATTTAATATATTCAAGGAAAATTCACCCTTAAACACCATTCCATTAAAACTTAAATATTTAAATTTTAAAATTAAAATATTCGATTCAGTTATCATGTATTCAGTTGTTATTACTGTAAAAACGATACACGAACTACTGTATCTGATAGAACAATCATTATCATCAACTAATATATATACATTCCGCCAAAAATGATTGAAAATAAAACTTATGCTCAGTCAATGTTCGCACTAATACTAATATAAAATCATAGAGTTATGTCAGTTATCCAATTTTTCATAATAATACTAATAATGTACGTACTTTATTATTATTATTATTATTATTATTATTATTATTATTATTATTATTATTATTATTATTTCTGATAACCTGAAGATCTACTTTTAATTTGGACTGGAGGATTTATTTTCAAATTCATTTCAGGAAGCGTTGCTATTCGTCTCCCCCCCCCCCTCAACAAGAGCGTTTTTATGAAAGGATAGAAAAACTCTAACTTTTCTTTCCCACTTTTTCTCTTTTTGTCCCTTCTTTCCATTCATTTGTTTCAAGAAGTGCAAGACGATGGAAAACTTAGATGCAGATAAAATATATTTGTATGACGAAACTATTGAGGTTATTCAGAGGTTTTGTTGCCATGGTGATGCCATTGTAGCACAGAAGGGTACTAGAACTGGTGTGATAGCAAAAGTTAGAAGTGTATGGATTAAGTTCAAAGAATTTCTGCCATTATTAACCAGCATAGCATTATCATTGTTGGGCAAGGAAGAGTCTATCAGGCATGTGTACGCCTGTGGATGGAAATGAAGTCTGGCCATTGAGAATGGAGAATATGTGTTGCATGGAGAGAGAAATTATATGAGAATGATATGATGGCTATGTAAGTTAAGAGTTAAAGACAAGCTTAGACTTGATAACCCCTGAAAAAGATTTAATCTGGACAGTTTAGGGAGATATCTGCAAAACAAGAGACTTCGTTGGTTTAGTCACATTAAAATTGTTTTAGTGAGTAGAAGCAGCAGTTAGCAAGAAAATTAATTTGAGAGAGAGAAGGATACAATAGAAGACACAAGAAAAGAGCAAATGCAGACTCTGAGGACAAAAAAGACGAAATGATAAACTCCATAATTAGTGAATGCAGCAAAATAGCCCCCAAAGACTATACGAATAGACACGACCATATGGGGAAGGCAGTACATTGGGAACTATGCAAACAATTGTATCTTGAACACCCAAGAAAATCATACAAACACAAACTGGTAACAATACTTGAAAATGGAAATCGTAAAATCCTATGGGAGATGGAGGTATAAACGAATAAACCTATTCAAGTAAGGAGACCGGATGTCATAATAGTTAGCAAGAAGAAAAAATCCTGCCAGATCATAGATTTATTCGTCCCAACAAACTATAGGGTGAATATCAAGGAGACAGAAGCAAAACAAATACATGGAACTTGTCATAGAGCTGAAAGGGATATGGTAAATGAAGAAAGCAAAGATAACACCAATAACCGTAAGAGCACTAACAGCAATCCTGAAAAACATTGAAAAAGATAATAAGAGAAATTGGAATCAATGGGGAGGCTGAGAAGATACAATGGATAACAATAATGAAAACGGCTAAAATCGTAATGAAAATCGTCAAATGCTAACCCACTGCAAACTCTGGTCAGCTATGTAAAAACTGCAACGGAAGAAAAACAAACAGATAAAAGAATACGACATGAGGCCGAGAAAACTGAAACCGTAAAATTGTAAGTTTTACTCCGCATCCTCAACTCCACCCAAAAACTGTAATGTCAGTATCAACTGGCAGTCAAGAAGGATCAAAGAGGAGATTAGAAAGCTTGAGGAAAGAGAGCACTAACCAGACCTGCACTAGATGAGTGTAAAAACGACTCGGACCTAGGAAAAGTTTATTTCTACTTAAATTTCAGTGATGACCAATGGTTAATACCAGCGAGAAGTCAATGGTAAGTGACTGTTGCAATGATGCACATTTATTTGCAAAGAAAGAGGTAGACAGTACTGGAAATCTTGGGAGACTTATTGTCATCAAGGCCTCAGGGAACACCACCAGTTGTTTTCAGTGAGCAATCTATGATGATGACCTGTGTTAAAACTCCTTGTAATTACAAATAATAATAATAATAATAATAATAATAATAATAATAATTGTAAGTTTTATAACATTTGATACTGTTGATAGCAAAGACGATCCAATTTAGAGAACAATTGGTTTGAAACCTTTCTCTTAAATATTCTGTGATCAGATTTGATCAGCGAATCTCTCACATTGTATGACGGTTCAGAAAATATATTTACTCTGTAGAGATTTGATCAACGAAAAAGGAATTATTAAATATATCTTCAATTTGATTAATATGAAGAGTCTCAGATAACCTTATGTAGGCATCCATCTAATTTAAATTTTAAGCAAACTTGACAGAATACTTACTAATATGTATATTTCCAAAATGAAACCAATCGGAATACAGACTATGATATCGAATACCGTAATTTAATATACTTTATGCACTAAGTAACCAAAACCTTTAACTAAGAAACCATTTAATAGTTTCTGAGATATAGCATGAAAAGGAGAAACCATAGAAAAAGAAAAATACCTTTGAAGCAAAAATATAATTGAAGTCACATCATTCAAGTCTTAATTAATACTGATACACAAGGGAAAGGCGTGTATGCGCGAATACACTTATGCACTTGGAAAATATTGAAACAGTAATAGAAATGTCTACAATAGATTCCCTTGAGTGTAAAGATGTATTATTATTATCATTATATTATTAATAATAATAATATAATAATCATAATATTAAAATAAAGTAGTAGTAGTAGGAGGAGGAGGAGGAGGAAGAGGAAGAGGAGGAGAAATGGCGATGATAATATTGATTGCTATTTGGAATATGCTGGCCCGTTGTATGTAGATGTCTTGCTGGTTGGAAGGCTTTTAGGAATAATTTCAAATATAGATATGTTTAAAATATTTGCCTTGAAAGAAAAGTTAAAAATAACATTTGTAATATGACTTGAAGTAATAGAAATTGTTAGCATGGTGTTATTACTAAAAAATGTTGCTTAATAAATCAAAACAAATTCAAATTATTTTTTTAAAAGCGAATTATTTAAATCTGAAAAATACCAACAAAAATGATAAAACATTTAATTTAATAAATGTTTTTTCATTTTACAAATGCACTCTTCTCGTAGATGTTCTTTGTTTAATATAATTTTATTTTATGAAACGAACAAAATCTGTTGAAAGTTAATTTCGTTTCTCTATGTTATATTTCAGTTATTTTATAGACTTAACCAATAATTGTCTCGAGTGACCCCAGATCAAATGGAAGGAAAATTTTAATGGCGATTTTAGATTCCTTAAAGAATTTAATTCTTATTGAAACTTATTTAAATGTCCTGTCAACATAAAACGCACAAACAATATAGAGAACTTAGGTGTACCAACCTGGCCTTGCTCAAGAGTCTTTTATTATCATTTTGTCATGCCTTTGGTAATATCTTTTTCTTTGTAAAAAATTATTTTATTTTCACTTTAGTTCGAATGTTTATTTTCTAATAGGATATTTAAAATTACAGGCTTAATAATTACAGTATTATTAATTGAACCAAATTATTATAAACTATAATTAATGTTTGTAAAGGTAATATTGTTTTAATTGTTATTTAAAAAATTTTGGATAGGAATAGCTTCAAAAAAATTTTTTTGTTTGTTTTTAATCTTTTTTTTACATTTTCACTCCAAACAAGGCATATTACCATTTTGATGTTGGGGGCTACTATCAGGGATCTAAGATGTGGGGAGTTTAGCAGCAAGATGTCTGTTCACATTACACTTGAACTTCTGCATGTCAGTACAGTTGGTGAAAGAGGAAACCGAAAGAGAATTCCAAAGTCCTGCCGTTCTAGGGAAGAATCTATTAGAGTAAAAGGCTTTCTTACATCTAGGGATCTTAACTGTGCAGGGATGGAACTTTGCTGCTTGTCGGGTTTGTCGGGGGTATTTTCGTCGAGGGGGTACAAGGGCTTCTAGTTCGTCAGAGCATCTACCATTAAAATACTTGTAAAACAGGAAGAGGGATGCAACATTTCGTCGATGGGACAGGGGCTGAAGTTTAGATGACAATTCAGGCCTATTAAGTTGGCAACTCTCTTTTGGACCCTGTCCAGGAGCGAGAGACTAGTAGCAGATGCACCAGCCCAAATGTGACAGCAGTACTTCATACATGGGCGAATGGTGGCTTTGTAGAGGTACAGGATACTTTCAGGCGTAAGTAACTTTTTAGCACGACAGAGAGAGCCCACCTTCTTTGCAGCAGCCTTAGCAATGATCTCAATGTATCATGTTTCCTCTGAACGTTAAACCAAGGAGTTTGAATGAAGTGCTCTCAGGTAAAATATCTCTAGCCATAGCTATTGGTGGTTGGTAAGGTTTCATGTAATTATTAAAGGAAAGTAGCTTTGTCTTGGCAGTGTTGAACGTTACCATCCATTTATGACCCCATTCCACTACAGACTGAAGATCTTCCTCTAGAGTTTCGGCCATTACCTTAGATATGTGCTCATTAGTTTTCACCACGTGCCTGCTATAGAGCGTGGTGTCGTCGGCAAATATACCCATCTCAGAGACAATTTTATCAGGTAAGTCATTTATGAATATCAGAAATAATAAAGGTCCGAGGATCGATCCCTGAGGTACATGCACATTTATATAAAATTTTTTGGACATACACCCATCGAGGACAACCTGGATTCTTCTCTCATTTAAGAAGGATCTAAATATGCTAAGCATTCGTCCAGTTATACCATATGATTTTATTTTCATGTGAAGACCATCGTGCCATACCCTGTCAAAAGCCTTAGATATATCTAGGGCTACTGCCCTCCCCTCCTCTGCCTTATCCAGTGCTTGGTATAAACGTTCAGAGATTACAGTTAGAATATTTGCAGTAGAACGGGATTGCCTAAATCCATATTAGTGGTCTGACAGAAGTTTAGCAGCTGTAAAACTAGAGCTTGATTAATTAAAGACTCAACTATTTTGGCGAAAAGAGGGAGGAGACTAATTGGACGATAATTAAATGGGTCAGTTCTTTCGCCAGAATTTTTGTAAATTGGTACCAAAATCCTATTTTAGTCGTGTATAAACGCTTATAAACGTATAGCCGCTTGCAATAAAAGTTTTTCCAGTGGATGCTAGCAACTGGGAATTATATAAGACAAAAATATAAATAATTACTTAAATTAACAAAATAAAGAATTTCTGTACTTATAGATTCGTTAATTTCAGCACACATTTCACAGTTTTTAATATTAAATTGATTTCAGCACACATTTAACAGTTTTTAATATTAAATTGATTTCAGCACACATTTCACGGTTTTTAATATTAAATTGATTTCAGCACACATTTCACGGTTTTTAATATTAAATTGATTTCAGCACACATTTCACAGTTTTTAATATTAAATTGATTTCAACACACATTTCACGGTTTTTAATATTAAATTGATTTCAGCACACATTTCACAGTTTTTAATATTAAATTGATTTCAACACACATTTCACAGTTTTTAATATTAAATTGGTTTCAGCACACATTTAACAGTTTTTAATATTAAATTGATTTCAGCACACATTTCACAGTTTTTAATATTAAATTGATTTCAGCACACATTTCACAGTTTTTAATATTAAATTGATTTCAGCACACATTTCACGGTTTTTAATATTAAATTGATTTAAGCTTACATTTCCATGCACTCAAATCAAATATATTTTAAGCACGAAAAGCATTTAAGCATGCAAAAAATGTTTTAAAACAGGTTATTTTTAAAAGATAAAATTACCGGCATTGCTTCGAAATAAACAAAATAAACGCCTCTCACTACAAATTCTTCAATTTAACAAATGCAGCACATGGCTATATCTATGTCGATTAGCCGATCAAAATGCTTGAAATATGAATTAATATGAGTAAACCGAGAAAAATGTATGTTACTAAAATTTTTATCGTTTTTAAGTTACTGGTTTTAGTAGATAATTCTTCAAGGGGAAAACTTCTTATCCCTTCTATTTATCTAAAAGAAAAATATCGATCCATATGTAATCGATAAATCGATTAAAAATACAATTTTTAAAGAATATAATCTCTCTAACCAGCATGTTTATATTGAAACATAATTAAATATTGGGGTTGTATGTGATAGTCTATAATGCACAATAACTCAGAATAAGACTGGCTTTACTTTATATATAAGATAATTAGAACGACTAGAAACCTGACTTTGGCTGTATGACTATTGAGTCAGCCATCCTACATAAGCTGAAGTTAGACCTGTTTTGACCTTCATATATAGAACTCTTATTTGATGTGATGATTGGTTGATTTTCAGAAAATAAGATTGAGCTTTACATATCATGACGGAAATATCAGTTTGTTACCATTTCGAGGTGGGGCATTTTAGTTGGTTTTCTGGCCTTACCAAAAGGAAAAAAAATAAGGATGACCGAGTTTAACCATGAAGAGCCAAAGAATTTGGATCCATACTTGATAGTGTAGTCGTTTTCAAATACCAAGTTCTCTCTTTTAGAAAATTGCTCATGAATGCCTTACAGATGATAAACACTTTTAAAAAGAGAGGGAATATGTTCTTTGGGTGTTTTATGAAAAATATTAACAGTTCTATAGGGATGAACTTCTTAGATGAAACCTTAAAATAAATTGAACTATTGGGAATTGGATTAATCAATTTATTATCTATTTGCTTCTCTACAGGGGACAAATTTAACATAAAAAGGATCCTAATGTGTAATCAATAATAATAATAATAATAATAATAATAATAATAATAATAATAATTTTTTCTAAGAAATCAAATAAATCATATATTTGAAGGGCATTCTCTGTAAAATTGGCTTTGTTAGATTTAATTATTTAATTATGTTTATTTAATTTAAATTAAAATTAACATAATTATATTTATTTAAATTAAATTTAAATTAAAGAAGAAATAACAATAAAAACTTTTAGCTGCTTTGCTTAGCATCTAATTTTTTAAAGATATAAAGATAATTACATTTTAGCGAAAATTAATCATGCTCAAAGATAAATCGAATATATAAACCTCACTATGTGTGTGTGTGTGTGTGTGTGTGTGTCTGTCTCTGTTTTTTAAATTGTATCTCCTCTTAGACGGATGGTTGCTTGACGGCGTGCAATAGCTCAAAAGATTGCATATAGAGTGCAGAATTTTATTAGAGGTGTTTAATTGATTAAAACAATTGTTAAGGGATTCAAAAAAGGGGTTAAAACTTGAAAGAAATGACAACTTGACGAGCATAGCGCCCATAGCATCGTTCTGCACATGCGCATGATCTGCAACAGAGATTTATTTATTTAGTAAATTTACAAGTGTACGGAAGCAGTTGTCTGTTTGGGGCAGTGAGTAACGTCATCAATTACTAACACCAATGTTGCAGGTTCGAGCTCTACAATTCCTTTTTTTTTTTTTTTTTGGATACATTCTGATATTCCTGACTTTTAAATGTTACGTAATAATTATACAAGAACGGTTTTATATAAAAAAATACAGAAAAACTTTTTTGCTGTATATAACGAAGATATTATATTCCAAATACATAAGATATATTATATACCGGCTTATTTGTTACATTCCAATAATCACGTAAATAGATCCAGTAATGGAATTTTGTATTGAATTCATTCCTAAACTAATTAACCGATAATTATGAAGTTTATTTATGTGTTATATGGTTATATGTTCTATGTATTCGATTCACTCCTAAACTAATTAAATGATCATTATTAATTGTAATTATGTGTGTATGATTATATATTTCTGTGTATTGAATTCATTCCTAAACTAATTAACCGATCATTATGAATTTTATTTATGTGTATATGTCTCTATATTTGTATGCATTGGATTCACTCCTAAATTAATTAACCGATCATTATGAATTTTAATTATGTGTATATGTCTATCTATTGGAATGTATTGGATTCACTCCTAAACTAATTAATCGATCATTATGAATTTTAATTATATTTATATGTCTGTATATTGGAATGTATTGGATTCATTCCTAAACTAATTAACCGATCATTATGAATTTTAATTATGTGCGTATGATTACATATTTTTATGTATTGAATTCACTTGTAAACTAATTAACCGATCATTATTAATTTTATTTATGTGTATATGTTTATATATTTGTATGTATTGGATTCACTCCTAAACTAATTAACCGATCATTAATTATTTTAATTATGTGTGTATGATTATATATTTCTATGCATTGGATTCATTCCTAAACTAATTAACCGATCATTATGAATTTTTATTATGTGTATATTAATATGTATTTTTGTGTCTTGGATCCACTCCAAAATTAATTTACTGCATCATTATGAATTATATTTAATGTATATGTTTGTATATGTCTATAGATGTCATATTCCAAAAATCACATACAATTGTCACTTACTTTTTTAATGTATTTATGTGTACAAGGAAATCTATTCAAGTAGTAAGGTACTTGTACTTTATATTACTCATATGAAAGACTTTAACCATCGAGTAGTTTTATCTTTATATTAGAAATAAGATACTTGCACCTACCAAAGAAATAAGGTACTTGTGCAGTATAGTACTCACATGAAAAAAACAAAGAATATCTTACTTGTGACGTACATAAGTTACTAAAACCGTACATCCTGTTAAATATTTGAGTAGTATGACTTACATAAAAAATAATGTGTTTCTTCACTATAGCACCCAGATAAAACACAAATTCTTACCCCTGACGCACAGAAAATTTAGCACAACAGAAAATTTCATAAAAGTATTGAGTTCTTTCATTTTTAAATTAGAAATAAGGTACTTGTACAGTATCTTACACAAGAAATAAGGTACTTGTACAGTATAGTACCCATATGACAAACAAACGAAATTTTGCTTGTGACCTATGTAAAAGTAACCGAAAATCATGTAATATATTCGAGTAGTATTACATTTATATAAGAAATAAGGTGCTTCTTTACTATAGCACTCTGATGTAAAAATAAACAAACTCTCACCTGTGACACACGGAAAAGTTAGCACAACAGAAAATTATATAAAATGATCGAGTCGTTTCATATTAAGATATAGATCTTAGAAATGACGTACTTGTACATTATCCTGCCAAAGAAATAAGGTACTTGTGCAGTATAGTACTCATGAAAAAAAAAAAGAAAATCCCACCTGTGACGTGCATAAAAGTTACTAAAACCGAAAATCATGTAATATATTCGGGTAGTATCACTTTTAAATGAGAAATAAAGTGCTTCTTTACTATAGCACTCTGATGTATAAACAAACAAACTCTTACCCGTGACATGCAGAAAAGTTAGCTCAATAGAAAATTATGTAAATTATTTTAAATATGTGTTATACATTATCCGCCCTAGGTAAGGACATTTTTTTTCCATATAAGTGCTGTAAATTTCCTGTCCTAGAGAAGGTACAATTATTTCATACATATAATACTCCTCCTAGAATAGGTAAAATATTCTTTTGCTCAAGATAGCAAATGATATATACACATAAAAATTCCTCTATCCTAAGAATAACAGGTATGTTCAAAATTTTTCTTATATCGCCAGGTGGCCTTGATAGTGAAATAATAAATATGTGCTACCATTCTTTTGAAAAAATACTTAGGTTGCTGGTGTAGCTGCTCTGATGATTTAGAACCTCAAATCTATCTATACTCCTATAAATTTGTTTTTCTTTTGTGTGTATTGATATTCATATTAAAGACCCTCTTTTCTATTTATTTAAAAAGAAAATACAATTTTCTTATATATGGCTTGTGGAAATGTATTCACTAGCAAAAGATCTAGCTAATTTGCATATTCTTCTAAACATTAATTTTTATTAATTCCTTATTAGTTTTTTCGGTTTTCTTATGGGGTGATCATCTTTAGTTAACTATTACGTGTAATTATATTCATGCAGATATTCTACATGATTTATACTTGCATAATATTTGCATTGTTTCCATATATATTTATGTATGCGTATGTATTTTTGTTTAATCTATTAGTCTATCTATCTATCTATATATCTATAAAAGTGAACGTGTTTGTGTGTCTGTCTGTGTACATTTCCCTACGCAATAACTCTGTCAATTTTTAGTCTACAGACTCGAAATTTGATATACAAAGTACTGAGATTTGGGAAAATCTATGTGATCCGTTTTCGGCCAGAAATTTGGCTGTTAAGGGGTCAAAGTTAAACGATTTGACCTTTGAGAACTCTACCAAAGTCCTCCGACAATTTTTGGTCTACGCACTTGAAATTTTAGATATAGGTTCCTTGAACATGGATCTAAAGTTAATAACCTAATTTGAGCCCAAAACAATAAATGTTAAGGGGTCATAATAAGGGTCAAAGTTTTAAAATTCACTGTTTTTTTTTGCTCAGCATACACCTCCAAACACCCGGTCAACGCCCGGCACCCATGCTAGTATATCTATAAAAGTGAAAGTATCTGTCTGTCTGTCTGTCTTCCTGTCTGCCTGTCTGTCTGTCTGTGTACATTTCCCTGCACAATAACTCTGTCAATATTCAGTCTACAGACTCAAAATTTGATATACAGGGTATTGAGATTTGGAAAAATCTTTGTAATCCATTTTCGGTCAGAAATTTTTCTGTTAAGGGGTCAAACTTCAACGAGTTGACCTTAAAGAACTCTACCAAACTCCTCTGCCAGTTTTGGATCTAAACACTTGAAATTTTAGATATAGGTTCCTTGGACATGGATCTAACTTAATAACTTTATTTGAGCACAAAACAATAAATGTTAAGGGGTCATAATAGGGGTGAAAGTTTAAAAAAATATTGACCTCTGCGGTCTCTACCAAATTACTCTGACAATTTCTGGTCTAAACATTTGAAATTTTACATAAAGGGTATTCAGTCATAGGGCAAGCTTTTTAGTCGATTTGGGTCGAAAATTTGAGCTACCAATATATAAATGTATGTATGTATGTTTGCATGTCTGGCTAAAACTTTCGACAAGGCGACGGATTTTCACAAGATCTGTATCGTTTTGAAGCTCGGCCCTTTAGACGACAAATACGGAAAAATTGGCTAAACACATTAATTTCTTCACCCTCAACTGGGTACTTTTCTATAGGGAGGAGTTGCTTTTTTCACCGACATTTTCGAAAATCAGCCCTCTTTTCGATTGTCTAGCCTTAATTTAAACCTAAGCCACTTCCGGTTTGGCAGTGGTCGTAACAGGAAAGACGTCACGTTTTTTTCCCGATCTTTTCCTCCTTCGCGGTACAGGTTTGAGCCTGCCTTCCTACTACCACTTTTTTTTTTTTTGCTCAACATACACCTCCAAACACCCGGGCAACGCCGGGCACCCATGCTAGTCTATAATAAAACCAGTTTATCACTGATTACCTCGGAGCATATACATGTTCAGTCAATTATTAAAAAAAGTATAAATAAAACACGAAAAAACATGAATAAAAGCAACTATTTTTTTAAGATAAAATAAATTCATAACAATATATGTTAGTTTATTTTTCGTATTCTCTTCACATGATATTTTGATAAATAATGGAGGCAATACTGATTTTGAAAAATGATTTTTGATTTAATTCCATGATATCAATTTTTTTTCTTTCTGAAGCCATAAATATTATTCATACCATAGAGAAATAGATAGTGAGAATGGTTTTCTTTTTTCGTTGTTAACTGTTATTTTAAGATCTAGTTTATACATGAATTATTTATCCTGCTTCCTATTTTCATTAGAAGTTGGTCAGCAATATATTATAATAACAATCATAACATCTCGTAAGGTTCTTTTATTGATTCTGTCAGCCATCTTTGTGAAGATATAGAAAGTCCATTTTGTGCTATCAGACATTTGAGATAAAGACCTTTGACATCTACACTCAGAGATCCCTGGATAGATTTAGAAATTCTCCGAATAAGACATGACCATTTTTGTTTTTCTTTGCCCAACCAGTTAATTGATAACAAGCATAATGGATTTTTCACATTTTACGTCGAGTACGTTTCTTCTGTGTTCTCTCCCTTTACTTTATACTGAACCAAAATATCTTAGGTATAAAATATGTTGAACACAATTGATAAAACTTAGGAATAGTATAAATCCCTTAATTCTTACCTATTTATTGGTTAAATAGTGCCACTAGTAGCAACATATTTTTTAGAAAAATGATTTCTAGTATAAAATAAGAGTTGATATGCTGTTAAACAAAATAACACAGTATTTATTTTACATACTAAACAGCATAGCCAAATATAATGTCGCATTTGTAATGAGAATATTTCTGTTAAACTTTCTTATGCCATTACCTACTTTCAAATAAGAAGAAAACATATCCAATAACTTTTGCATTAGATAAAAACAAAACTCAAATATGAATAACGCTAGAGAAATTCCTTCAGAATAGTAATCGAACGAAACACTGCATTTATACAGGAAACGCATACAATTGAATATTTTTAACGTTGAAATTGACTTCTGACAGCATCTCATATATTATGCTGTTTTTACTGTGTTGTTTAAGTTTGTATAGAACAAAGGATTAATTTAGATCATAGGACTAGAAATCATCATCATCTTCTTCGATTAAAGCTCCGGTTTACATGTTTTTAGAAATTCACTTTCTATCTTTGCCAGGTTTTTATTTGTCCCTCTTTCTCTCAGGTACCTCCTTATTACTGTCTCTCATACTTTTTTTGGCCTTTGACTGAAGCTGCTACCTCAACTGTTGTACATCCTCTTATTAATTCTTTCAACATAGCCATACCATCGTAGTCTCTTGTCCTACACACATCTCCTTATACTGTCCAGATTTCATCTTTTCCTAGAGTCATGAGAGGAAGATTAAATTGCAGGTTAAAGACAAATAAACAAAAAATATCACAAAGTGAAAAATGAAATCCCTACAAAAGATATCATTTGCTTATCTAATTTACATACTTGATTTTATTTTTGAATTTTTACAACAATGAAAAAAAAATGGCTTCAAAATAATGTCTAGAAAAAAGAAAGAATAATTCAAATAGTTTGTATATTATAGAAATTCTAAGCTAATGCATATAATTATTACAATGAATATTGACTATTTTTTTTATATATTCTCTTCTTTTTATTTATTTTCTGAAAAAGATATACGAGGGTTAATAGATTATGACTATAACCTTACAAATTAAATAACTTTCATGCCCTTTTCACACTTTACATAACAAAAGTGTTTATGATTAACAGTAGGAGTTATAAAATTGCTGAAACAGCTTTAGTTGCTTTAATGGATGGATGCATTTAAACCTCTTAATCTAAACGTAGATTTAAAGGGCTATCATTTTTCAATATATATATATATATATATATATATAAAATATATTTATAGTCATCGACATACAGTCCTGTTTCGTTGTATTACAACTCATCAGTGCCGCTAGACTAGCACCTCTCCCAAGCCAAGCATCGAACATATATATATATATATATATATATATATATATATATATATATATATATATATATATATATTTATCTATCTATCTGTAAATATATATATATATATATATATATATATATATATATATATATATATAATATAAAGCTGAATGTGTGTGTGTGTGTGTGTGTGTGGTCACGAATAGGCTCCTATATGGTTGACTATTTTAAAAAAAACTGATTACATATAATGATAGAAGATGTATCGAGACACAGGAATGGGTATGTTTGATCTGGTAGAACGGTGGTTACTTAAAATTGTGGGGTCTGCGTTCGCATCTGGTTCACAAAGTATGGAAATAAAAAAATTAAAAATTAAAAGAAAACGTTTACAAGTTTTTTTGATATAGATTACATAATAATACTTTGATAAGTATGTTTTAACTTAAATAGGGATGGTATAATAAAATTGTGGGGTCAGCGTTCGTGCCTGGCCTCCATAGAATGGAAATAGGCACAAACTTTAATAAAGACTTTTCATACTGCGTAAGTATACTTTGATAATTATGGTTCAGTTTGAAGAAATATGGTATAATAAAATTATGGGGTGTTCGTTCGCGCTTGACCTCCATAGAATGGAAATATGTCACAAAGTTTACCAAGGTTTTTTAATATAGATCCACAGAATATTGTGATAAGTGTTTCAGTGTGAACAGGTATAGTATAATAAATTATGGGGTTTATCCATTTTATTTTTACTTTCATCATATTTTGCTTTGGTTTTGATACTCCCAAATTCGAAGCTATCTCTTTACAACCCTTCCTTTTCATAACCTATCATACTTTCATAAATCAGAGTTCATTTTCTGTAGGCTGTTTTTGAACCCAGTCAACGACGGGTACTTTTGCTAGTATATCTATCTATCTATCTATCTATCTATCTATCTATCTTTCTCTCTCTCTCTCTCTCTCTCTATATATATATATATATATATATATATATATATATATATATATATATATATATATATATATAAATATATATATATATATATATATATATATATATATATATATATATATATATATATATGAAATGAGTTCAGGGTGACCCCCCCAAAAAACGGGTCCTAACTCTAATTAGGCCCCGTTTCTTAGTGGTTTGCCCGAATGAAATGAAATTTTGGTCATAACTAGTATTATATTCAAAACATCACATCAAAACACTAGGAACTTTTTTTCTCCGTTGACTGTAAAATGCTCAGAAAAACAATTGAAAGTCCTGTTTTTTTTGGGTCACCCTGTATTACAATTAAGTTTACCAAAATGATAATGGACTGACCAGGTTGTATGAAATCCTTTTTTCCGTGACTCTTATTCACCATTCAAATAACATTTTCAATATATGTGCTGAAAGGCAAAATACTTGTTTATTCATAGCTGAACATTTTGCTAAGTGCATTTGATTTCCTCTGATGATATGTGCCATTATTGAAAATCCATGGATTAAGGAAATAAACATAATTTTTCTCCATATATTCCTAGTTTCAAACAATAAATTCTTGACTTAAAAATATGTGTATATATTTTGATTTGCAGAATTTAACTTTAATCATTAAACTTATATATTGCTCTGTTTTTTTTTTTTTTAAATATTGAGCTTTACCTTTTTGGCTAAGATCATCCTGAAAGTATTACCTCAATGTAATATCTGACAGGATAATTCACTGGATCTCTAATTTGTGACAAATTTATATATATATATATATATATATATATATATATATATATATATATATATATATATATATATATATATATATATATTAGGAAAGAATTTTTTCTTCTTTACCTACATTTGAAGCGTTGTGTTAGTTGAAAATTGAAAATAATTACGTTTTGAATACGTTTTGAAAACTGAAAACAACGCATTTTTTTATATATAAACAAATTTATTTGCTTATGTCATATATTTCGCTGCTAAACATCCTTATAAATGCAAGAATAAGGTTTTATTTTGTGGTGAATTGCTAAGAACTTGTGATCATAGGTTATTTGGGATCCACTTTGATATCGTAACATATAAACAGAGCCCTCTTCTCCACCAGCAATATCTCTCTCTCTCTCTCTCTCTCTCTTTCTCTCTCTCTTGCACACACACACACACACACACACACACACACACACACACACACACACACACACAATCGCCTCCCCCAAAAAACAACCATTTCATTCTTTTGTTAATAATTGAAACAAAAATCAATTAATTCATCTCTTAAAATTTGTCAAGAATTTCAAAGTATTTAAACCGTTAAATAGAAAGTCACTTAAACAAGTTTTGAAATCTATTTAGCACCACTCCACACACCAACCTTGCCTAGCATTTTGTTTCTTTGTGTTTTAGCCCTCCCCTCTAAACAAAATAATCACGAAATTTTAAATTTAACTCCTCTCTCCAACTCCACTTCCATGTCAACTTTTAATATATTTCATCCTTTACCCAATCCTGAGTGAACATCACAAATAACTTTTAAAAAGTTTGGGAATAAGTCAAAAGACTCCGGGGCGACGCCAAGTAAGGACAACTAGAGTTTTATAAAAGGTACAGCTACAATATTTCAATTTATTGTTCCATTATTGATTTCCATCTTTTCTTGATTGTTTTGAAGTATTTTCAGATCTGATCATTTTGTACTTATCAAATTTTTCAATAATTTTTCTAGTTTTACAAACTTATTCTGAGATGGGTAATCAATAAAGTAGAGTTTCATGCGTGCCTGTCTGTTTCACTATGAATTTGGGTAACAATTTTGAACGGTTATTTTTAGAGTAAACCTAACGGCAGGTTCCTGTATATGTTTTTATCTGGATTTAAAGTCATGTAAATATAATCTAACATTGGGTTGTTAGTTCTCAACATTTTTAAATGTAAAATAACATTTAAACGGTTTAACAAAAAAGCCCCCCAAAAAACTAACAACTAATTAATCAATAATGCATTTCCCCTTGTTGCTTACAACTTCCCTTTTCAACATTCAACAAAATTTTCAGCATTTCGTTGAAAAAAATCCAAAAAGTAAAATATATAAAAGCAACATGAACAAGAAAGTGTTAAAAATGGTCATTCTTCTAAACTGAAAAGTCCATTTTAATGATCAGAAAATAAATAGAACTGAACTGTAATTAACTTAAAAAATAATCCAGGCTAGAAGACTTCTTACACTATCAATTATTGTAATATTTTTATTTTCTAAAATTATTTCTTTGTGGGTAGAAAAGGAGACAAGAGGGGCTGTTGAGAATTTTGACTATTTTTGGAGAAAAATAGTTAATGCATGAGAAAAAGAGTAGTATTATCTTAACTACTCTAATCTGTTTTAGGGAACATCGCGAACGGTGATTTTAGGGGGAATTTTGTGTGTTGATCAAAGTTTTCCTTTCATTATAAGAGAATTACTGAAAATTTGTCCCATGCACATCCCATAAACAAACTGGAAAACCTTCGTTTCCCAGTCAACATTGATATCTATGACATCTCTTTATTTTTATTCTACTTTGACCTGATGAATCTCCATTAATCTTATATAACATTTCTACCTGTCATTTTTTATAAGAATTAGTTTATTTTCCAAACTTCGTGCAACTTCGACTGCACTTAGTTTGACCCTTGTCAAAATTAACTGTAATTAATGTACTTGCTATCCGACACTAGACCATATACGAGATGCTTTCAATAGGTTTTCAGACTTTTTTTTATATGGGCACTCTTATTGATAGTACACACATGAAACTCTAGTAGTTTCCTTCGAAGTAATAGTCTATGACTGCAATGCACTTGTTGTACCATTCTAATAACTTCATGGAAGTCCTCTTGTATGAGCATTTAAATAACTCTTGTCACAGCCTCTTTCATATCCTCAATTGTCTAATAATGACAGCCTTTAAGGTTTTCCTTGAGCTTAAGGAATAACCAAAAGTCACAAAGAACAAAGTTTGAACTATAGGGAGCTTGAGGAACTGTCTTGATGCCCATCTTGGTCAAATAGTCTGTGATGGAGCACATGTTCCTTGCAAATAATTGTGTGTACAGTTCTCACACTGACATCAAACTGTGCACTTATCGTCTCTATAGATGGTCCTTATCCATAAAATTCGTTATTTGGCCAATCAACACTGGTGTTCTGACTTCCTTACTCCTCCCACACATCTCATCATCCCTCACAGATTCTCTGCCTTTCTTGAATCTCTTATGCCACTCAAAAACTGATGCTCTATTCATGCAAGATGGTCCAAAAACAGTCTGAACCATTCCATACATTTCTGTTGCATTTTTTCCACGTTTAAAACAGAATGTTATAGCATATTGGTCTTCTAAATTGTCCTCACGTTCAAATTGCATTTTCCTGTGACAATTAGGCTTTAGTATAGTGTATTCCAATTCCTGCTGTAGCTTGAACCGGAAATCATAAAAATTGGCCGGTCATCTCATAAGATGTATAGCAATAACATATTGAATTCTCAAGAGCCTACGACAATTTTTAATGCCTGTACAAAAAATGTCTGGAAACTGATTCATGGTCTCTTGTATTGTGTATTATTATCCTATATCTCAGTATAACATCAGAGTGCAACAAATAGTTTCTAACCTAATAGTTTTTGCACTGTCTTCTAAACTTGAGCACTTGTTGTATCACAGCAGTGTTGCATTGCTGTACTTGTTTTACAATTACTACCAGAGAATTTGGTCCAATAAAATTACTGCACTTACACCTTCAACGAAAATACTCCTGATTTCCACAACTAGTAGCAAAATCCCACTTCTTTACTGAAGAAGTTCCTGATTGCCAGATTTTCTACTCTAATAGCTTCTTTCCTTAGACTACTTCTGTTTCCTTGACTGTAATTAAATGTAATGTAAATTAACCCATCTCGCTACTGGGGGTACCCCTATAAAACTGGCCTCTATTACGTCTCAGTTGACATATGCCTTGTTTAAGGGCGTAAAACTAAAATCAACAATAAACAACATAAAATCTGGGTGTAATAATCGGTTCGATTGCTTGAAAAACTTTAAAAAGTGATTTAACAATGTGTTGACTTATGGATGAAATCATGCTTAATCAATATGCCTAACCAATCCTTCCCTGATTTTCATTTTCGGACAGAAACCACACTAGATGATCTGGGTGAATTACCCCTTCTCAAGTACATGATATCATAAAAAAACCTAGACACCTCAAAAGCATGTGGGCCTCATCTCATCCTTGTTGTGTTATTAAAAAATGCTCCACTGAGCTTTTTTTTTAATCAATTTAATTTATTTTTTTATTCAATTTTCAGCCCAAACAAGGCACAGTGACACTTTGAAGTAGGGGGCTACATAGGTTGCAGGGATATTATGAAGGGAGATGAGTAACAAGATGTATGTTCACATTACACTTGAACTTCTGCATGTCAGTACAGTTAGGAAAGCAGAATCCCAGAAGCGAGTTCCAAAGTCTAGCAGTTCTGGGGAAGAAATTGTTGGAGTAGAAGGCCTTCTTACACCTAGTGATCTCTACTGTAAAGGGGTAGAACTTTGCTGCTTGTCGGGTTTGTCGAAGCTATTCACGTTTAGGGGGTACAAGTACTAGTAGTTTGTCAGAGCATTCACCATTAAAGTACTTGTAAAACAGGCAGAGGGATGCAACATTTTATCAATGGGTCAGAGACTGAAGCCTAGATGACAATTCAGGACCTATCAGGTTGGCAACTCTCTTTTGAACCCTGCCCAGGAGTGAGAGACAAGTAGCAGATGCACCAGCCCAAATGTGACAACAGTACTCCATACATGGGCAAATGGTGGCCTTATAGAGGTACAGGATATTTTCAGGCGTAAGTAGTTTTCTGATACGGTAGAGAGAGCTCACCTTCTTCGCAGCAGCCTTGGCAATGCTCTCAATGTATCTATTTCAGTTCATGTTCCCTGTAAACGTTAGGCCGAGGAGTTTAAAGGAAGTACTTTTGGGTAATGTGTTCTTGGCCATTGCTATTGGTGGTAGAGAAGGTTTCTTGTAATTATTGAAGGAAACAAGTTTAGTCTTGGCAGCATTGAATGTGACCATCCATTTTTGTCCCCCATTTCACTACTGATTTGTGGTCATTCTCTAGTGTTCCTGCCATTTCCTCAGATATGTGTTCATTTGTTTTCCCCTTGTGCCTGTTATAGAGAGTGGTGCCGTCAGCAAATATATCCATCTCCGAAACAATTTTATTAGGGAGGTCATTTATGAATATCAGGAATAGTAAAGGTCCAAGGATAGACACCTGAGGTACTCCCGCATTTATATCATATTGTTTAGATATATGACCATCGACGACAACCTGGAATTTTCTCTTACTTAAGAAGGATTTAATTACATTATGTATTCTTCCAGTGATACTATATGATCTACTTTTCCTTAGAAGACCATCGTGCCATAATCTGTCAAAAGCCTTAGATATATCAAGGGCTACCGCTCTACCCTCCCTGTTTTTTCTAGTGAACGGTATATATGTTCAGAGAATACAGTTAGGATATCTGCTGTGGAACGGGCTTGCCTTAATCCATATTGTTTGTCGGTCAGGAGTTTAGCAGCTGTAAGGTGATGGACTAGAGCTTGATTAATTAAGGACTCAAATATTTTGGCAAAAAGTGGGAGAAGGCTAATGGGGCGATAATTTAATGCGTTAGTTCTTTTGCCAGAATTTTTGAAAACTGGTACCACAGAAGCGGTTTTCCAGCAGTCAGGAAAACAAGATTCGTTAAGGCATTTGTTGAAAAGTTTGGAAAGAACTGGAGCAATATTAGTGGAGCCTTTTTCTTAATAGCACAGCCGGGATGAGATCGGGTCCACTTGCTTTTGAGGTGTCTAGGGTTTTTATAATACCATGTACCTGAGAAGGGGTGATTTTCAAATCATCTAGTGTGGCGTCTGTCCGCAAAAGAAAGTCAGGGAGGGAGTGGTGTGCTTGAGCCAATGTGGATTTTGAGGCAAACCAACTGGCAAGTAGTTTAGCCTTCTCAGTTGCCGTGCAAGCAACCTCATGATTGTTTGATAGTGGGGGAATCGTTGACTGCCCATTATTTACTACACTGTTGTAGATTTTCCAAAAATCACGGGTTCCTAATTTCTGTGCTTCGATGCGTTTTCTGATAGTTTCAATGTAATCTGTCTTAGCTGTCGTTATTACTCTCTTACAATTACTTCTAACTTCTATATACTTCTATCTGTTTGAACTGGACTTATGTTGGCTGAATCTGCGGTACACATGCTGCCTTTGAGCAATAGCAGCTGCACAAATAGAACTAAACCATAGGGGAGAGTGGGGCTTGCTATAGAATTTCCGTGTGCGAACATGTGCTTCAGTTGCAGTTTTGAACCATTCAGTGGTCTCATTTGCGCACTGTTCAGCTGGAAGAGAAAAGATATTTCCCCATGAGGCATCTCTAATGAGATCTCTGATGGCTTTCCAGTCAGCCTTTTTGTAATACCTCGTTGTTTTGCACTGTGGGTCTTTGGTTTTGGGTCGAGAGTTTAGGGCGATTTCTACCATTATCACAGAGTGATCAACATTCCTGAGTTATACAATCATCAGGAACTGTTGTCAGAAATAAATCTAGAAGTGAGGCAAGTTGATCTTGCTGATCTGGGAAATGTGTCAGAAATGTGACTGTCTGTGCTCTCCAAACTCTTCAACAATTGCCTTAACAGATCATGCTTTACTGACTGCGGGAAAACTGCTTCTGTGGTACCAGTTTACAAGAATTCTGGTGAAAAAACTTACCCATTAAATTATTGCCCCATTAGACTTCTTCCTCTTTTCGCCAAAATATTTAAGTCTTTAATTAATCAAGCTCTAGTCCACCACCTTACAGTTGCTAAACTTCTGTCTGACCATCAATATTGATTTAGGCATGCTCGTTCTACTACAGATATTTTAACTGTTATCTTTCAACATATATACCACGCATCGGATAAGGCAGAGGAGGGGAGGGCAGTAGCCCTATATATATCTAAGGCTTTTGACAGGGTATGGCACAATCGTCTTCTCATAAAATAGTCTCTGAGATGGGTATATTTGTTGAGGACATCATGCTCTATAACAGTCACGACTGGAAAACGAATGAACACATATCCAAGGCAATGGAAGAAACTCTAAAGGAAGACCACCAGTCTGTAGTGAAATGGGGTAAAAAATGGATGGTTCAATGCTGCCAAGACTAAACTCATTTCCTTTAATATTTACAAGAAACCTTAACCACCAATAGCTATGGCTAAAGATAAATTACTTGAAAGTACTTTGGTCAAACTCCTCAGCTTAACGTTCACAGGGAGTATGAGTTGGAACAGATATATCGAGAGCATTACCAAAGCTGCTGCAAAGAAGGTGGGCTCTCTCTACTGTGCTAGAAAGTTACTTACGCCTGAAAGTATCCTGTACCTCTACAAGACCGCTGCTTGCCCATGTATGGAGTATTGTTGACACATTTGGGCTGGTGCATCTGCTACTAGTCTCTCCCTCCTGAACACGATTCAAAAGATAGTCGCCAACCTAATAGGTCCTGAACTGTCATCTAAGTTTCAACCTCTGTCCCATTGATGAAATCTTGCATGTTTTACAAGTATTTTAATGGTGGATGCTCCGACGAACTAAAAGTCCTTGTACCCCCTCGACGTAAATATCTCTGACAAACACAACAAGCAGCAAAGTCCCACCCCTACACAGTAGAGATTCCTAGATGTAAGAAAGCTTTCTACTCTAATAGTTTCTTCCACAGAACTGCTAGACTTTGGAAGTCCCTTCCGGGTTTCTGCTTTTCGAACTGTACTGACATGCAGAAGTTCAAGTGCAATGTGAACAGACATCTTGCTGCTCAACTCCCTACATTGTATCCCTGCAACTTATGTTTTTGATAGTAGCCCCATACCTCAAAGTATCATTGTGCCTTCTTTGGGGTGAAAATGTAATTTAGAAAAATTATCTGTAAGAGAAATTGAATCAAAACATTTAAAGAGTGCATCGCAGAATAAAGAATAAGATCCAAGTCTTACCTTAAAGTAAGAAAATGATAAATGGAATCTTATATCATGTTAAGTATGTGCATACATTTCGAAATTTGTATATACACTTGTAAAAAAATTAATTATGATGCATTTTTGAAGCTACATGTAACGTTGGGAACTGTGGGTTATATTTAGTTTAATTTAATTTCATGCAAAGAGAGCAAAATAGAAATGGAAACTATTCGTAAGAATTCAGATATCTTTGATTTTTGTGAAATTTTTATGGTAGGTAATCTATTAATAAATGCCCCTGAAATTTCATTTTAAATATGTTAAAGGGTTTATAGAAGACATAATATAAACACAATCTACGATCTGAAAATGCAAATATTTCAGATTTACATTAAGTTTGATCTATAAACACAAATTCAGCAAGATTCCTTTAATTTCAATTTCTTTTTAAGACTCCTTAAATTTTAGACATTTTTTGAATCAAAATCATATAATGAATTTTGAACAAAATTGGAACAAGGTTTTTAGAGATAAGGTTTAGTAGCAATATGTTGCTTTTTATCTTTGTCAGGGCGCATAAAAGTGGTGCAAAATCATTCCCTTTGGAGAATTAATTTTAAGTGTTCCAGGAGGTGTATTGTTAAATATGTAAGTTTGAACTAGATAAATGATTTCTCTTATTTTCAAAGATGGTCAGTCTGTATCATTATGTCCATGATAAGAGATCAACTGAATGGAATCGAGGTAATAATATATCTTTACTGATTATTTCTAATGTTGTCCAGTACTACTCAGAGGAGACTTCATTCAATTACAGTCTGTCTTGACATCCTGTTTTGCCTGGAGGATAAAGCTGACATTACAAATCTGTTGTATTTCTATTTAATCAATACGATTGTGCGTTTTCAAGCTACCAATAAGCTAGTAATACAGTATGACTTGCAAGATCTGTCTGGTGTTTGTAAGTTTAACAAGAGATGACTATTCTTGTGGTGGGGGTATGCAATCTGTGCGTTTAGTGGTGAAATTCTTCTTTCAAACTGAAAGATGACACTGACTGATTGACAGACAAAGTCTCTTATTTTGTTTTATTTTACTTCAGTTAAAGTTCTAAAAAATCATAGAGGCCTAAAACATCATAGAGGCCTAAAAAACATAGAGGTCTAAAAAATCATAGAGGCCTAAAAAATCATAGACGCCTAAAAAATCATAGAGGCCTAAAAAACATGGAGACCTAAAAAATCATAGAGGCCTAAAAAATCATAGAGGCCTAAAAAATCATAGAGGCCAAAAAAATCATAGAGGCCTAAAAAACATGGAGATCTAAAAAATCATAGAGGCCTAAAAAATCATAGACACCTAAAAAATCATAGAGGCCTAAAAAATCATAGAAACCTAAAAAACATAGAGGTCTAAAAAAACATAGAAACCTAAAAAATCATAGAGGCCTAAAAAATCATAGAAACCTAAAAAACATAGAGGTCTAAAAAAAAATAGAAACATAAAAAATCATAGAGGCCTAAAAAATCATAGAGGCCTAAAAAATCATAGAGGCCTAAAAAATCATAGAGACCTAAAAAATCATAGAGACCTAAAAAATCATAGAGGCCTAAAAAATCATAGAGGCCTAAAAAAACATAGAAGCCTAAAAAAATCATAGAGGCCTAAAAAACATAGAGGCCTAAAAAATCATAGAGGCCTAAAAAACATGGAGACCTAAAAAATCATAGAGGCCTAAAAAATCATAGAGGCCTAAAAAATCATAGAAACCTAAAAAATCATAGAGGCCTAAAAAATCATAGAGGCCTAAAAAATCATAGAGGCCTAAAAAATCATAGAGACCTAAAAAATCATAGAAACCTAAAAAATCATAGAGGCCTAAAAAATCATAGAAACCTAAAAAATCATAGAGGCCTAAAAAATCATAGAGGCCTAAAAAATCAGAGACCTAAAGAATCATAGAGACCTAAACAATCATAGAGACCTAAACAATTATAGAGGCCTAAAAAATCATAGAGGCCTAAAAAAACATAGAGGCCTAAAAAATCATAGAGACCTAAAAAATCATAGAGGGCTAAAAAATCATAGAGACCTAAAAAATCATAGAGGCCTAAAAAATCATAGAGGCCTAAAAAAACATAGAGGCCTAAAAAAATCATAGAGGCCTAAAAAACATAGAGGCCTAAAAAATCATAGAGGCCTAAAAAACATGGAGACCTAAAAAATCATAGAGGCCTAAAAAATCATAGAGGCCTAAAAAATCATAGAAACCTAAAAAAAACATAGAGGCCTAAAAAATCATAGAGGCTTAAAAAATCATAGAGGCCTAAAAAAACATAGAGGCCTAAAAAAACATAGAGGCCTAAAAAACATGGAGACCTAAAAAATCATAGAAGCCTAAAAATCATAGAAACCTAAAAAATCATCAAGACCTAAAAAATCATAGAGGCCTAAAAAATCATAGAGACCTAAAAAACATAGAGGCCTAAACAATCATAGAGGCCTAAAAAACATGGAGACCTAAAAAATCATAGAGGCCTAAAAAATCATAGAGGCCTAAAAATCATAGAAACCTAAAAAATCATAGAGACCTAAAAAATCATAGAGGCCTAAAAAATCATAGAAACCTAAAAAAACATAGAGGCCTAAAAATCATAGAGGCTTAAAAAATCATAGAGGCCTAAAAAAACATAGAGGCCTAAAAAATCATAGAGGTCTAAAAAAACATAGAGGCCTAAAAAACATGGAGACCTAAAAAATCATAGAGGCCTAAAAAATCATAGAGACCTAAAAATCATAGAGGCCTAAAAAATCATAGAGGCCTAAAAAATCATAGAGACCTAAAAAATCAGAGGCCAAAAAAAACATAGAGGCCTAAAAAACATGGAGACCTAAAAAAACATAGAGGCCTAAAAAATCATTGAAGCCTAACAAAACATAGAGGCCTAAAAAATTATAGAAGCCTAAAAAAAACATAGAAGCCTAAAAAATCATAGAAGCCTAAAAATCATAGAAGCCTAAAAAACATAGAGGCCTAAAAAATCATAGAAGCCTAAAAAATCATAGAGGCTTAAAAAATTATAGAGGCCTAAAAAAACATGGAGGCCTAAAAAATTATAGAGGCCTAAAAAATCATAGAGGCCTAAAAAATCATAGAGGCCTAAAAAATCATAGAGACCTAAAAAATCATAGAGGCCTAAAAAATCATAGAGGCCTAAAAAAATCATAGAAACCTAAAAAAACATAGAGGCCTAAAAAATCATAGAGGCTTAAAAAATCATAGAGGCCTAGAAAAACATAGAGGCCTAAAAAATCATAGAGGCCTAAAAAACATAGAGGCCTAAAAAACATGGAGACCTAAAAAATCATAGAGGCCTAAAAAATCATAGAGGCCTAAAAAATCATAGAGACCTAAAAAATCATAGAGGCCTAAAAAAACATAGAGGCCTAAAAAACATGGAGACCTAAAAAAACATAGAGGCCTAAAAAATCATAGAAGCCTAACAAAACATAGAGGCCTAAAAAATCATAGAGGCCTAAAAAATCATAGAGGCCTATTCCTAAGGGCTAACATTTGATCTCTATATGAGATACAAAGATATTCCCAATTTACTAGTTTAAATCATTATTCTAGTCTCTTGATCATACCAGATTCCAGAACAAGAATTCATCTAATCTAGTACAGTATGCAGCTAAGTGTTGTTATCATAGGCAACATACCCTGGTGTCTAACTCTGTCCCGTGGGGAGGCATTGTAAATAGGAACATCACTGGAAGTAAGGTGCATGATTCCTCATATAAAGCACTGTGTGTTAGCCATACCGAGGAAATCTTATTTGGGCCGTGATTACGATTTTGAATATTTAGTCAGGTTTACTTACAGGTAAAAGTATTCTCCTGCCAAGTTATCCTGACGAACTCCTGTACAGAAAGAGCTTAGAGGACAGTTTCTAGTAGGTATTCAAGTTATAATGCTTATAAGTATACATGTGGTCATTTAATCTGTGTTTTGCAAAGAAAATGTCATTTCAAAATGATTTGGTCTGGATGTTTTGTTTTATGGCATATCGACTCTTTTCAGATTATTTCATGTAGAATCCAATCATTTTGGTCAAAGGTTTTATGCTTCAAATTCTTAATGCCTTCAAATATTTATTCATGCTTGGTTTATTTTGTTGAAGAATATTGCTTTTATTTTTGGCTTTGCCTAACATGATTGAGTTTTGCAAAGCAATGAAAAGCAATAACATCTATGTTTGGTGCATTTTAGTTCAGGAAGCCGGTATCTTCAGACAGCCTGATATAATAGCTCTTATTTCAAAATAAAACGTAAAAGGCAGACTGATTAATCGGCATAGTTTCGTATAGGGATGCCTTGATGACCTAAAATATGCCGTTTCCACTTTAAACATGCATTATTATTAACGTTAGGTTAGGAGCAAGGTGTAGTATATGTTCTGATATTGCACTTCTTTTCTGTCCTTGGTCAGTGAAAGAGAAATCCTTCGAGACTGGGGCAATTTTTTTTCCTAATCCAGAGTACCTCTTTTTTGGAGAGTTATATATCCTCCCCATATTAAAAACCAATCTTGAATGTAGATTTCTTCCGAGAGACGAATAAATAGGAAGACTGTGTTGTAAAATTAAATCATTGACTGATGCAAATGTCATTTTGAACCGAAACGTGACAAACTGAATAAAGACAGACTCTTATAGAATTCTAAGAACACATCTAAAATAGATTTTTCGGTACTTATGCATTCTTTGAATTAGAGGTAACTGAACATTCACTCGGCTTTCTCCAGAGCATGACGTTAACAGCGGGATAATGCCGAGCGTTGCCGATGAAATTATAACAATGCTACGTAAAAGAAAATAGTAAAATTTTAAATGTACAAAGATGTACAGAAAGAAAAGCAAAAACCTACCGTGATTTTTAATTTTTATTAATCGTGTGAAGAAAAGATTTTTTTTGTGTCAAATACTTTTAAGCAATTTTTTTTTTCAAATAAATAAGTGTTAAAAAATGTTTTTTTTATCCAATAAATCATTTTAAGCAAATGTTTTTGATGATTTTTTTTGTCAAAATTTTTATTTTATTTTATGAAGGAAAATTAAAACAAACTTTTTTTGGAGGCGTGTATTTTTTTTTTTTCAAGTATTTTTTTATTTATGAAAACAAAAGTGGGTGGGTGGGGTTGATTTTTTTGCCGATTGACTGAAAGTAGTTGGAATTTTTTTTTTTTTTACCAATGTCAGGAAAATTACCTTAGGAAGATGTTTTTTCTCAGACTTTTGGACAGTATCAGGCGACGGCAAGGTGGACGGAGAAGAGGTAGTGAACATGTAAGGAAGCTCTTCATCAACCAGGTAGCTTTCGGTGATGTGAGTTAATATAGAGACAAACGGATCGTTACTCCACGTAAAGATAAGTGTCCAAAAGCTCCCAGCTGATTCCACATTCTTGTTTGTTGCACTGTTTGCCCTCCTTCCACATACGCTCCACATGATTCATAGTTACCTGCATTTCAGGATCTACAAAGTGAATGCTCCGTTAAATGGTGATACCCCTATTCTCCCACTTTGCTATATGCCTTCCAACAGTCTGATCCGACTGTGGTCCCCGGCAAAATATATTTTTTTATTAGTAGAAAGGTTAGGTTTTCTGCATTTCGGTTTGGTACACTCATCAAGAAATCGGAAGGGTCGTATCTACTGAAGACCCAGACCGGTATGAGTAGTCTGCCAACGTTATATTTGCGTCGGTTGAAAACAGACTCGTCCATCTCCACCATATGGCCTGGGCCTCCTACCTGCTGGGGATTCCTGAGATAATAATCCCGGCAAATGTTTCTCAGGAAATTCTTCCAATCCACTATAGTGTGCACTGGTCCCAACCCACATTCACGTTTGAGGTTTTTATTCATTGCCATCTCGAACAGCCACAGGTACATCAGTTTGATAATGCATGTGAATTTCAGCTGTGATTTTATGAAGAAGGTCCCAATTCGGATTGCTGTCCACTATCAACATTTAACATTCCCACATCTCCAGCTATAGTCGTCCAGTGTCTGGAGCTGTTGTGCCAAGATGGTCAAATTAATTTTTTTTTTAGATCATCTCTACTTTTCCTGATTTGCATTTAAGAAATAGTGGGGTTTTTCTTTACCTCTTCCAAATTCTCTCTGCTGCTCAGGCACGTGCATGTGCACAAAGTTGAAACTCGGCGTTCAGCGTTGTGATTGGCTGATCACCATGTTACGTCAAACAGCAGCTAAACCCGAGCTGTGGACGTCATGTTTCAGGAATATCCGAGCCGAACGTTTAGTTATGTCTGGTTCAAAAGTTGCATAAGTACCGATTTTTCTATACTATTTAGAATTGACTAACCAAAAGATCGATGACCTTTGCTGAGGAAATGGTTGAATGGTTTAAGTGTTCACTGAACATATATATTTTCTGGGAGCATATGGGAGGCAACCCCAGCTTGTGACTCCTTTCACTTTAGAAAAATTCACCTATGCCGGGAATCATTCTTACCAAATTTCCTTCTCCTATATTCAATATCTTAAAAATATACGCATAAATAGGCTGAC
>NC_136500.1:109159270-109314270 GCF_053919585.1 Euprymna scolopes | reverse complement strand
TGTGTCAGGCAAAGCTTAGAACACATCTATAAGTATTTAATAGAAACCAAAACATGTAATTTTTGGATTATTTGCATTACTATTCTCATCTCAACTGCCGATGTAATCTTCAACTTTTTTCAGGAATGTCTTGTATGGAATTTAGAATGGAACAAGGTTTGGTTTCACTGTTTGCTTTATGGCAAATAAACAAACATCTATTGTAAACACTCTGTATCAAATTAAGTATGTGTATACGTTTATATAGTTGTATGCAAAGGATTCACTCCAAAACTAATTAACCGATCATTGTGCATTTATGTTAGGTACCAAGAGTTGTAATGTGAGCTATATGAGGTTTAATTTAGTTTTAATGTTGTAAAAAGGGGATGGAATGCTTCCATGAAACTTCAAATATTTCTAATTTTTGTGAAGAGGGTTAGAAATAAATTAATAAATATTTCTTAAATTCCAGTCTCTTTAGAATATTTTAAATGATTTTTATGGGGGCATAATATGGTCATAGCATCCCATTTGAAAATTTCAAAATTTCAAACTTCCATTGAATTTTATCCAGTTTTTATTTCTTTTTGAGATCTCTGAAGCCCTAAATTGTAGACTTTTTTTTCAAAATTCAAATCATGTAATGAATTTTGATCAAAATTGGAATAAGGATTCTGCACATAAGTTTAGAAGAGTTATAACTTGATTTTTATCTTTGTCGTGGTGACATAACGGTTGTGCTGTTTTATTTGGGAAACTAATTTTACCTGTTCTGAGAAGGGTAGTCTTCTAAATTATATTGATTATTATATCATTAAGTTGCTATAATAACAATTGCTGGAGAAAATTGCAGGCTTGTGCCTTTTTTAACGGCATTAGTTTGATAAATGAAACGTCCCTGAGCATTAATCGTTATGATCTTAAAAGCCTGAACTTAGAAGAATAATGACGGGTTTGTGATCACCGCGCTTGTTTTGAGTGGGAAATAATGGTAAAGTGGTGTTGTGGCACAATGATAAGCACCTTTATGTGGGAGTTTCAGTTCCCCACAATGGAGGAGCCTTGTACCTAACTTTTATTGGTTCTCGTAGAAAGATACATAGAATCGAAAAGGTGTCATTAAAACATGATGGAGGCAACTTGATGACAAAAAGTGTGTTAGCAGTCAGATTTGATCCTGACTGAGTTTGACAGATGTTTATAAAATCGAAGTTGGCAAGTGCATGAGACAAAGGTCAAATCAACTTGGTTGACACCAAAATCTAAATCTAATAATAATAATTCTCTGTTCTGTTGTTATGTATTTATGTTTACCCTTTCTCACTCTCTCTCTCTTTATCTTTATCTCTCTCTCTCTCCCTCTCTCTCTCTTTCTTTATTTCTCTCAATTTTTGTCACTACAGAAAGAAGATATTAGTAGTTGCCATTTCCACTCTGCTTGTAACAGTCATGTGGAAACATAGCTCAGCCAACTTTCGAGTTTTAATGCTTCTTCGGAAGCTGAAAAGTAAAAATAAATTGTATATTTTTTTATAAGATGCCTGTTCACAAGCTTTCAAGTTTCAGCTGGTGGTTTCATCCAAGACAATTAATTCTCAAGAATTAATGACGCTGAAAACTAACCAAATACCTTTCCTGCTATAGACGAGATTAACTCCCTGATTTGAAGGGATACACATATCGTTTACTCCTAATCCGGGGAGCTTGTCGTGACATGCCAGAATGTAACCATATTTTCAGAAACGTCCCCATGGCATGAAAACATAAACTTACACTCCTCCAGCTGTAGTAATCACCTGCATCTTATAATAAGACTACAATATAATGCTACACGGCACTAATAAATCGTTTTTAGTGGTAGATATGAAACTATTTCGATCTCCATCAAATGACGGTAATTTTCTCATTAACAGTAAACAGCTGAACCTCTTGTTAACGCGTTGTAAGTGGTTGGTTCATGTCTGACATTTTTAGTTGTAAAAGTGGCCGCAGTAATGATGTGGCAGCAGCTAAAGTTTCTGTGTTTTCCTTTGACTACATAGCATTTATAATTTAAAAGCAAAAAGCGCCAACAGCATATTTGCTCAATGGTGATATGCTCTTTGGCGTTTTATTCTTCTATCACTACATGAATCCCATCTCCGACTTTCCGTGAGGAAGAGAGGACAGAGACTGCTTCAAAAATGGCGTCCAAACTCAGTCAGCTTAACTGCCAAAGCAAAAGAAATTTCTTTCTTTGTCACTTTACATCACTTTGGATTTCCTGCCTCTGACGTCATATATCCCAACAGATACCCTAAATTCTAATCTGTTCACTTCAAATGGATTTTCCATTTTCTCTGTTTAATTTAACCTAATTTAATACCATTTTAAACACTATTTTTACCCAACCACGTCCAATGTCACTAAAGCGGTAGTAGTGTTGTTGTTCTTAGTGATTATTAAATCATAATTGTATTATAAAGATAATAAATAATAATAAAGATGATCATAGTTGTTTTATAAAAATGATAAAAGTCTGTTTAACTAACACCATCAGTTTAAGTAAGAATGGTACAAATCCGACTGTTTGTTGCTGTTGGACTAAAGCATCGTTCTGTTTAATTCTAGGAAGTCCATCATCCCGGGCCTCGCCTTCTCTCTGAGAAGGGGTTAGTTTATTGCTGTGGCGCCTCTACTGGGGAATTCCGACAGGGCTGTCTAGGCATTTTTCTGGGTCAAAATTTTCCTACTCGGAAGCGCTGACTCTTCTATCCCACTTTCCGACACTTGGTCACATTTCGCACCGTGGGAGAGAGATAAAGGCCCATGTTAGTGTGCTGGCTTTTCAAAACAACACTTGACCTTATATCTAACCTCGTGGCAAGGAGATAAATCACATATAAGGATAATTTGATAATTAGAAGCCCAGTCTGTAAAATCGATATACATAAAGTGTTCAGTTATTTATTTTTTTAAATATGCATGCATTCAGAGTTTGCTTATCTAAGATACACCGTTAATGTTTACATTTGGCTTTTTAGTTAATTCAGTAACAGTTTCATTACTTTTCCAAACAAAATTTCGATTATTTATTTATATGATAAAAGTGAACGTATGTGTGCGTTAATAATCATGTATGCACATTTATTTTTATGAGCAAATGTAGGGAAGCCTAATCTTAATAATAATTGATGATAATAAAGAAAGTTAAAAAAATCACATAAGCAAATCTAATTTTATGAGTAAAGAGGGGTGGCTTAATCTTAATAACTGATAATTAAAAAAAAAAAATACAAAGAAATATTTTTCCCCTTATAATATATTCAAAAGATATTCAGTTTTTAAAATATTTTTGCAACTATGATAGGAATTAATCTACCGGTACACAGATGTTATATTTACAGATTCAGAAGAGAGAGAGAGAGAGAGAGAGAGAGAGAGAGAGAGAGAGAGAGAGAGAGAGAGAGAGAGAGAGAGAGAGAGAGAGAGACAGACAGACAGACAGACAGACAGACAGACAGACAGACAGAGACACAGACACAGACAGACAGACAGACAGACAGACAGACAGACAGACATGATTAGTTTATTTTCTTTTAAGTAAAAGCTTATTCTTTATTTTTTAAAACTTTGCTTGCATATTTATTTTTTAAGTAAGATTGTATTTGTTTTTACTTTTGTAACTTTTTATTTCGATTAGTTGTGTCAACAGATGGGACAAAAGTAGGAAATCAGTCGTTATTAATAAAATAAATTACTACTCTCCGGTAGTCCTGCTAGTTTTTAAATAAACTTCTTTATTGAAGGATTAAGAGGTGACAGTGGCTAAGTGGTTAACGACACGGACTGAAAATTTGGGTGTTCCAAGTTCAATCAGAAACATAACCTTAACATGATCGCCCCGCCCCGCGAGTACGCAATGTCTGCAGAAAGTTATCAGGAAAATCAAGGTCAACAATAGAATCATTTGATTTATATGAAATGAATGAATCAGAGGATTTACCTCTATTGACGGTAAGACTCAGACGATAAAATATAAAGCGGAAACATTGTATTAATTGACATTTTTAAAGCAACGTTTATTTTATTATTCATCAGACATTCTTTGATCAAAATTATTCACTCAGATTTTATGATGCATTCATATTCATACATTCATGCTGTTATAATCACATTCCATCCCCCCACCCCGCGTTAGAAAAGCACGTTAAACCTAACCAATAGTTGATTGGTGACTATTTGTGAATACTGGGTGTTTTATGTGAAAGGAAGACGACGTCTTCACAAGGTCCTCCATGCAAAAACTAATATCTTCAAGATTTGTGGATTGACAATCGCAAAACGTCTGACGAAGATGTTAATTCTTAACCTCAAACCGGTAGAGCTTTTTGTCTCTATTTATATGTGGTATGTATATGTTTTTATATATTCATATTTGCAGGATTCACTCCATAACTAATTAACTGATCATTATGAATTTTTGAAATCGGTATAAGTGGACCAAACGTGAGCTATATTTATGCAAAGAGGGAGTGGATACCCTTTATGAAAATTTAGACAAAGTCTCTAATTTTTATCAAATTTTAACAAAAGGCATTAGACAAAAAATATTCCCTCAAATTTGAATTTCTTTGGAATATTTTAAAGAGGTTTTTAAAAATTTCAGATTTATATTGAATTTGATTTATACTCATCAGACATTAATTAAACAAGATTTCCTGAATTTTAATTTCTTCTTAAAACCATTTTTTAGAATTAAAATAATTTAATAGATTTTGATCAAAATCTTATCAGTATAGTAGACATAAGATCTAGTATAATTATATATTGGTTTTTATGTGCGACGACATAAAAGTTGGGCAAAACTGTTCTTTTTGAGAAATTAATTTTACTCGACCTGGGCATATATCTCTCTCTCTCTCTCTCTCTCTCTCTCTCTCTCTCCATACACACACACACACACACACACACACACACACACACACACACACACACATATATATATATATATATATATATATATATATATATAATTATTTTTTTACTATAATAATTAAATACCTACAGACACTAGTGTTTCATCCTTTCGGGATTCTTCAGTGCAGGGTGTCACGATTACTACCAGTCGAACGATTCGAACCCCGCGACACGAGACATCTCTCTCTCTCTCTCTCTCTCTCTCTCTATATATATATATATATATATATCAAGAAGTAAAAATTAAGTTTGCAAGCCAAGAGCTCTTGTAAACTTGAAGAGAATATAAATATTAATATTTATGTAGTAATCCCAACCAAATAAAAAAGCTCAATACAACCAAAATAGAGATTGTCATAAAAGAATTAAAGACTGTAAATTATAATTTACAAGAATTTATTGTTCGACAGAGTACTCAGCCAGAAAATAATAAGATTTCTTTAATCGAAGGAGTTTCAAAGAATGCATTCTTTTCATCAGAGAAAAATATTAGTAAATATTTCTTATAGCGACACACTAAATTTGCTGATTCTGGCATAAACTGAAACTGCATTATATGAAAAGTAATCATATATGCAAAAAAGTTACTGTAAAGAGTTCATGAAATATATAAAATAAATGAAAAATGAAAAAAAGAAAATGCAAATGAAAGGACATGTAGTGGTTAGGTTGTTTCAATTGGTCATAAGATTTGATGTTCTCATAAGAAGTTGTCTAAGTTGTAATGGTGACATAAGAAGTTGTCTAAGTTGTAATGGTGACATAACGATGAAACTTAAAAAGCCGAAATGAGCATAATCCAATTATTCTGTAGAAAAAGCCAATTCGCAAGCGATCAAGGAAGAAATTTCTTTTTTAAAGCGTTAAAAGTTTTTTTTAATTTGAGATGGAGTAACTGGTATAAAAGCATTTTTTTCCCGCTAATTATTGGCAGCTGCTCTGTCTCTAATTGAAAAAACTTTAACACTTTGAAACTTTTTCTTCCTCGATCGCTTGCAATCTGACTTTTCCTACATGAATAACACAAAAGTTTTATATAAATATAAACATACAAAATATAAACATACAAAATATAAACATACAAAATAAGCATATAAACTTGAAAGCAAGTCGGAAAAATATTCACTGAGATGCAGAAAACCGATCCTCCATATTGTTAAATACTGCCGAGGTTTTCCAATGTATTGGGAAGCTTCTTTCCTTAAGGCAGTGTTTGAACAACTTTGTTAGTATTGGAATATTCCGGTTGTAACTTTTTGAGTATGTTGTCAAGGCGAGTTGCTTTGCTGGAATCAAGATTCTTGATAAGTTTGGAGACATCTCGGACAGATATATGGATTTTGCTCAGAATATTGTCAAGAAATTCAGGGGGTAGGCAGCGATTATTACGTAAAGTAGAGTTTAATGCAAAGTTATTAGCAAAGAGTTTGGCTTTGTCAGATGCTGAAGTAATCATCTCAGGACCGTTGATGATGACTGGGATGGAAGTTATGTATCTGTTCAGAACCCTGTTTGTTATGTGCAAAAACTCATGGGAACCTAGTCTCTGTTCAGCTACATTAGACAACAGATGGGTGAAAGATGCTCTTGGATTTTCAATTACCTTTCAGCAGTGATTGCTGAACATCCGTTTCAGTTAAAGCAATTAAAATTGTGATTTCTATGTGTAATTGCAGTAGTACATTCAAGGGGTACCTTGGCTTAAATTGAACTTTTTTAGAGAGTATATACTTAACTATGCCAATATTTAACGAATCTGTCAAATCAGCTGCTATAGAGAATACATCCTTTTTTAACATAGCGCATAGGTGTATATCTTATATGTATGTAGGAAAACTGTCCCAGTCGACCATAGAGTCGGGATGGACAGTGTGCTGGAGAGGGATATCCGAGAATTGGTTACTGCTATTTTTAACCTTAATTAAGTGATCAGAAGACCCTAGTGGAGACAGAACGGTGGATGAGCACAGTTCAAGGCAGGTGGTTAGAAAAGGATTTAGGATGCTTGAAAATTAGTCATTGACATCGGGAACATAAGTAAGTTCGTCAACAATCTAGGTTAGGTGATCGGCAAGTGAGAAATCATGAAAAACCCTTCTTTCATAATCTGTCTTATTTGAGTGGACAAGCCATTCAATGTTGTGAACATTAAAGGTTCCACAAACGTGAATGTTAGCTGAGGAATGGACAACCAGAATGTAGTCAATTTGTTCCACGATACCCCCAAAGATAGTGACACCATTATTGTGGGGACGGTATAGAACAAATAAGAAAGTGGTGCTGTGTGTAAGTGCTACTTGAAAGCACATGTAGAATAATTTTGGATCTTCTTTGGAGATGTCCCTGCTGCAGGGGATACTATCACTAATGTAGGTACATATTCCATGTCCATGGCGATCATGAGGGTCAGGTCTGCGCTAGAACTTTTCACTTGCTGGTAGGGCAACTTCCTTGGGAGACAGCTTCAAAGATTCGGATTCCTGACTATCAGGCAAATAATACCAATCCAGTTAAAAAATGTTTACCTCTAGTTCCCTTATTAGTGACATGTCAACAGGAGTAGGAGTAGAGATAAAAAGAAAGAATAACCCAGAAAGACATCTCCAGTTACTGTTCATGCAAAACTAGCGACGAGGAGGGACAGCATTTTCTTCTCCCTTTGTCAGAAACATCGATCATGAGAGATGTGGACTGAGGGACAAAATAGGGGAAGAGAGAGTTACATAGCTGTCGAAAAAGAATCCGCAATTGTTTTTTCTACTTTATTTTAATTTTATTTCAGAGCGGAAAAATAAGGAAAATACTAAGTATTTTATTTTATAAATTTTTCAAGGATGTTTTATGGTAAGTTGAAGATAAATCCCTCTCGCATCTTAATATTTCTTGCGACAATACTCAGGATGTGCGTTCAAAATATTGCTGCATGCTCTGACCTAGTAAAGATTCCTGCCCAGTTGAAATGGTGAATTGTCCACGCTTCATGCCTAGATAGGGTGCAAGTAATGAGTCAGTAACAGCAGACTCAAAAAATCTGCCCTAAAATGACTTCCACCAAAAAGTAGATCGTGGCTCAGCTTTACCAAATTCACTGAGGAATGAATAATATTTAAGACGCAAAAGCAATGAATACACATCATTAAACTTCAATATCAAATTTACAATATCAAATTTATTTATAAGCAATTAGCCTGGATGCCCGGCGTTGTCCGGGTGTTTGGAGATATGTGTTGAACAAAAAAAAAGTAGTAGTAGGCAGGCAGGATCGAACCCATACCATGAAGGAAGAAAAATATGTGAAAAAAAAACAAAAAAAAAACGTGACGTCTTTGCCATTGCGTCCATCACCAAACTGGAAGTGGCGAAGGTTTAAATTAAGGCTAGTCAATCAAAAAGAGGGGATGCCTTTCGAAAATATCGGTGAAAATAAACGACCTCTCCTCGTAAAAAAGTGCCTAGTTGAGAGTGAAGAAATTAATGTATTTAGCCATTTTTTTTATATTTGTCGTCCGGAGGGTCGAGCTTCAAAACAATACTGAGCTCGTGAAAATCTGTCGGCTCTGTTAAAAGTTTTAGGCATACATGCATACATACATACATACATACATGATGATTGCAACGTCTTGTCAGACGAGTGACACTCCCTCAGACATTTAAAATCCATGAGCCCAAATGCCTGAGGGAGTATCTATACAAATATGATGTTACAGAGTCTTAGCTTTGTACGACAGCTAAGTCTCTCTCTCAGTTCAAAATGTTGAGATCCAGCAACAAGCAAGAGCAAGATAGCCAGCAACAAATTAAACTGAAGACCAGCTTAATGCGGGTACTTGTCTTCCGCTTTATGGTTTTTTAAATCAGAGATTTGCTCCTCCTAGAAAGGTTGCCTTCACCACGGCTTACGGGAGCCCTCTCCACCCCAATACACATATACACACACACAAATATACACGATGCTAGTTGGCCGTTGACCCAGAAAAAGAGTTCATTCGCCCTTTCGAAGGTCTTGTTTTTAATCCTTCAGGGAGACTAGCCGCCCTCCTCACCAAACAAGTCTGGTGGGGGAACCAGTTTAGTCGCCGGTGACCCGACCATGAGGCAGGTAGTACTGGGTTACATGGTACCAGTAGCACATGACATGACTTGACATACATACATACATACATACATACATACATACATACATACATTTAAATAGACAGGTGAGATGAAGATGATAATTAGAATAACATCTAAACTTACAGAATAACAAGCGCAGTTAGTCAATTTGGAATCTTATGCTTAGCAAAAGTTGAATAGGATCTTTTACGTTTGTTTTTATGTATATCCTCTGTATCATTTCATGCTGTATCCACATTGTATATGGTGACTGGCATGAATTAAGTCAATAATCTATTTCAAAGCCAACAATATATTTTTAGGATAAACGTATCTTTTTATTTGCTTCATTTTGAAGATATTAGTGTGCCAGAGAAAAGTCCACAATGAGAAAAAAATGAGTCTTATTTACATATACGTTTTTTGGAATAAAAGTTTTTTTTAACTTTATCAAAATAATAGATGCCTAACGAATATATACAATAAATGCAAACAAAACAATTAAGATATGAAAATAAAAAAAAATACAATTCTTCTGCGGAAAATTAAAACTACTAAAAAGAAACTGAGTACAATTTTGGTAAATAGGAGGAATGGTGCTGCATTTAGAAATAGATTCTTTGCTGATGAAGAGACAGAAGAGAAAAGAGAAATACAAAAAGATTATCATTTTAAGCTTTTGTTTATTTTAACATTGTTCCTGTTTTGTCTTTAGAAACAAAAAAAGAACAAGCAACAGATATGTATATATATAGAGAGAAAGAATAAGAGAGAGATTAAGAGAGAGAAGGGTGGAGAGAGATAGAGGAAGAGAAAGCCAGTTTCATCCCACACACATTCCACTTTGTGTAGATGGTGAAAACTGGGCACTCCCTGACATCTTTGCTTGCTTCAAGCAATGCTGATGTGGAAACGGTCCAAAATAACTGACCAATATATTATAGCCGTCGAGAGAAATGCTAATGTCAACACCGGACTGGAATAATATCAGCTGGTTGTGTCCGAACAAGCTGGAATATAAATCAATAAGAAAGACAAATTACAAATAAAAACTAGCATTGATATCAAAGATCGAGTAAAGATACTGGCATTGAAAGAATCACCAGCATAGTAAACATAGCAGTGGATTGAATCATTTGGAATATAAATGTGTATGCATCAGTTGAGATCAAATTGCAAAATATATTAGCTGTTAATAAGCATGCATTTTGCAGCCACTTTATCTCTTCAAGCAAAATGGAAAGAGGACGACGGGACAGTAACCACGGCCAACTAAATTGAATGTGTGCATCAAATCTTATTTAAGCTACCCCCCCCCCCATTTTTTCATACTGTTCTTCAATGAATCTTAGAAACATACAATCAAAGAGTTGACCTGGATATTACTGGGGCATCACCAGATCGTTTGAACATAGAATCAAAGACTTGATTTGGGTATCATTAAGGCATCACCAGATATTTAGAATATACAATCAAAGATTTGAGCTGTGTATCACTAGGGCATAACCAGATCTTTGGAACATACACATGTGGCATCACCAGATTTTGGAACTTCAAATCAAAGAGTTGATTTGGCTGTCACGAGGGTATTATCAAATCTTTGGAAAATACAATCACAGAGTTTACTTGTGAATCACTAATGCATCACCATATCTTTGGAACATATCATCAAAAAGTTCACCTGGTTATTGCTAGGGCATCACCAGAACTTTGGAAGATACAATGAATAATTTGATTTGTGTATCACTAGGTTATCATAAGGTCTTTAAAACATACAATTTAAGAACTGCTCGCCTGTGGAATTGTCTTCCGTTTTCCTACTTTCCGGCTGACTACAATATGGTTGTGTTCAAGTCTAACGTAAATAAGTTCTTGATGAGCCGTTCTATATAAGTTATAAAATTTACCAAATTTTCATTACTAATGATTACTATATTGTCCACTGTCTACTGTACACTCTTTAACCCTTATCCTTGAGTGGCCTCTTGGCCTTGATAAGTGGTGATGCCTATGTAAAAAAAAAAAAAAAAAAAAATTATCCTGTGTATCACTAGGATATCAGCAGGATTGGAACATAAAATTGAAGACTTGACCTGTGGATCACTAGTACATCATTAGTTCTTTCTGCTTCATCGTTATTTTCATGGCAAGTGCTCATATGAGCTTCAATCTATGGTCCCCTATCTCGCCAAACTTTCATGAAAAACACTCGTCTAGCTGAAAACACTATCAATAATTTCCCCCACTCTTTATCTGTGCCTAAACCTAAACATAGATTCCATGAACAAAGCTTCTTTCTTAGAACTGCATGCCTTTGGAACTCTCTTCCGTTTGCCTGCTTTCCATCTGACTACAATTTGATGGTCTTCAAGTCCGACGTAAACAAGTTCTTGATGAACCGTACCCCTAAGTAATCCAATTTACAAAATTTCCACTACTTATGATTACTACATTATAATCCCATTGACTAATGTATACCCATTAACCCTTATCCTCGAGTGACCTCCGGGCCTTGATAAGTGGTGACTCCTTTGTAAAAAAAGATAAAATCAAAAAGTTGGGAACATATAATCAATAAGTTGGTCTGAGCATCATTATGGCATCACCAGATTTTTGAAACATACATCTAATGAGTTGATATGTGTATCATTAGCGTATCATCAGATATTTGGAACATAGAGTCCACGAATAGGCCTGTGCATTACTAGGGCATCAATTAATCTCCTGGAAGATACAATCAAAGACCTGACTTGTGTCTTTGTAACATACAACTATAGAGTCGACACGTGTATCACTAGGGAACATACAAAATAATGATGCAGAGATCATGTTGTCACTGCTACCAACTGACCCCGAATTTCCACTGGAACCCTACTAGCTAGGTAGCTTTAATGTTAATATGCTGTCACTTTGTCTAACATGGCGAGGAAGGCTTGGACTTTAAGGGAGTTGTTATTGTTGTTGCAACCTATCGATGATTGTTGGTCACAAAATCGTATATGATTTTATATATGATTTTATATATGATTTAGTTGTAATTTTATTTGAAAACATTTATGTTATACACAGTACCTAATCTTCCTAAATAATAACCCATTTAGTAATGGCCAGGCTGAACGCCGCTTAACTTTGGTGATTTAACAAGAACTAGTATGTACATTAGACCTTTAGTAATGATAATATGAGAGTCATTCCAAAAGTAATGCATCCTATTTTTAAATCAAAAAGTTACGGAGCTATGGAGACAGGAGTGGTACCATTAAAATGAACGACCGTTTGTGCTCTAGAATTTATTTTTCTACACAATTATCAGCATTCTCAATGCATTTTTACCAGAGATGAATGAGAGTCTTGATGCCGCGATTGTAAATGTCAGTGCCTACTAAAGTGGTCCATTTTTCTTTCATGGCTGTGATTACAGCATGTTCTCAGGAAAATGATATCTACAAAGTGGAAATCTAATGCAACATGGTGGGAACTATATGATGGGTGAGACAGAACCGCTCAGCCAAACTTTGTCATACATTTCGTGGTTTTCAAACTTGTGTGTAGCCTGTCGTTGTCATGTTGCAAAGGGAATGTTTTCCTATTCTCTGGCCTTACACTGGTAATTTGGGCCTTTACCTTTGTCAACGTTTCAACATAATGGCCAGAGTTAACAGTTAACCCTGGTTCCAAGGAATTCAGGAAGATAACACCCTTTCTGCCTCATATCACTTTATCTGCGGATGTATACGTCTTGAACTTCTTTTTGGAGAGAGTGGGAGTAGTGCCATTCTATCGACTGCTGTTTGAACTCTCGCTTGTAGTGCTGACATCACATCTTATCACCAGTGATGATGCGGTCCCAGAATCTGTCACCTTCAGCTTGGTACTAATTCAACAAGTCCTGACAGACATTCTGTCGGTGGTCCTTTTGGTCCTGCGTGAGCATTCGTTGAACCCACCTAGCACACATTATGCTGTATACTAGATATGACAACATCATGTACTGACACCTACAATCACTGATCAATGTGGATAAGTTGGTCAAGGCACACAGTGTTTTCTGGGCTGGTGACTCTACATGGACGTCCAAAGTGCATTTTATCACTCACATCTCTGTCGCCACTCGGAAATAAACAAACCCATTTTCTAACTGTTCTGATATCAATTGCATCGCTTCGTAAATGGTCAACAGGTGCCGGTGAATGTTGATAGGTTCTGCATGGAGGAATTCAATGACGCATTTTTGTTTTTAGCGCATGACAGAGGCTGTTTTCTTGAAGACTTACACCGTCAATATCTGCAACCGATAAATGAAACTTTCAGGTCATGAATGCATAAGTTCACTCATGATAACAATAAACTTTGCAATTCCCTATGATCCATTCGGGCGAAATAAAAAAAATAGGAGGCATTCCTTTTGGAACAACCCTCGTATATTTTATAATAACTGGTGTAGTATTTCATTCTGAACGAGTATTTCGTTTCCCTTGAGAGAGGAAGTTACTACCGAATATTAAAGTTGCATGTTGTCCCCAGTCCGTATATATATCTCGTTTAGCTGAGATGACGTACGATGCGAGTATTCTCAAATGGTAACCCATCTGACACTGACCAGGCACAATATGGTTTAACTACTGTGACTTAACAAGAACTGCTGTGTCAACCTGATTATGCCGTATATTAACATGTCTAGAGTAATAAAAAATATCAGTGATAATCTATTTAATGTGTGATTTGCAAGAACAAGAATTCATCATCAGTGTTAGATTATTTGTGGGACCATATTCCTTATGAGTATGAAAATATACAATCTGCATGTAGTAAAGTGCTAATAAACAAACATTGGAGTAACATTTTTTGCAAGAGATGCGTCTGGAGTTTTCCAGAAGAATCTCCTCTGTTATTGTAGGCCAAATCAGTTCAAAACATAAATTCAATAGACTACTAGCAAAAACTAGATGTTTTCAAAAGAAGAGGCTGCAACTTTTGAACAACTCTGTATACGCGCCCTCCAGAAAACTTTTTTTTAATAATAGTTTTAATTTTTTTACCTACATCAAATAAAAAGATATATTTGCATTTACTGAAATTTAGTAATCATGAAAGGTTTCTTAATTTGAAAAAATATCTGCTTTACTAAATTCCACTCAATAGTTTTGTTTTTGTCTGGAAGATAAAAGTGAGAATTAAAGTTTTGAAAATGGTGTTAAACTTATGAAATAGGTTTAAGATTCTTGAATATCGATTAATTTAAACATTTAATTTGATAATTGAAGTAATAAGAAGATGAATAAGTGAATGAATAGATAAAATAAGAAAAAATACATGGAAAAGTGATAGAATAAATGGTGTTTGATGCAGGCATGTTTGCAATAGCATGAATAAAAAGGCCACAAAGTAGTGGTCCGAGCATTCTAACCCTAACCCTAACCCTAACCCTAACCCTAACCAGACAACAACATTAAAATTATCTTCCTTTTTCATATTTCTCAGCACTAGCATTTATACTCGCGTTTTGGGGCATAAGAGTTGGCCTTCAGCATTACCAGACTTTGTGACTAAATTTGCAAAATCTTTATTTTAAATGGAATAAATTAGCATCGTTCACAAAAATGGTGTGTTTTTCTTTATTCCTAACGTTTCTTTAAGCTTAAAAACGATATTGATCACATTTTATAGATTTCAAAATTTATTTGCTGCAATTGCATGCAAATTCTTGCTATTTAAAATTTTGTTATGTTTTCTTTTGTCAAATTTTTTCTTTAATTTACATTTTTAATTTACATTCGCGAATGTAGATAAATCATATGTTTTGCATATGTGGCATAATCACGTTGCCAGACTAGTTTCTGCCAGATTACCAAAGTTAAGTAACGGCCAGCCTGGCCAGTATCATTTAGAAATACTAGATACTATATAAGATGTCAGGACAGCACTACTGTCAAAGGAATTATTCTGTGGGAGCCCCTTGGGTAAGATCGAAAATCAACTTTAGTCCCCCAATCAAGGTAACATGAGGTCATGGGATGCAGGTGACTGATATAATACAGAAGCAATCAAGAATAATTCTGTTCATGGTTTTGTATCTTGTTGTACTGGATAGATGATTCCTTTGGATACAATGGTCAGGACAATCGCCCAGGATGGGCACTGCTCTGGCAGAAAGAAATTGCAACCTATTGTCTGTATAACTTCAAAGAAAACTATTGCAACACATCAAACACTTTCGAGAAACAATGGAAATGGGGTTCTGAATGAAGAGCAACAATGAATTCATGAATGCTTTGGTCCTCATGACAACTTGTCTAATCTTTTTTCTTTCTTTCACTATTTCTTTTGCTTACTCTTTCTTTTTCGCCGGCTCTGAAATAAAATAGCAACAGGATTTTACATACATGTGAGAATTCTACATTTCTAGCTAAAATAACTCCCACTGATTTTAAAGTTAGTGAGCCAGTGTGAAATATTAATTTATTATAAAAACAAAAAACTTAACAAGCAAAAGCCCAAACAGCGAGCATAACATTATGACCTCCACCTCCCTCTTTTGAGGCTCATACACGCATATTCACGTGCTAATAAATTGCAACGTTTTCACACATTGACAACGTTTCCTGAACTTACACAAACACACTCACACACTAACAAACAGAGCATATACACGCACTGATTAAAGGCAAATAAACACTCACTCACACAAGTTCACATATACAATGCGATATTGCCGATTACTCATACACATATTCACACTGAAAACACATATATAGGCACACACTAGAGTTGAGACAGTTAATCGGAATCGGGAATCGGAAAAAAGGAACTTTTGGGGGATTGGAATCGGAAAAATTTGTGCCTATTTTCTGATGCCAAAAACGATTGCTTTAATTATTTTTTTTATTTGATTTGGTTCTGGTAGTAATCATAAAATAATCAATATTTACTGATTTTAAACTATCAGTAAAATTAAAATCTATAGATCATCTTCAACAAGTGTTTTTTTACGTTTGATAAAATATTTGCACATTTAACATGTTTTCATGAAAAAAAAAACAACTTTGAACTTTGAATATTTAGAGATTTATAAAAAAATCAGAATCGGTAACTGTATCGGAATCAGGAAAAATATTAGAATCGTCTCATCACTAACATCCATATTTCTAACATTTCTGAATTTAGTAAACATTCTATAGAAAACAACTTACAACTTTTCTAACAAACTATTTACTCACTCAAAATATATTTTACATCACTATAAAATTGTTAATATATAACCATGTTATTTCTTTCAGAAGAGTCTGTTGGTAAAATTTGCACTTGCAATACTTCATAACAATCATTTTTATCAATTTTTTTATTCGCCTCTTAATAACAGTGTAAGTCCTGGTACATTTTAAAGATGTGACCATCGTCTATACGTTATCCAAGCTAAAATCCATGCTACAGATCATATTAGGGTACCATCTATGCGTTAAAACGCGTCTATCTCTTACAAATTAATCGTTTACAAAATATATGACTATAAAAAAATGAATCTACAAACCATTTGGTGTTGTTTGGTTATAGCATCATGTCGGTCATCATAAGGACATTTTATGCTGAAATCGTACATGATTTTTTTATACAATTGATTTGTACATAAAGTTGAATTTGAATAGATTTTTGTTACATACAATACCCGATATTCCCAAATGAGTCCCTATTTTTTACTACCTAGGCTCAATGTTGTTTAACATTAGCAAGTGTAACAGGAATCAGTGACCAATCCATATACACACTATTTGTCCACAAAATATATGCAAACTGAATAAACAATAAATGAAATTTCGAACCCATTTCGTGCTTTTGTCACTCAATTAGACCATTTTAAACTGAACTATTTATCTAATCTATAGGAGTTTCCTTGTTCTTATTCAGTTGTTTATTTTCAAGTATATCTCGTGTAGAAACTAACAAGCAAAGGATTATGTATATCTAATTTACTTACTTTACTGCAAAAATCCTCAGAGGATCTTTTCACAAGTTCTAGTGCTTCCCTAATTATTCTACCTTTAGTAAAAGAAGCTTGACAGATAGGGGTTAGTCCAGTGCTTTATAGGCTAATCACAAGGTTTTTAATTGCAAAATTCTCTCTCTCTCTCACTCTCTCTCTCTCTCACTCTATTTCTCTTTGTCTCTCTCTCTATCTCTCTTTATCTTCATCTCTCTATCTCTTTCTACATATATATATATATATATATATATATATATATATATATATATATATATATATATATATATATATATATATGCAGGGTGAAACAATAAATTTTTCGCCCTAAAGAAAACAACACTATTTTACTTTATTTTAAAACTTTTATTGAAAAGGTAAATTCAGGTAACTTGATTATGTTGTAGAGCTGACATCTATTCAATGTAGCCGCCTTCAGCCTCAATCACCGTTTTGATACACGTCTAGAACTGGGAACATGTGTTTTCCAAAGTACTGGTGGGAGCTCGGTGAATACTCTGTCAATAGCGGCGATCAGGCTGATTTTGGTCTTGTGGGAGGTCAGTTGATGGTTTTCTCGACAAACAAAGTAGTCCAGCAGGTTCAGGTTGGAGGAGGAGAGGGGGCAGCGGGAGAAAGGAATAAAGTCGTAGCACTCCTTTTGAAGCAAAGCCTAGGTCTCTTTGGACTTAGGGGCCGGCGGTGAGTCTTGCTGCCACACTTAGGATCCGTCAGTGGCCAGCTGATTGCACCAGGTAATCACCACACTCTTCAGCACATCCAGGTACACTTTGGTGTTGACTTTCAAGCTGAAGATGTGAGGTGACATGAGATGGCCCTCACTTGAAACCGCACCAAAGATCATATTCGTGGCTAGAAACTTTGTTGAACTGTACCTTTAAGCGTTGAACTATCCGGATTTGCATTTTAAGAGTGCTGGCAATGGTCCTGTTATCATAACGAAGCTCAGTACAGTGGCACATCTCTGATTTCGCTCATTAAACATTGTGTCACTTTCAGAGATTTTAGAAGGCCCTTATTGCTCTTGGGATTTGTACATAACTGTCTAATTAGTTGATGGTCTGCAACAAAAAAAGAAAACGGTTTCATCAAACGGAAATGGAACCATGTCGTCTTTTCTAGGGGGAAATTTTATTGTTACACCCTGTATATATATTTATATCTATATCTCTTTCTTTTTCTTTCTATATATATATATATGCTTGACGAATTCTCACGAGAATGAAACGCAGAATATTCTGTGAAGCTTAATTGCCATATATATTTTCATAACTTACTGCGATTGTGCATGTGTAAAAGATTACTCTAAATTATAAATATCTGATACAAAATGTTTACGTGTATACAGAAATATGGTAATAATCAAAGAACAAACTAAACGGAACAGGAAAAGTAACCACAGATACTTTTGTGGCTTTTGATTTGATATTTTGTTTCAATTATGAAACTTGTTACAGAATACTCATTTATTAAAAGTATTCAGATGCAAAATGTTGTAAGCGGTAATGGCATTATGGCAAGCCTCCCAGTGGATAAAGTGAAAGAATGTTCTAGGAGGGTAAACTTGTGGTTTGGTGTTAAGTAGAATTTTGGGTGCGTTAAAAACAATTGGTGAAAGCTTAAGTAATATGTGTGTAAGGAAGGAGGTTTTGTCGATGGGGGAAAAAAGGTGGAATGTTATATGGTGGATGGTGGTAGAAATAAGAAAAGAAAAATGAGAAGTGGATAAGGTTTCGTTTGTTTTGTTTTACCACGTATCAATCTTAGTTGGTCATTTAATGCGAACACAAATTGTAGGATGCATTTATTTATGCGAAATTTTATTTTTATCCCCAACAACTTCTAAAATGCTCCACACATGCATACATGTGAACAAAGACGTAAAAAACGACATGCGGCCATAACTCAAAAATATGACGTGGCTGAGCAAAACCAATGTGATTTTTGGGTTTAGTGCATCAGATTCGCCCTAGATCAGTGGAAAAAATGTAGACAACAAATTTGTTGTTGACCAGTGTAATAAATAATGTGTTTTTTGTGGGAAGAGAGACAGAAAAAGATGCTATCACATGCAGCAGTACGACTGCAACAATCGTCAACTGGACAATGAATATAAACTAAACGCTTCCATGTCCACCACGATACGACCGGACATAGTACCAAATACTTCCATTAACACAACAATTCCATCCACATGATCTGTAATGGTTGCAAACAATTCCTTTGGCAAGACCCCACACAATTCTGAACAACTCTGTTGATATGATCCCGAACACCTCCGTCAAAACGGTCCGACATGGACCCAAACTACTTCATCGAAATTACCTGACATGATTCCAAACAACTCCATCAAAACTATCCCACACCCAAACAACTTCATCAAAATGACCTGACACGATTCCAGACACCTCCGTTAAAACGACCCAGCACAATCCCGAACAATTCCGACACGGTACCAGAGCAACCTCAGCAGTAACTCATTGAAAGACTCTGGTGTTGCTTTTTTATAGCCCTTGAACAAACTCATTTTCCTTGTAGGTGGGTCCGGCTAAGATATTGACACATCATTCTTGAGCACTTCTACACATGCTCGTCACATTTTCATGCAATTTTAATTTGTAATAATGAGATTAAAAAGGGGTTCAAAAACTTTCAATGTCGATCGGATTAAGAGTGTTGATAGTTCGTTTTGGCTCTTAGATTAAGCATTTAACTAATACTGTGACACATGCACACATACAGACAACTTTGCTTTATATATAGAACATTTATGAAACATTTCTAAAAAAAAAAAGTGGTGAGGTACGCCCTCATCTCACATAAAAAAAAACTCTTTCATGCCGAGCACATTATTCAACTGGGTTCAGAACAGTTTCATTTTTGTTTTTCCAACACTCTTCGTTGCTCCAAAATGGAAAAAAATTACTGATAACTGTAATTGTTGCTATTTGATTAATACAAATTGGTTATGTTACTACCTATACTTTTGAATGTTTCTCATTATGGCGCCTGTGAAAAGAAAACAGTATTGGATTTTATTTCTGTTACTTTTCTTTTATTAATTTTTCACAGATTTCATACCGCTTAACACCTGTTGAAGCGAGTTAATTTTTATTTATAACTCCACAAAGCAATGCATCAGGTTAGAATGTTTCATACAGTGACAGATGAAGCAAAACGCTTTCAAGCTCTTAGCAAAAGCTAGTCAGGTTTTTATATGTATATGCTTAAGGTGATAGAGATCTGTTGGATATACACGCATATCTACATGTTCACACATTTTTTAAAAAGAAAAGTAACTACCTCTCTCTACCCGGAGTTACTTGGGATTTGTTTGTATTCAATCTAATTTTTCTTATATTACAGCAAAATATTCTATATTCCGTATTATTAAACAGAGTTTGATTTTCTATAGATACCTTTCAATTGTTGACGTAAACCTTTACCAGATTTTACCCAACCAAGATTGATGGCTACAAATAGTGTTCAATAATTAAAGTGACTGAAATAGGATTACGTAACTTTAAAACCATATATTTTCATTTTTTATAATTCCTGTTGATTTCAGTATGATTTATAGATGACAAAGGTAACATAGATAGGTTCTTATTTTTGTCTATCGATTAACTAGTGTTCCATAATCTGTATTGGTTTCAGTTGGTTACTGACTCGTATGATGAAGGCATGAAGAACACGTATTTATCTTATTCTTGCCTTGAACATGTATGATTGACAAGTATACACATTTCTAGACTCTGGCAATGTGGTCTTTCTGCTGTACTTTTCTATAGAGCATATTGCGGACCGTGATGTGTGCACCTTTGACATTTTAAATTAATTCTCGTGTTATAGCAAAAGGTTGACCATAAGATAACATTTCGTCTTTGGATGACCATTTTATTTCATGTATTCGGTGACCACTTGTGTTGGGTAGCTTCTCTGTATGCATTTATGCATGAATTCATTGTCAAACATTTGATAGTTTTCTTTTTTATGCGTGAGAGAGAATGTCTGCAATATCCGATTGATTAATTCAACCTCATAAGGCTGTAAAGTTAATAGGAATATATGGATTATTATATTCCTATAATATTTTTTGATAGCTTTTTATCTGTTAAAGAGCTTTGCATTCATTATCAATCACATGGAAGGATTTCTTTTATGTAAATACTAAGTTCAGTTCTTTACTTTCTATAAGAGCCATAAAAACTGTTATCTATGATGCATATATGGGTAGCCATCTTCCATTATAGTTTTTCAATCACTGTTTTTTATCCACATTTGCTGGTATCTGTAGTGCTCTTTCTTGATAGTATAGTCTAGTATAATTGTAGTAATGACTGATTGTCATTTTTAAAGTTTAGCTATAACTTCACTCTGAAGCTTTCAGAATTTTTATGTAACATCATTCCAAAAAAAAATTGATGCAGTCGTTATGTCATTTTTGAGTAGTTTAATAAGAATGTACAGTGATAGTTTGTCATTCCTAGCAATCACTGCCGATCATTGTCTTTCACTTTTGAAGGGTATCGTCCTTCCTTGCTTAGAAGATGTCCCTTATACGTTGTTACTGATTTAGCAAAAATGCATTTGTTTTCATTTAGTTTTAACCCATGATTGTGCAGTCAGTTAAATGTGAGTTTTAATCTTTCCATATGTTTCTCTATTTGTGCAAAATTATTATATTACATTGCAATTTTTTGTCCTTCCTATGCTTGCAATGATTATAACGACTTTTTTTTAATACTTTGCTCACATTGTGGATTTTATAAATTAAAAAAATATGTAGCTAAGTCGCTGGAACTAAATATTAATAACTGATGACTTTTCTCATCGACTTTTTTCTTATAGAAGCCGTTGGAAGAATCAAGTTTAGAGAAATATTTCTTATGTTTTAGATAGTTTAAAGTGTTTCCTATTTATTGCTTTAGCTTAGTTTTTTTATCTACATTGTGGATTATTATAGGAGATTTTCTGATAGAAATATAATTACTTTCCATGTATTTCCTTTAAGTCTTTAATTTAACGAGTAGACATGCCATTCTTTTCTAGATAAGGACTACATCATCCTCATAACTTCCTGGACAATGTTTCTAAGATAAAAATTAAAAGCAAAAGATCTAATATTCAAAAAGTATTCCAAAGAAGTTGTTAGAATAATTAAAGGCGTAGAAGTAACAAAAAATACTAAAGGATTTAAAGATCTAAAACAGGTATCGATTGGTAAGTATAAAAGTTCAAATGTGCGTATGGTCAAAAATAAATTAGAATTTTATATTAGCAGAAGCAAACCGTTTTATATTATGAAAACCTATTATTGTATAAAAACAATATTTAAAAATTTAGGAAGAATATGCAAGTGTTTTCTTTTTAAGATTAGCATCCGCCTTGAATCTTTGTCTAAATTAATTTTTATTATAGTTTTATATTCAAATAATTACCAGACTGCCACTAGGAAACAACATGAACAAAGCCATTACAGTTTTTAAATACAAAACAATTACCACAGTCATATGTACAGATGCGGGTTGTTTTCTGTATTTGGTCGGCATTAGCCACTGTGACGTCAGCAGAAAAATGACACTCAATTGAATGGAGTTCTCTTTACAAATGCCATAGTTCCAACATCTATTGCGCATTTTATCTTACAAACAAAATATTTATAAAAAAGTATGCTGCTTGAGCATCATTCCATTGTGGGTATTTTTACCATTTTACCATTTTATCCAGAATTTTAAAGAAAGTACTAATACAACTTTCCAACAAGTGAAATTTTTTATATGTTATTTTTTTTGTTAATTTATAACATAAAATTAGAATGAAATTAAAATTATATTAACAGCTGCACTGTAAAGAATTTGCATGATTAAATTTCAACCTTCCCATTCATAGTTACAGAATTCGAGATTATCCTATCTTGTTAAATTAATGAATTCTCAAGACACCACAAATAAAAAAAAATTAGAAAAACTTAATTGTTTAATATGACGGAGATGTCAGTTTGCTATGTACGTTTGATGTAAATTTACCACCACGTATTATGAAGTGACATTCTCTCATGTAGATGGCCAATTTTAGTTGAACTAGCATAGTGAATTAAATCTACGTGCGTTGCCTTAAAATTGTTATGATCTAAAGGTTTTTCTAAACAAATTGTTTCTGAATCGAGTGTACGATAAACTGCATAAAATGCATATCATGTGTGCATCTGTGTAATGTGTGCAGATGAATTTCACCATAAAACTTGTTAAAAAAAAGCGTCTACCTACGCAAAATTCACACCCTAAACATTCAGAATTGACAAACAGAAGTAAGTGGTTCTCATTCCAGTTTTATGTAGCATAATTCCACTTAGTAATGAACTTACATTTTGATTAACCCACTAAATGTAAGAGTTTAATTTAATTTTCTGAGACAAACATTTCACCGCTTTTAAGAAGGTATAACACCATGGACCCGTGGCGTAGTGGATAAAGTACCTGATAAAATGAAATTGTAAAAGTTACACTTCTGGAGGCTAAAGGTTCAATCTCAATGCGGGCGACACTCAAAATAGATTTGCGAATTACTTAGGAGTTCTACCCAGTCATAACGAAACGAGAGCATACTACTCCCTTGGATTAAATAAAGAATTCTGTTCAGAATTCCGTGCAGATTTCCAATTTCGACAGAAATATTCCCGAGTTCCACAAGATACACCTGAAGAAGGTCGGAAGTTACATCGACCGAAACGTTGTGAAAATAACACTCAAAATGAGAACAGCAGTTCGAAGAATTCAAATAATATGAATAATCAATCCTGATCTAAAAAAATTCAAAATCGTATAATCCTAGTATTGAGAAATATTATAAGGAAGAAAGTTTGAATAGTATTAGATGCCTCTCTTCAATGTGAATGCCTGGGGCTACCGCCCTCTCACCCCTCCTTCGGCATTGCTATTTTTAATGTGTATGTATGTTTTGGGGTGTAGCAGAAAACGCATCAATCAATTCCCCAGTAGCTAAATAGATATAATCAACAGAAGTTGCTTAGAAACTTGAATTATCATTAGAAAACGAGATTATATTTTTCTTTCGGCTTCTCATACATTGATTTGTTTATTTGAAGCAAAAGATCCAAATGTTCTTTTGGCCAACAGCCAACGACATCAAATGAGCAGAGACGTCTACAAATAAACGAAATTAGAAGAGTCACAGAAAAACAAACTTTTGGCAAGAAATTTACTTTGCTGCACACAGTTGTCAGCGACCAACTTGTTCCTTCCTGCAAATTGTCTGATATCAGATAAAGATGTTTCCTTCGAGCAAAGATTGAGAGATATCAAAACGTACTTGCCAATATGTCCTTTGAGAATTTGCACATCATAGGAATTCAATAGTTTTCAACATTTCAAGCTATTTAGATATGGAATTCATTCTGCTTATTTATATAAAAAGATGCTCGCAGGTAATCTAAACAAACAGGAAATAAGAAAATAGACACCCTTATTATCATTAATAATGAAGACTGCCAGCAGAGGGCATAAACAATATTATTGATTATTATCCTCGTTCATGACTAGGGTAACCAATTGTTTAATAGTAAAATGTGGAATCCCGAGGTTTGTCACTGATTATGTATGTTGAAATCTGACACAAAAAAAATCTCAGTTCATATTAAATATTAATGTTTAAATCTTTTATTACTGCGTTGTAGGACGCCAAGTGCTCTCCATCAATAAAGGAAGCAGAAATTAAAAAAAAGCAATTATTTTTGTGGGGTGTCTATTTACTTCTTTCGTGTTTGTGCATATATATAGCACAGATATCTACATATGCAACTCTTTTACTATACATCAGTTGCCAAAGTTTGATTTTCAAATAAGACCAAAAGCATATTTGCACTAAACAAGTTGTAAATTTGTAAACATTTTTGCCTGTTATGATTCAAAGAAGAACTAATTTTTACATAGAATGTGTACGAAAACAAAACTCTTTATTAGAGTTCTCATATGCTCGTAATCACCAAGGCAAATTCTTTGTTTTTGGAGCATGGATAAGAATCGACTCTAATTTACAGATTTCTGACTTTATATTAATTGATCCACATGAAAATTATCAGTATGTTGACATAAAATTAAATAAAATTGTTTTGTTTTTTTTATTAGAACGATTATTTATTATTTAACTGCTTAATATATTTATTATCCGAGGCATTCCTCTACACAAAACTAGTATAATATGAATATACAGATCAAATTCTTTCAACTATTTCATAATACAGATGCCAAAAACTTCCTTGTAGATTTATTATATACCATTATTATATACCTGCTTGTTGAGTAGTGTTGATACAATACCTGGGCATGCTAGTGTTCATCTTTACCATATCTTTACCTAACTTCGACTGCTTTTTAGCTATTACCAAGAAAAATAAATATCCAATTTTATTGAAAATATTATGCTACAGTATTTGCAAAAGAAAATGAGTAACATTTATTAACAAAAAAGTTTAGAAATTATGTTTGTAGGCAAAAATTATTTGCTTTGAATTAATGCTGAAGGCACTAATACTGGGATGCCTTCGCCCAACTCTTTTTCTGATCTTCATCAGCGACCTCCCAAATCATATTCTTTGTCCATTCGTCGACATCTTTGCAGATGATTCTACCATCTATGGCAACACTTAAAAGGCTGATAAAGATCAGGATCTTGCAAACTCTCTCTCCTCCGACCTGAAGCATGTTGTACAATGGGAGAAAAATGACTAGTTACCTTTAATATATCCAAAACCAAACTTCTTTTTACCACCAACACACAAATGCCTGATTCATTCCAGTTGAAATAAATGGGGCTCGCTCTGATGAAGGCTCCGACTTCAACAAACTTCTAGGACTAACCTTTACTCCTGACCTGAAATTGACAACCTACATTAGATCCATTGCCAAAATCACTGGAAAGATGGTGGGATCGTTTAACCACTCCAGAAAGTATCTCATTCCCGATGCAACCCTGCACTTATACAAGAGTCAAACCCAACTTCAGATGGAGTATTTTCCAACATTTTGGGTGGAGCTCTTAAAAGCAACCTTTCCTGCCTTCATAGGGTACAAAATCGTCTTCGAAATTTAGTGAGCAATGACTTTTCACCTCCCTTTTTTCACACAGAAGAGACATTTTTATCAATGCTTTTATGGTAGGTGTTCGACTGAGCAGCAATCTATGGTCCCTCCCTGTAAAATGTTCACAACAAATACTCGCCTTACTGAAACAACCGCCAACAACTTTTTTCATTTGTTATTTGTGCCCAAAACTAAACGAAAATTCTAAACGAAGTTTCTTTTCTAGAACTGTCAATCTGTGGAACACAATAAAATTTGCCTGTTTCCCAGCTAACTATAATATGGTCGTTTCAATTCTAATGTAAATAAATTCCTATTGATTCATCCATTTAGATAATCTAGCCATACCCAATTTCCACCGTTACTGATCTTTTCTCACTATCTACATCAAGCATGTCAAACTCAAAATCACCTCAGGACCATAGGAGTAGATTTGTATTGTTATGAAGGCCGCAAAAGTTTAACAAAAAGAAAAGAAGAAGCTATTTTTTTCAATTTAACAACATCCGGGCAAATCTAAGTAATAGTTCAACAAAAGAATATAACGAAAATTTGGAAGATCTTCAGTTATTTCAATTCAATAGAAACAAAATGCATTAGACATAAATTCAAAATTGATATTCATCAACAAGAATTCAAAGACTTTCACTGTTTTGTCCTGAGCAGAGCCTTTGCTAAGAATTCGACGTATTTTTTTCGTTCTTTACTTTTTTAACTTTTGTCATCGTAAAATAAAAAAAAAACTGAAGACATTTAGTTTTCTCACCCGAGAGTCGATCCTCGAATAGCTTGAATACCAATTTACAAAAACATAAACGTGTTCAAAATGTTTAATTCTAACGTCTTACTTAAAACTTAATAAGCTACTTGCTTCGTTAACTGAGCATTGAACTTTGTCCTCTATACCATTAAATAACCGAATCATAAGGCTAGAACTTTTGCTAACATTAAAGATAATATTCAGTTTGCTCTAAGGTCCTCACAAAACATGCTTTAGCAACTAAAAATATGACCGACAAGCAGGATAATAAATTCGACTGTGAATGAAAAAGAGAAAAAAAAAGTAAAAAAAAATATTACGTACAGCCCGGCTTACTGCTTACAATTCTTGTTTTTTCAAGTTTTTACTCTCAGTTTGGTTAGTTCTTTCTTGCTTTTTCAAAGTTTCCGTCTCGGCTGGGTCCATTCTTTTCTTCCTTTGCGACGGTATTCCTCCTTGGTAATCCTTTTTATCTTTTTTTTTTTTTTAACCGTTTTTTGAAAAGAGATCTGGGGTCTTTACTGCTCCAAATTATTTTCTTTACCGCTACACACGTTTACACATGGGATCAAAATGTGGTATGCAGTCTACGTCGCAAGGAACATAGGACAAGTAATAACTCGACTCCTTTTTTGTAACAACGACATTTACTTCCTCATTCTCCCACCATAGGTGATTTCTAGTTACGGCGATTACGTCACCCACGTTTCTAACGTTTTATCGAACGTCATCCACGTTTTTAACGCGATTGTCTTCTCTAATGCGCTCTTTATCCTTTTTATATATTTTTTTCTTTACTGGTGACATCATTTTGCATGCATTTGTATACACGCGTCCGTGCTCTGTTCTAAGAGAAGAGAAAGTCACAGGAGTCTCTCTCTTTCTTGCTTTCTTTCTTTCTTTCTCTCTCTTCTTCTCTCTTTCTCTCTCTAATTTTATTTCTTTATTCCCTCCCCTCCGGTTACAATTTCTCTGATTTTATTCTTTTTCTATCATTCACAAATAATCTCTCTCCATGATTGCAGTTTCTATCTATTATTATTTTTATTAAGATAAAAAATAAAATCTTTACATGTTCATCTTTTATTCTCTCTTTCTCTCTCTCTCTCTCTTTACACATACTTTAAAAATGCCAGCAGATGAAAGTTGAACGACTTCAGTTTCCAGATGTTGGCAGATAATTAACAAGAAGCAATTAGTCCATATGATTATATCCCTATTTTCTGAGTGAATGCCTTCCAATTGATGATTGAATAAACTAAGGTCAAATGAATGGAAACAAATAAGACCAAGACAAAATAAAAATAAAAAAATACGAGAAATGTGTTCACACCTAAGGTTATACAAGTATTTTCAAGAACTTCATTATAATTTTCTGCTTCAACTGAGTCACTTAGATTTTATGAACTCTACTTAAAACAGTTAAACATTTCTGAAATTAAGATGCTTTTTTTCATGATTTTTTCAAATGTGATAAAATCTGTTCCACATTGGAATTTCTGATTCATTTCAATTGATTTGAAATTCCAATGTTTGGAATGTTTGGAATGTTTGGAATGTTCATGTTGCTGCAAAAATATGTATTACATTTTAGTTTTAAAATTGTTTTTTTCCTGTTTAAAAAAAAGAAAGAAATTTTGAATAAATAAAAATAAAGAAAATAAAGAATAAAAGAAGCAAGTCTAACACCTAGACATATCATCCAATGAAAAATCTTCTTCGAATTAGTGTCCAAAATGATCAATCGATTTTTTTTTTTATTGAGTTTCAATTTATAAATGTTCAATGGGGGATTTCATCAGGGTCCTGTATTGAGCTAATGTTTTCATTCATGTCTTAGAAGCGTCGTCCATGAAGTTTCATGTAGGTTGTCTGGAAAAGATGTTCTATCCTAATAATTTCCTGCCAAACAATTGAAGGTTATTAAGTTAAAGAAACGGTGGAAAACAAGATTTTAGAGTAAATGTTATTGCGACGAAAGTGATGATAGTGTTGGAAAGTTCCCAGAAAAGGGAAAGCTCCTCGGCTTAGTTTGTGGAAACAGTCGGGTGCAATTACAATTTTTTGTGTTACTTTTAAGCATTGGATTCACAATTACTGGTAGTTTGAGTAAGGATATCCAGTTTATAGGTAAGATGTATCAGACAATGGTAATGAATAAGAACTCAAATGTTGAAAAAGTATATTTGGATGAAGGTATTGAGCTTGTTCATAGGTTTCCTTACCTTAGTGATAACATTGGATCACAAAGAGAAACAAGTACTAGTGTGATTGCAAGAGTTACGGGTAGATGTAGAAAGTTCAGGAAACTTCTGTCATTACTAACCAACAGAGGGTTAACATTGGTGACAAAGGGAAGAGTCTATCAGGAACATGTATACAGTGTAATGTTGTATTGAAGTGAAACCTGGCAAACAAGAAAAATATAGAGAAAACCAAATTTAGTTGGAATAAGTTAACCGGACCATTTCCGTGAGATTAATTGACCTGTAAGTATTATTATAGTGTGAAGGTTTATTTCTTTCTTTTATATAATGTATATGTATAGAATTCATTCCTAATTAATGTCTAATGACTATGGATCAAGTTTAATGCTACTCTAATATATTTGAATATTTAAATGGAAGATTATGCCCATATTGTACCCCTTAAAACGTATCAAAGTACTACAAAGAAATTGAAATTTGAGAAATATTTATTAATTGGTAAATTTTGAATGTGTCAGATTTATATTGAATCCAGACTATATTAAATCCAGATTTATATTGAATCCAGAATAATAAAGCAAGATTCTCTGAATTTCAATTTTTTGTCAATGTTGACTCTTAAATTTGATACCATTTCTAGGATGAAAATAATGTAATTAATGGACTTTGATCCTTATATATATATATATATATATATAAATAAATATAAATATATATATATATATATATATATATATATATATATATATATATGGCGATTATAACATTTATAAATTACTAACTAGCTCTACCTACGTATTGAGCACTTTTGAAGTAAATACTTAAAGTTTACGCATAAATCTATACTTTCGTATAAATTTATGTGAGTAAATGAAGTAGTTATATATATATATATATATATATATATATATATATATATATATATATAATTATTTTTTTACTATAATAATTAAATACCTACAGACACTAGTGTTTCATCCTTTCTGGAATCTTCAGTGCAAGGTGTCACGATTAACACCAGTCGAACGATTCGAACTCGGCATCACGAGACATCTCTGGCTCGATTAGCAAAGACCGTATCCATTCGGCTACCATTAACCGCGTGAAATAACGTTGAATTTAAACATTTTTAATTTTAAATGTTCTTTACGTCAGTCAGATAGTGATCTAATCGTTATACGATGATCTATGCATAAGAGCTAAGTTGACCGACGTTCATTCAACTGAAAGTGCTCAACGATAAGAAACGAATTTCTTAAAGGGGCTGCCATAATAATATATATATATATATATATATATATATATATATATATATATATATATATATATATCTGATGAGGTGTAACTACGAAAATTTTTAAATGATATAAAATTTTAAATTGTCTGGTTTATGTCGAAACAATTGTAATATCCGAAAAAAAAATACAAATATGAAGTTATTCTTTCTTGTTGTTTTTGGTTTTTGCCAGTACACACACACACACACACACACACACACACACACACACACACACACACACACATATATATATATATATATATATATATATACATATATCTTCTATCTATCTATGTACTATTATAAAAAAAGTCACTTTGCGTGTGTGTGTGTGTGTGTGTGTGTGTGTGTGTGTGTGTGTGTGTGTGTGTGTGTGTGTGTGTGTGTGTGTGTGTGTGTGTGAGTTCCTTTCTCATATGTTCTGAAACAGCTGAACCTATCTTTTATAAATTTCGCATAAAACTAATTTATATGTCTGGCAGTGTTCTTAGATATGTTTTGTACAAACATTCATCCGATATCGGAAATCGAAAAATCCCATCTTAAAATAGGGTTACTCGAGAATAATTTGTACATTACACGGGAAAGGGAGATAATAAAATTTCAGCAAATCATTTCTTAAAAAAAAAAACAACATTTATTATAATCTGGAGATATACCTTAGTCGTAGAGCATTCGACTACAGCTCGAATGATCCCCTGTTCAACTCCGGGTATACCTCACCATTTTATTTTTTCTTATTAATGAGTTCGATTATGATAAAAGAAGAGGTACCATTTAAAATCGCAGCTATTAATTTCTTTGTTTGCATATTTTAAAACTAAACATTAATTAAAAGTGACTTTTCCAGGGCATTCATCGTCAATCCCATATATCAACTTACGTGATATTGTAAACAAACATAGATGGAATTTGATGAATGACATTATCATTATTATTTTTTATTTTTATTTTCTTTTGTGAATTAGACCATCGAGTAAATTATTCTTTGTAATATATAATAATCAATAGAAGATTGATTCTATAATAATACATGCGCAATCTGCATAAATTAAAATGTCATGTTTAAGCATATTGTACGACCGGGCAATGCTGGGTTGCCAGCTAGTATATATATATATATATATATATATATATATATATATATATATAAAACTAATTTTATAAAGTCAACCGTAGTTTCTCTACAGTGCAATATAGTCTACAATGTATTGTGAACTAAGTCACTGTGGGATGCATGTGAAGCTTCCTCCAGATGCACTGCGATGGGTCTCCAACTAGAGCGATTTCAATGATTTCGATGACAATAAAAATGTGGGAGCATGAAGCATTCGTTGATCCTCATTTAATCTCAGGAAACGTCGGATTTCCCTGCTAGTATATATATATATATATATATATATATATATATATATATATATATATATATATATATATCATTCAAACACGGTAGTGTCTGAATATATGGTTAAGTGACAGTTTTAGTCATTGAGAACTGCTTTAAAGCTTTACCACTCACTCATTTTCCAACCAAATTTCAAACAATTATTACAGTTTATAAATCACCTTCTCAGCTATATTGTGAAATTTGTTTTTTCAATTTTCGTTCAGTAAAACAAACGTTATGATGAATTTTCTGGTGTTCAAAATCATAAAAATATGTGAGGAGGTGAGCGACGTATTTTATGAATAGATTCTATAGCAAGCACGTCACTTCAGTGACTACTGTTGCTACTAATTCACTGCTGTCTCGAAAAGACAAGTAACAAATGAAACAGAGAGAATGAAAGCATGAAAGGGAGATAATTGGGGGTATTTTAATGAAAGCAGACGAGTTCCGTACATTATTATTACATATGTGTTTATGGGGACAAAAAAAATAAGACTGAAATTAAACAAAGAACAAGTGACGTCTGGAAAAAGCATGAATTACAATAGAAAAATGCGAGCATGAAAAGTAGTATGGTTAAGCTTAAACATGGAAAAGTAAAGGACTAGTTGTTAAAACTGGAAAAGAAAAGGACAAGATATTCTAGTAAAAAATATAATAAATTTATAACTTAAAATATTGCAGCATTAAGAATTTTTTTAAAATTCAATTTATAACATTATATAATCAATTCTTAATGCTGCGATATTTTAAGTTATGAATTTATTATATGTTTTACTAGGATATCTTGTCCTTTTCTTTTCCAGTTTTAACAACTAGTCCTTTACTTTTCGATATATAAGCTTAACCATATTACTTTCCATGCTTGCGTTTTTCTATTGTAATATATATATATATATGTGTGTGTGTGTGTGTGTGTGTGTGTGTGTGTGTGTGTGTGTGTGTGTGTTTTATACTAATACTGAATTCCCAACGAGAATCTATAAGCCATACATATATCGGAATAAGGATGAATGTAAAAAAAAATCCATAAGCAAGCATTAAAGCTATACATTTGCTTTACAAATTTTGTTAAGAAAAAAAACTGAGTTAATCAACGTATGTTTTCCTGAAGCATTTTGCCTGTACATTTTAATCACAAAAAAATGCATCATCTGAAACTTTGCTTATGCAGTAAAAACATGTACGTATTATATATTTATAGTTATAATATTGTGCAGTGGTTATTCTACAGAGTAACAAGAGAAAATTATTGTAGCCCTCTCTTAAGTTTGGCTTGTCTCTATTCTCTTCACCACTCCTGGGCTGGCATATGACTCTGAGGCTAATGAAATTATGAGGACCTCCTAAGACGAAACCACCATCAAACTTGCAGACATAAGCTTTTTTTTCTGATGACATTCAAATAATATGAAGTATGAAAGTAGAAAGTGATGTTTGCGTTCATTTTCTGTCGCTTCCTTTATTTTTTCTGATATTTCTGATTTTTTTGTTTTTGGGTTTGAATCTATCCATCTAACATTTATCATTAACTCGTTTTTAACCTTGAAGTATATTTCTTTTAGCTCCTTACATAAAGTGGCTTCTTGCCTTATCTGGAGTAATTTTAATAAAAAAAACTCTAGTGCAAAATCTGGAAGTCAACTGAAATAGTTAATGTTTTTATTGTCAATAAAGATATTCTTTAAGGTAGGCTAACATTTTACTATTTATTTTAAAACTAACAAATTATGTAGTTTACAAAATGAACAATGAAAATAAATCTGAGTTTGTTTTATTGATATGATTTTAGTTTATTAAACTACTTATCCCATAATACATAGAGCGGTGACGATAGTTAATGGATAGCAATGCATACTGATGTCCTGAATGTGTCAAGTTCAAATCCAGTCAAGGAGGTTGGTAACCTTCACATACCATAATCAGTAAGGTTGGTAATCTTCAGATAGTCTCTCCTGTAAAACTATGCCAACAAAAGATTCAAACCAGTCAAAAATGCCATGCGCACAAGAGTACTTTAAGTAGACTTACGTCTGCCAAGTTCCAATGTTTTTAAATTTGGACTCCTTAGCAGCTATTTTTACCAACTAAATATCAATAAAAAACGGTCCACAAAAAATGCAATCATTTGACTCCCATCACAATGCTCTGTGACCTTGTGTCTTGGAGGAGATAAAGTTAAAAAAAAAAAAAACGGAAACAGACAGACACGCACACACATAGATAGAATTTTATATATTAGACTAGCAGGGCGCCTGACATTTTACAATCGTAATATATGCTTAAATATGAAATTTTAACTTATGCAGATTTCGTATTTATTATTATTTAGAGCTGATTCTCTATTGTTTAATACTCAATATATACTTATATATATATATATGTTTTTTACAAAACCAAAAGATTGAATACTCCAGCCTTAGTACTACCATTTTTTCAATCTTCACCCCTGAGCAGTTAAACCCATAAAAGAACGATTCACAAAAAAAAATCATTTGACTCGATTCACGCTGCTCTGCGACCTTGCATCTCAGAGGAGATGTAGTTTGAAAAAATGGAGACAGACAGACACATACATACAGACATAGTGAGTGTTATATATTAAATTTTTATCTATAATCACATATTTTGGTTTATTATTTTTTGTCTTTTATTTTTACATTAAAAATAGGTTTTCCTTTTTAGATAGCTTAAAAATATTCTCTTTTTCTAAGCTTTTCGTATTTTTTTGTTCGATTTTCTACTTCAAATTTGAAACCCTAATAATTTGTTTAATTTCTATTTATTTTTCTCCCTCTGCATAATGTCCAAATTAATGTCTTTCTCAGTTTTATATTTATTATTACTTTTCTCATCTTGACATTTTGCTTTGTTTTTCAAAGTCCCTTTATTCCATAACAACGAGTTTTTTTTTTACTTCTACCTCTTGCCCGATCTATATCTATATTCAATGTCTGCCTGTATTCTCCCATCCCTTAGATTTCCCATAATCCTTTGTGAGCTCATCTGAAGCTATTTTTTTCTGCTATTAATGCAGATGCTTAATGCGGATATAGTAACAGCAACAGCAGCTGCAGTAGTAGTAGTAGTAGTTTGGGATTTTGAGTTAAACATTGTTTAAATTTATTGATTCTTTCATCTATCAAATTTTAGAGACATTTTCTAACATTAACATTTTCCTCAGCATTGAACGATACCAGTGTAACTATTGAGCAGTCGGAAAAAAATAACAATTATAAAAGCAAAAATTACAACAAAACTTCGTGCAAATGAAAAGAAAGCTAGAAAACCAATGAAATAAAGTCTAAATAAAATGTCTTTATTGCATAATGATAGCTTTGGGAGAAGGTTCATTTGGGAAGAACACGGGTTTATGGTTCATGTACTTTTGAGCAAAATGTTAAAGTAAAAAAGCAATATTTAAGGTGAAAAAACTGCGTAGTGAATTAGATGAAGGCCAACTATGATTAAATGTTAACAGAATTGCTGTTAGCATTACAGTTTGAAATAAAATACAAAAGCAATATACTAATAAAAATAGAAAGAAGGCAAAGCAAAGAAATGATTAGCCAAACAAAACAGAGTATTATCAGTATGCATTATTAGGTATTATAAAATAACATATAAGAAAAGACTATTACTACATGTAGTAGAATTGAACCATCTTAATAATGATAATATACATCCTATTATAATAGAGACTTGGTGTATTTTTGTAGTTGAAGCATCGTTATATTTCTCAAAGAATTATATTTCTGAAACATTGAGAATTCTTGTTCTTTTTATTTTTATCTAAATATAAATTAAATCGATTGAATTCTCTGACATAATAACTTCCATCCTAAAATATTAAGCTATGTACACAATAAAGGTTGTATTATCGTCAGCATATTCGCAGCAAGTTACATAAACCGCCAGAAAGTGCCAAATAACATTTTTTTTGTTTATTTTTTTATATAAAAGCTGACCAATGAAAAAAATGTCTGTTGTTATGAAAAAAATGCAATAAAAACTTAAAGGGAGATTTTAAGTGAATTAGAAAAAAAAAAGTTCAAGTCAAGAAAAAACATAGTTTGTTAAGTTTCATGAATAAATATTTATTTTTTTGATAGCAAACTGAATACAAACAAATTAATTTTTTTTTTGCATACGTTCGTTCTCATCGTACTGAATATTGGTTAAAGTTAGGTATTTCCTTTATTTATATACTATAAAATTATAATTTTTCAGACAGTGCTCAGTTTTCATGAATCTAGTGATATGGTTTATTTATTTTAGTCTTTCAAATTGTTGATTTTACATGGCTTTGTAGAAGTTTATTTTGTCTGTATTTAGATACGAGTTCTTAAATTTTGTTTAATAGATTATCAAATACATGATTATTACCATTTTTTTTTTCTAATCAAAGTTTTCAATGTCTTGAGTTGTTGTAATCTGGTGCTATCTGCCCGTTGCTCCATATAGTTATTGGTATGTTTGATTTGAATTTTTTAAAGTACAATAATTTCCTTGAGGATATTGAATTCTATCTGAAAAGATCACGATTTCTTAACATACAGTGTTTGCTGTCATGACTTAGTTCCCTCGTATCTGACCGACCGTTTTCGAGGAATTGATTTTTTGTTATGTTTACAGGAATATGTAGATTTAAAAAAAAATAAATTTGTACTGGAAAGATGTATGGTTGAGAATGTTTATGTAAGATTTTTTACATATAACCATATCTAAAATATGTTCCAACAGCTCTTTCCTTTTCTACACCCCCCCATATATATATATATATATATATATATATATATATATATATATATATATATATATATATATATATGTATGAATAAAAAATCAATACGGAAAATATATGAATGTTTATATCTTTTCCGTATTTATTTCCTGTGTGTTGACGTGTAGGAATACAAAAAGTCTTTTGAAAAAAACAAGAATGTTTCCTTCAAAAGCACATTATCGCAACAGCTGCTTGCAATTGCAGCGGTCATTGGTCTTTATTGGAGTTTGAATGGCAATAAGCCTTCCCAAGGCCTCAGTTCTTTTCGCACTTATACAGTGGAGGTCTGGTCAATGCTCACTCCTCTGTCTTTCCTTCCTCCTTGACTATTTGGCTTTTTGGTTCCAGTCTTTTTTTTGGGTGGGGAGTGATGTGGTAATGGGGTGATGGGGCTAGGGTTAAAGAAATTATATGATATACAGCTTCAATGTTCTTGGTTCCATGTAGCACTTCATGTTTTGTCTCTGGCAGTTTGATCTACAATGTTTGGTTTGTGTGTGTTAGTCTCCACATTTAAGAGTTTTCCTTAATATTTCAGCTGTTTTCATTTTTGTTGTTCGTTATATTATTATTATTATTATTATTATTATTATTATATTTATTTTTTTATTTTGCTGTAACCATATTTACTTGCTTAACAAGAAGTTCTGAACAAATATAAATAAACATAAAACAAAATATAAAACAACATAAAACAAACCATCTCAACAAAAATAACCTTCTTAGTGACACTCAATATGGTTTCCGTTCTGCTAGATCTACAGCAGATGTGCTTACAGTTATATCTCATAGGATTAGTAAATCTCTCGACGGAGGCCACCTTTCTAGGGCAATTGCTCTTGACATATCTAAAGCCTTTGATAGGGTATGGCATAAAGGTTTACTTCATAAGATCTCTAGCTATGGTATAGCTGGAAATGTCTTCTCAATTATTAAATCATTTCTTTCTGATAGGTTCATAAGAGTAGTAGTTGAGGGGCAAAAATCAGAAGCTCACAGTATTAATGCCAGTGTCCCTCAGGGGTCCATCCTGGGCCCAACTCTTTTCCTGATCTACATTAATGATCTTCCAAATCACATCCTCACATCATTTGTAGACATTTATGCTGACGACACTACCATTTATGGTAGCACATCTAAGACAGTAAACGACCAAGTTCTCTCCAATTCTCTCTCCTCTGATCTTGAGCACGTAGTACAATGGGGAAAGGAGTGGCTGGTTACTTTTAATGCATCTAAAACCAAGCTTCTCTCTTTACATCATCAACATTCTGATCCACATCTGGCATCAATTGAAATGAATGGCTCTCGTCTTCAGGAGGCCTCAAGTTTTGACAAGCTTCTGGGCTTGACCTTTACTCCTGATCTTAAATGGAACACGTACATCAAATCTGTTGTCAAGGCCGCTGGAAAAATGGTGGGATCTTTCTATCGATCCGGTAAATATCTCACTGCTGATGCAATTCTCTATCTATATAAGAGCCAGGTACGTCCAAGGATGGAATATTGTTGCCACATCTGGGCAGGAGCTGCTAGAAAGGACTTGTCCTGCCTTGATAGAGTTCAAAATAGACTTCGTAGCCTCGTAGGAGATGTCCTTTTCTCTTCCTTGCAACCTCTATCTCACAGAAGAGATGTTGCGAGTTTGTCTCTGTTGTATCGTTATTTTCATGGAAGGTGTTCAACTGAGCTCCAATCTATGGCCCCCCCCCCTCGCCAAACTTTCACAAAAAAACACTCGTCTAGCTGTACACACTATCAATAATTCCCCCCACTCTTTATCTGTGCCTAAACCTAAACGTAGATTCCATGAACAAAGCTTCTTTCTTAGAACTGCACGCCTATGGAATTGTCTTCCGTTTTCCTGCTTTCCGGCTGACTACAATGTTGTTGTGTTCAAGTCTAACGTAAATAAGTTCTTGATGAGCCGTTCTATATAATATAGTAAATAAACTAACTCAATAAAAAAGGATTTATTTATTCATTGCCTTCTATACTGGACAAAGCAATACAAATACATGATCATGATCATCTCAGTGCGTGTTAGTTGAACTCTAAAAGTAGTGACTACGTTTAGGTTTTTCTTCTTTGTCAACTGGAAGCCGACTTGAGATGAATGGATGAATAAAAACAATTTATTAAAAAGAAAAAAAAATAAATTTAACTATATATTCTGCATAAATTTATTCCTCGACAGGATGCTAAAAAAATAGATATAATAAAATTTCCTTAATCTACGGAGTTTCAAAGAAATGCGTTCTTCTCATCAGAGGAAATATTTAACAAATGAATATTATAACGATTGCTGATACTGGCATTACTTGAAACAGCATTATATGAAAACTAGTTATAAATACAAAAAAAAAAATGTGTAAAGGGTTTATAAAGTGGGGGGAAATTTAAAGAAATCAGAGGATAGATTAAAAGTCAAGGTTAAAAATAAAAACAGATAAAAAGATATGGAAAGATTCACTATTATCAATGTGTAAAGATGATAGGAGATAATGTTGCCATAGGAAAAATCCGGAATTATGCTCTGTATATTGCGTATATATATATATATATATATATATATATATATATATATATATATATATATATATATATATATATATGTGTATATATATATATATAAGAGAAAGAAAATTAAAACTGTAAGTTGAACTTTACAATCAAAATTTATTGTTCGCCTGAATACTCCACAAAACAATTCACAAAGTCCTTATTCCGCGGAGTTTCAAAGAATGCTATTCTTATTATTCTTCTCATCAGAGGACATAAAGAAATCAGCAAATTATATTTGTATATTTTCTTAAAAAGAAAAAGTGATTTCAAGCGGGGGAAAAGCCGAGGATGAAGGTTCTCATTTTGGATTTCTCTCTTCTTACTATTAGATCCCATTTGACTAGGGACAGACTTCTCTTTGGACTACTGCACTGCCCGGAAAAAACAATTTCATTATTTCTGCTGTTTTGTAAACTTTCCAATCGGATTTTTGAAAACTTTCCAATCGGATTATATGCATCCTCACGCTGGATTTATTTCGGAATATATTCTATCTAAAGAACTATTTTGCATTTTGGATCAACTCTAGAGGAGTTTCATTCAAGCTGAAATATTATGCACGGTTTGTTTTTATATTGGTTTTTTACATATCCAATATTTTTTCAGTTTTTTTTTATTTGGCAATTTATAACTACAATAAATTGCAGTTTCACTTAATGCCTTAACTAGCAAATTCTAGCATTGCTACAAATATAATTTGCTGATTTCTTTATGTCCTTTGACGAGAAGAATAATAAGAATAGCATTCTTTGAAACTCCGTGGAATAAGGACTTTGTGAATTGTTTTTTGGAGTATTCAGTCGAACAATAAATTTTGATTGTAAAGTTCAACTTACAGTTTTAATGTTCTTTCTCTTATAATAAGCTCTACTCTCTATTGCGTATTGAGCTTTTTAAATTCAGTTGAGATTACCTTTTCTATATATAAATACTGTTATTTATATTAGTTTGAAGTTTACCATTGTGTATATCAGGTAAACACTACATCCCTTTGTTTTCATTAATATATATATATATATATATATATATATATATATATATATATATATATATATATATAAAATAAAATATTCAATTAACTTTCTTGAAGTTACATATTCGGATTTTACCGTCACTGGATTATTTATCTTCCACCAGACTATCCATTCACGTGTAATCACCTTTTTCTTCACCATATTCTCTCTTGCTCTCTTTGACTTACATGTTGTTTCATCAAATACTTTTGCATGCAAAATCCGATCCTGCATTTTGCTAATTCCTTCCTTCTGATGAGAAGGAAAGTATTTCTTCGAAACTCCGCGGATTAAGGACTATCCACTTATCAAGTGTTTCCTTTTCAGATTAAATATGTTTTAACTCTTTTTCCAAGTGTTTTTTAACATGTTTTATTAACTGTTTGCTCGTATATATATATATATATATATATATATATATATATATATATATATATATATATATATATTCGTTTATTATCTAAGGATTAATTCTGAAAAAGAAATTCTTTTCCACACTGAGGAGTTATTGATTGGTTAAATAGGGGAAAAATGTGCATGGAGGTTCTTTGTAAGAGAGAGGTATGCATTTAGCTTGTGCCTTATATAAACGAACTTTATAATTTATTAGATTTGTTGATATTGATGTTGTTATTGTTATTGTTGAGTATTATTTACGATGATTTTTTTGGCATTTGTTTCCTTGATATTGTTCTATTTAATAAGAACTCTTTCTAAAAAGATATTGGATACTTACGAAAGGGACCATGTGAATGGTGTCAACATCCCTAAGAGAAAGTGTTTCTGTGGAATGACCTGGATTCCAAATTGGCACCTTTAGGTTTTCAGTCTGTTTTAACCATTGAGCCACTGTCATCTCCCTAATGTTGATGTTAAGAGGAGTGTGTTTATTATCAGTGGTCATGCATTTAATTAACATGTTAATAAAAGATAAATTCTTTCAGGTACTTCACAAGATTATTAAAAAAATAACTGCAAATAAGAGCTGGAGTTAATGGTTGCAATTGTGTCATCTATATAGCTTAGATTAAACAAAAGATGGTCACCAATTGAAAAACCAGTTGTTCTGTTTTCCAAATAATTGACGCCATAATAATGCAGAATAGAACCACTGAAGATTTAGATTCGGCTTAATGTGACTTTATTAGTTTTAATTGTAGCAGTCAAATTGCAACAGAGCCACTAATGCTAGCAACAGCAGTAGCTAACATATGCAAATAGACAAGTCGGTTGCACGATGTGACGTCACAGTAGACACAAAAAGACACCTTTGAATGGAGAAGCGTGTTCAGAGAAGCACGTGTTCAAGACGTGTTTTGAGAAGCAAATGTATTTGAGATATGTTTGGAGAACGAGAAGTGTTCAAGACGTGCTCAGAGAAGCAGAGTTTTCGAGACGTGTTTGGAGCAAGAGAGGTATTCAAGGTGGGGTTGAAAAGTATGTGTTTGACATGTGGGAGACGTCACAGCTGAGACAAAAAAAATCACATATAGTCGGAGAAGGAGGAATAAAGGTCTTTTGTAAGAAACTGAAATCGCGAGTTGAATTTCTTTCCTCTTCCTTTCTTATATTTTCTTGTGACAGAGTCTACATGTTAACATGTAACGTTGCAGGATTAGCATAAGTCATTTTGAAAAGGTGTATATACTGTTTATTCAGGTGAAACGTACTAGTAAAATCAATACAGACAATAACCACAGGATTATTTAATTCTATGGACTTTTCTATTATCTGATTTAACGTGATAATTTGTTCTATAGTACCTCTCCCTTGTTGCAGCTTGAGAAGTTGGCAATAATGCATAAAGAGCTCTTTCAATACGTTCTGCAACTATTGTGACAAACAATATGTAAACATGATGTAAAAGGTTGATTGGATAATAATTTCCGCAATCAAAGTGATTGTTCTTCTTATGCAGAGATCAATACATAGTTGAAAGCTTGTGGTACACTACCAGGTAAAAATATCATGTTAAACAATTTCGAGGGAATGTTTAGGAATGGTTCTTTATCAGCTTTGATTAATTCAGTGTGAGTATTATACAATTCGAGACATTTATCTACTTCAAAGATAGAATAGCATGCTTTATTTTGCCTTTCAAAATAGGTGGTATATTGTCTTCCACATTCTCATCAATTTGATGGGTGTCAGTTAAGTCATTCATATATAGCTCTTCATAAAATTGCGACTACCAGTCCAAAATTTCATCTTTGACATATAGAATTTCACTGCATTTATCCTTTTCACTAGTTTGTGTTTCTTGGCTTTGTTTGTAGTCTTTTTAAAGCAGCACAGTACTATATGTGGGGGGGGGGGTTGTGTACTGATTAAGTCTTTCACTTTATCTATTTCTTTCCTTATGAGCTTGTTCGACTTCCGCTTTAGTTACCTTGTATTCTTTGGAAGAACATCATTTTTCTCTTTCTATCTTATTGTTTCAATATCAAATCCTTTTTTCAGGCTTTGGATTTGTGGGTTAAACTCAATATGATTTTTCGCCCTTCTGTTATGGGATGTCCAAGTGAAAAGTCATTTCTTTTGGAACAAGATATGAGGTAATTTCTGATGCAGAATTTTGCAAAAAATGTCCAGAGTTTGCATTTCCAATGTTCTTCCCAATAACATTCGGAGAGTTGTCATGGAGATTACCGACTTTATAATTGAAGTCTCCAGAAAAGCATATCGTTTTAGTATTTTATCTAGGATTTCTTGGATTTGGTTATATTTTATCAATTTCTTCTCCAGAGTATGAAGATGTTGGAAACTAGTATTCTATCTGTCAAATTTCCCTTTCAGAATTAAAAAAGACAATCCATCTGAGATCATTGTACTATGACTGTATGAATAATAATTTGTTGACTAGGAAGCCAACTCTAATGGATTTGGATAATTCACAAACGTTTTTGTTCACAAGAAAATGATTTTATTCTGGATTCTTTAATTTTTGTTTCTGATAGACCAATGATATCACATTGAATATTACTGATCTCATGTAGTACGGTCTTCAGGCCACCAACATAAAGATCGTTTATAGTTTTTGGATTACAAGTGCAAATATGAAAACATTGTGAGTTGTATTTTCTTCTGGTCACACGTTTCCTGACAGTCTGAGGATGCGGACCGGAACCATTATCTGATTGCTGTCCCAACAGTCCGAGTTTGTTGATATGTCCTCTTGGTTACATGATGATAACCTGAATGTGGTCTAATTTAGTCGGTAAAACTTTTATTTGACATCGTTTCATGTTATTTTTAACAGCCGCTATTGGCTTAGGACAGAATGAAAGAAGACACCATTTGTAGGAAGGTTACAAAACTCTGTGTAAATTTGAAGTACTTTTTCCTCCAAGTATTGGACAAAAGCAGAAAGTGTTAGAGAAAGTAAGTACATGTCAGTGGTTGGTACTCCTACCAGCAAGATGCAGCTGTTCATTGTACCGTTGACCCTGGCCGTTGACACTTTAAGAAATTCTTCCGCCCAGCATCAGGTATACCATACTGTTGTATATATATATATATATATATATATATATATATATATATATATATATATATATATATATATATATATATATATATATATATATATATATATGTATATATATATATACTTTATATACCTATATATAAGTATGCTATACCTATATATACTATATATATATGCTATACCTATATATACTCTTTCTATCTCTCTCTCTCTCTCTCTCTCTCTCTCTCTCTATATATATATATATATATATATATATATATATATATATATATATTTTTTTTTTTCTTTTTCTTCTCTATTCAAAAGTTACCTGGATTTTTTATCTGCTTTAGTTTCGTTTTTATATTTCTTTAAAACTATCTTTGAGGAAATCATATCTTCTTGTATTCTTCTCAATAAAAGGAAATTATTTGCATTTTTTAGGCTGATTTTATGCATAAAAGAATTCACTTACCGAAATTCCGATCAAATTTACGTGCAATGCAAGATTTAGCAATTGTTACGAAAGAAAAAAATATGTAAAGATTCCAACAATCCTTCCTCCTCAAAAGAATGCAACTAAATATTTGGAAAGCAATCTAGAAGCATAAAAACAACATAAAAAATGCCCAAACTCTTTGCAATAGACAATTTTTAACTAAATAAAATGTATTTCCCTTTCATGTTATCGACTTTGCCTTTTACTATTTTTTGTCATCATTCTTGTGATTTTGTAGCATCATTAAATGATGGGAGGGAAAAAGTAACAAGAACATCAATTTGTGAAGGTATAAAACCTGGCTAAAATGAGTGAATATGATAGAGTAGACATGCAAAGTTATTGTCAATATGGAGATAAAAACTAAGAAGATAAACACTGAAATGAATATCCATTACACAATTGTCCCCTTCCCCCACAAATGGGCGACTTATTTTCAAACAGCATACAAATTATTTATTAAGAAGTCAATATTCAATTCTTCAACAATGCAGATGACATTGACTCAAAACCAAAAAGTTTTTTTTCAAACCTCTGTTATTCTATTATTACCAATCACCCCTATTTTCGAAGAGATTTTAAAATCAATTTTTGCTTTGCATTTATATATAAAAAAAAGTAATTTTGTTTTTGATATATAACAAAAATTCTATTCGTCTCTACCAACGAAGGCAGAGTTTGATACAATGTTGTATGTATTGTCTGGCAATAATCTAGCCCCCTAAAACGAACCATTTGATTGGGATTGAGTTGTCTGTTTTACGAAATACTAATCTTTCTTGGGCTATTTAGTCTTGAAATACTTGACTTGACTGATTTATGTGTGTACTCTAGATGGCTTTGCCACAGGTTTGTAAACAAAATCATGTAACTTATCATGGTCTTGAGCCAATCCTTTTGATTATTTTTTCCCTCGATCTTTCTTTAATTTATCCTTTTTTATGCCTTTTTTTTTTTTTTTTTTTTGACAAAGCTGGAGTCTGGTAACCGGAAAGTATGTTCAAACTGCAGTAATTGTTTACTTCATGAAACCTCATTGATGGATCTGTTAATATTGCGCTTCTTTCTGATCTGCATTTCTTATTTTCAATTAGACTAAACACGAAATACATCATTTAACTATTTTACATGTTTCGGGTCGCCATGTTCATCTTCATACGATTACAGTCGCTTTACTCTTTAACCTTCTTCAGGTGCCTTCTGCTGTAGCTGGTCTTCTGCCGTAGCTGGTCTTCTGCCATAGCTGGTCTTCTGCCGTAGCTGGTCTTCTGCTGTAGCTGGTCTTCTGCTGTAGCTGGTCTTCTGCCGTAGCTGGTCTTCTGCTGTAGCTGGTCTTCTGCTGTAGCTGGTCTTCTGCCGTAGCTGGTCTCCTGCTGTAGCTGGTCTTCTGCTGTAGCTGGTCTTCTTCTGTAGCTGGTCTCCTGCTGTCGCTGGTCTTCTGCTGTAGCTGGTCTCCTGCCGTAGCTGGTCTTCTGCTGTAGCTGGTCTTCTGCTGTAGCTGGTCTTCTGCTGTAGCTGGTCTTCTGCCGTAGCTGGTCTTCTGCCGTAGCTGGTCTTCTGCTGTAGCTGGTCTTCTGCTGTAGCTGGTCTCCTGCTGTAGCTGGTCTTCTGCTGTAGCCGGTCTTCTTCTGTAGCTGGTCTCCTGCTGTAGCTGGTCTTCTGCTGTAGCTGGTCTCCTGCCGTAGCTGGTCTTCTGCTGTAGCTGGTCTTCTGCTGTAGCTGGTCTCCTGCTGTAGCTGGTCTTCTGCTGTAGCTGGTCTTCTGCTGTAGCTGGTCTCCTGCTGTAGCTGGTCTTCTGCTGTAGCTGGTCTCCTGCTGTAGCTGGTCTTCTGCTGTAGCTGGTCTTCTGCCATAGCTGGTCTTCTGCTGTAGCTGGTCTTCTACCGTAGCTGGTCTTCTGCTGTAGCTGGTCTTCTGCTGTAGCTGGTCTTCTGCTGTAGCTGGTCTTCTGCCGTAGCTGGTCTTCTGCTGTAGCTGGTCTTCTGCCGTAGCTGGTCTTCTGCTGTAGCTGGTCTTCTGCTGTAGCTGGTCTTCTGCTGTAGCTGGTCTTCTGTTGTAGCTGGTCTTCTGCTGTAGCTGGTCTTCTGCTGTAGCTGGTCTTCTGCTGTAGCTGGTCTTCTGCCGTAGCTGGTCTTCTGCCGTAGTTGGTCTTCTGCCGTAGCTGGTCTTCTGCTGTAGCTAGTCTTCTGCCGTAGTTGGTCTTCTGCCATAGCTGGTCTTCTGCTGTAGCTGGTCTCCTGCTGTAGCTGGTCTTCTGCCGTAGCTGGTCTTCTGCTGTAGCTGGTCTTCTGCTGTAGCTGGTCTTCTGCTGTAGCTGGTCTTCTGCTGTAGCTGGTCTTCTGCCGTAGCTGGTCTTCTGCTGTAGCTGATCGATATTACCATAAAAGCAAGCAGATTACATTTACACATTCACTCTTATTACTTTCTTCACAAATTTCCTAATACTTTTTTTTCCTTCTTTTTTTATAAAGTTTTTAAACAAAATCTTCAGTCCCCCCCCCCCAAAAAAAAAAGACTCCATTTGTTTCTTAAGGGAAAACCTCACTCTCTATCTTAATAAAGTTCGGTACGTGTATATGTTTATATGTATTGGATTCACGTCTAAACTAATAAGCTGTGCTCCAAAATTTATAATAATCGGCTAATTAATTTAGGAGTGAATTTTAAATAATATGATTAAGATAAACATTACTTTTCTTTTTAGAGAAGAGAAGTTAATGTAATATCTGTTCTGTTGTTATGTCTATCTTTCCATTCTCCTTCTTTGGGGATATAAGTGAGTGTAGTATATGTTCGTGTGTCACGATACCATCGTTTTAGAAGTTAACTCCTCCTCTGTCCTTTTGTTATGATATCATGCTCCCAGACATTGTATCCTCCTTTTTTGTGGAAGGATATAGTGTAGTATCTGGTTTATAGTTATGATGCCACCCTCTATTTAATTGCTTCCTCCTTTATTTTGCTGAAGGATCGATGTAGTAATATGCTTGAAAATGTATGTGTTCTCTGGTTGCAAACTTGTACTATTCATTGCAATGGTTCAGTAATAAACTCAAAATGGCATTTATTGTAAGTGGAATCCTTATTCATTTGAGCTTAAAGGAGGCGTTTGATTTCTGCATTGCACGCCATGTGTATACCGAAGTGCAGAGACTGGCATAATAAAAAAGAAAAACGTGCCTTGTTGTTACAGGTGTTATCTACGTGTAACTATATAGGATGTTTTTTTAGGCTTGTTCTTCGCAGTTATTTCTTGTAGGAAAATATCGAGCGTTTTGTTCATTGCTTTAGAATTCCTATTACAAAACCAACGCAACCGTATTTTCCAACATATAAGACATCCGCTGAGTTTGAAGTGGGATGGGTTTAAGAATTCAAACAACTATTTAAAAAAGAATTTTATACAAACAAATTCAGAGAATGAGCAACATATGTCTTTATTTATATAAAGTGAGGTATTTATATATTCCTATGCACATGATTCAATTTTTAACTAATTAACCGAGAATTATGAATTTTGGAAAACAGTTGCTAGGTTTATGTGGGTGATGTAGGCTATATTTAGTTGAATTTAGCATTATACCATTCAGATCTTAAAGGGGATTAAGCTTTGTGAATATTCAGATATATGCATAAAAAATTCTTTAATCAATAATTTGATAATACTACTATGAAGACAACAAACGGATTCTACTTATTGATTCTCTGCTCCAACAACAACATGGCAAAAAAAAAAGAACGGAAAGAAATACTGAAGATGAAGTGTAACTTCGAAATATATTTATAAATTTCAAACAAAAATAAACATCTGTTTATTTTCTATTATATTTTCTATTTTATTTTAATTAATCATTTATTTATTAATATTATTTTACTTAATTTTATCAAAGAAGGAGAAGCAAAATTATAATAAGAGCGAATATATATATATATATATATATATATATATATATGTGTGTGTGTGTGTGTGTGTGTGTGTGTTTGTATCCTGTACTTTAAAGAAGCCCAACATCTATTAAACTGTAGAAGAGAAATAGCAAACAACTGTGTTCACAAGATAAAATTTACTCTAGGATAGCGATACAAAATAGTTTTTAAACTAACAAAAACAATAGAAAATAAACAAATAAATAAATAAAAATGAATATACATAAACGATCACACACACACACACACACACACACACACACACACACACACATATATATATATATATATATGTGTGTGTGCATATATGTATGCACATATATATATTTATATATAAACTAACATAAAATAAAATAAAAAAACACTAACCTAGATTTAAAACAGGTCAAGAAACTAGATATCCGGGCTAAATAGAGCACATACAAAGGAACAAGTCAACCAGATGTCAAATAGGCCTTTGTCCGATAAGTGCATGCTAATTGGCTGATAGGAAGGGCGCGGTGGATACTAGAAAGCTGATTTGCTAACTAAAATCTCAATAGAAGATGCGTATATAAAAACGACAAACAACCACAAAATTCGCGCATAAGCCTGAAGAGTCCTAGAGTGGATGAAACGCGGAATATTCAGTGTAGCTTAATCGCCATGTATATTTTATAACTTACTATATATATATATATATATATATGTATATATATATATATATATATATATATATATATATATATATATATATATATATATATATATATATATATATATATATATGTATGGGTTGGGACGATTAATTGGAATCTGAATCAGTAATAAGAATCGGGATTCAGAATCATGAATCGGAAAAACTTTTTGGGGCATATCAGAATCAGCGAAATCGAAAAGGTTTGAACCTAATTTCCGATTCCATAATTTTTCTTGGCAATAAAAAACTGAAAAAAAATACAAATTTGATTATTTATTAGAAGTAGTTCATTTATCACATAAAACTAAGGCCGCGGTATGTGTTATAAATTCCACTCTCAGATTTAAAATTGATTCTCAGAGTCTAATTTATTTCTTTTACTGGTATATTACTGTAAACAGCCCTTTGTAAACCTTTTCGCACATAGGTGCTAAACGTTTCAGGGTGTTCATGTTTGATATTAAAATGTCCTAGATAAGGTTTTTCAATTTTGTTGGCGCTGGCCGCTGGACACTATCGTTATCTGTCATTGCTTCTTCTAAAATAATGTTTATGGCACATTTTCGCTTTGGACAGAAATGAAGAATATAAATACAAATCTCAAGATCAGTTTATCAAAATCTTGGCTAAAATACATAAAAAGAAAATTTTTGGAAGTTTCCGAATTAAAAAGGAATGTATATCTACATTTAACTTAGACCCTCCTCTCCTCACCAAAAAAGAGTGAAATTCGGGCATTTTTTACTGTAAATAACAGAACAAAAAAGAGATAAAAAAAAGGCAACAAATAAACGTTATCAAAGGTAATTATCTTCTACCTACTCGCTTAAGTTTATTTGTATTTAAACTTGTTTGAAAACATGTTTTAGTTCAAAACAAACTTCGTGATCACTCTTTTGAGTTGGAATTTAAAAAAAAATGGTTGTCTATAAGTTATAGTCTATCAGTATTTTTTTCGATTTTTGAGCGATTAGACTAAGATTAAAAAGTTACGATGGACCGGAAATGATTATCATTTTACTTTAAATTTATGTGCGGAACTGCTTTCCTATTCGAAGTTCTAAAATATTTTTTTCTTTTCCGCCACATAATCATATAAAAAAGTAGAATCTCATTTGGCGGAAGTGATTTAGCTAAAAGTGTTAATCTAATCGTCACTACTACTACTACTACTACTACTACTTGTATCTTATTTTTCTTTTTAGAATGATGCAAATCAAACGAATAACCGACGGAATCTTCATAGTTACAAGAAAAACATGAAGAACAGTTCTTTATAAAGATTTATTTTAAAAGAAAAACAAATCTTGTCTCACAATTTTCAATCAATTACAAAGAAAATATTAGAAAAATATTTAGAAAGATCTACTCTTGTAATATATGCTCCCTCCCACCCCCAGTGTATTTTAACGTTTGCAAAATATATGCAGACATTAAATGGAGAGGGAAGTTACAGTCATTTGAACATTTTTAAAATTAGCATCAAATATTTAATTAAGTGTTAAGAAATTTTAAAAGAATCGAAATCGGTACTTGTATCAAAATAGGGAAATATTTTGGAATCGTCTCATAACTAGAACTATGACAACAGCATATTCTTTTCATTGGTTTGACTCTTGTGCGAGCCCTTTCTAGTCTAACACAAAAACACGCGTTCACATCTCAAGTCATTTTTCTTGTCATATACATATGCACACACAAACATACGTCCACACACGTACATATATTCACGTTCGCGTATATACACTCATATTCACGCATATACACACACGCTAACGTACACTCATGTACTCACATATACGCACACATACGCACACATGGGCAACGTCACTTCTCCTTTAAAGGAAATCCACACATGCGCAAAAGACCACCGGAAACAACTATAAAAGCAAGAGAAGCTGTTTCTTGCCCTTTTCCGACTCGCCTTCCGAGCCGAGTGGTCGGCGGATCAGCCATCTCCCTTGTGGTGCCCGCGCGCCTCACGCCACCTGCTACTATGTGGGGCAAAAGCTAACAGACAGTATGTATACTTTATACGCTTTCTCTCTCCATGAACTGGATTGACTTTCTCACTCTTTCTTCCCTTTTTTGTCTGGGTTTGTCAACCAGGCAAGTACGGCATCCATAGCTCTTGGCTTGAAGACTTTTCCACGTGGACGACTGCTATCATGAACACACGGTTCTGCTGAGGCCAACACACACACACACACACTCTCTCTCTCTCTCTCTCTCTCTCTCTCTCTCTCTCTCTCCTTCCCTTTCTACATGCGGGACTGCCATTTCTCGTCCTCTACTTAATTCCTTTCTTTTCCACGCGCGTAGCCGTCAATGACTGAATGAACACGTGTTTCACCTAAACCCTTTATTTTCGACAGAAAATAAACGAAATCTTTATTTTATCCAGCAATTGAGTTTTTGTTTCCTTCATTCCATTCGTTTCATTATTTTCTTTTGTAGCGAATTAGGATATTAATATCCTGGTCCGCAACACTCTCGAGTGTGTATCCGTTGATAGCTTATATGCTATTATACAGAGTGATGTGGTTTTCGGTTGATTAACTGTGTCTAACTGTGTCGGATATATACTCGAGAGTCAAAATAATGAATAACTGTACATATATATATATATATATATATATATATATATATATATATACATATATATATATATACATATATATATATATATATATATATTAGTATATAGTTTTATATCATCATTTTCTTTCTTTATATAAGTTCCAACAAAATTTGTTGAGCTTTGCATTATCCCAATCAGTCTTCTCTTAAAGAACTGATCTTATTCTTTTTCTTTTAACTCTCCCATATATATATATATATATATATATATATATATATATATATATATATATATATATATATATATATATATATAAATATATATAGAGAGTAAGTTATGAAAATATATCATCCTTGTGAGGATTCGTTAGGCTATAGCAAAATAAACACTATACTTACTAGAGGTAAGTATTAACTATCAAGTAGAATTAAAGTTGTAAAAGAAAACAATTTCATATTTTCTTTTTTCTTAGTGTCCGACTAGCTGGCCTCCTCTTATTGCAAGATGCAGTAGATGCCTGTTCGATGAAAATTTATAGTGAATAAAGTGTTGCATAAATCCTGGTATTGTTGTAGTCCAGTAGCAAGGAAAATCCAAGGTAAGCTGTGAAAAGACTGGTGTTAATTCAAAACTTCCTACTCCTAGACAAGTTGCTTTACCAATACTTGAGAGCCTCTATTATTTAACTAAGGTATGAGAGATAAATCCATGGTATTAGAAAGACTCAATACCCGCTTCATCATCCACATGTATAGTACCGATATACCTATTTACTATGCCTCCCCACGGGACAGAGTTAGACACCAGGGTCGTTTTTTAACGTGGAGAAAAGGTACAAAAATAAAAATTGTCTCAGTCGTGAAGGATTTCTCCTCCACCGAAAGAGAACAAGAAAATGAAGTGCAGCATCTGAAGAACAGATACTAGTCACTCATTTCAGTAATGGCCAGGCTCAACGATGTTTAACTTCAATCATCCGATGAGAATCGTCATTTCAGAATGATTTCGCTGTAATCCTTGAGTCTTGAGGAATTAAATAAATAGAACCAATGTAACTTTTGCATATTTTGATATAAGGATTTATTGAATGCATAATATTCTTTGAAATAGTATGCTTTGTTTGCTGACATTTTCTTACTACTTGGAGACATCAGAGGATAATTCACGAAGCATTCTGGAAAGTCAAATCTTTACTGTCTTCATTCTAAACTGACAATAACCAAGAAATCATTATTATATCTGTCACTTTTGAACTTTACAAATTCAATTCGTATTATAAACAACATCGTGAAAGATGCGCTCAAATATTATTAAAATTTCCAAAGGTTAATCTATCTATCTCTACACTCGATATATATATATATATATATATATATATATATATATATATATATATATATATATATATATATATATATATATACTAGCAAAAGTACCTGTCGGGTTCAAAAACAGCCTACAGAAAATGGACTCTGATTTATTAAAGTATGATAGGTTATGAAAAGGAAGGTTTGTAAAGAGATTTTTTTTTTTTACACAGTGATCACCACTTATCAAGGCCCGGAAGCCACTCAGGGATAAGGGTTATTGCTAGTACATTACGTTAGTGAGGAGATTTGCTGAAATGTTTACTTAAGGGGGTGGTTCATTAGGAATTTGTTAACATTGGACTTGAAGACAACCAAGTTGTAGTCCGGAGGGAAGCAGGCAGACGGAACAGAGTTCCACAGGCGTGCAGTTCTAAGAAAGAAGCTTTGTTCATGGAGATAGCTTCGAATTTGGGGGTATCAAAACCAAAGCAAAATATGATGAAAGTAAAAATAAAATAGATAAACCCCATAATTTATTATACCATACCTGTTCACACTGAAACACTTATCACAATATTCTGTGGATCTATATATAAAAAAAAAAACTTGTTAAACTTTGTGACATATTTACATTCTATGGAGGTCAGGCGCGAACGAACATCCCATAATTTTATTATACCATATTTCTTCAAACTGAAACATAATTATCAAAGTATACTTACGCAGATAGATATGAAAAGTCTTTATTAAAGTTTGTGCCTATTTCCATTCTATGGAGGCCAGGCGCGAACGCAGACCCCACAATTCTATTATACCATCCCTATTTAAGTTAAAATATACTTATCAAAGTATTATTATGTACATCTATATCAAAAACACTTGTAAACGTTTTTTTTTTTAATGTTTAAATTTTTTATTTCCATACTTTGTGGACCAGGCGTGAACGCAGACCCCACAATTTTAATGAACCACCGTTCTGCCAAATCAAACATACCCATTCCTGTGTCTCGATACATCTTCTATCATTATATGTAATCAGGTTTTTAAAATAGTCAACCATATAGGAGCCTATTCGTGACCACGCACACACACGCACACACACATTCAGCTTTATATTATATATATATATATATATATATATATATATATATATATATATATATATATATATATATAAATCTTGTGTTTTTCAAAGAGTTCTCGATGAATGAACAGAACATATTCATAGTATTTTTATTTATACAAACATTGTTGGCTACGTCCTAACGACGTGGTTAATCAACAATGAGGCACTGCAAAAACATATATGCACATATATAGTTAACAATGTGTCCCGATTTCGAATCTCACTATATTTAGCCACTCTGATGAGTCGTAGACGACGAAACACGTATCAGTGGATAATTACATTTTAAAAATAATATATATATATATATATACATATATATATATATATATACATATATATATATATATATACATATATATATATATATATATATATATTAGTCAGTTTTGAATATATATATGACAATTAAGCTACACAGAATTTTCCACGTTTGATCATCGTAAGGATTCGTCAAGCTATTGCATGAAATGTATGTTATTGCGTGTTTTTATACCTTCCTATGGTGCTGAGTTTGGTAGTTAACCAATCAGATTCTACATTATTCGCACACTCATTTATCACAGCTAACACACACACACACACACACACACACACACACACACACACACACACACACACACACACACACACACATATATATATATATATATATATATATATATATATATATATATATATATATATATATATATATATATATATATCTTTTTTTCTTGTATAGTGACATATTCATGCCGTAAATGAAATCATAGTGTTCTTCTTAGGATTCGGTCTATTGTTGGCCCGATTGCTCTGGAGAAATCATAGGATTTTGAACTTGAAAGAATACATGAGGTGGGTTGCCATTACCTGCCCCAGCGCAGTGGCATCTGATTCGCCTGTTTGCACCTATCCGTTGTCCTTAAATCATCCGCATCGCTGCAGTCGAATAACGTAACTCTTAACACAATAGAACCGTTGATCTGCTAGAGATTCATGCTCCATGGCCATCTAATGTCCTGCTGCCAACATCATGAGAATTACCTTCTAGATACATCTTTTTGATTCGCCGAGCAGTCTTTTTTATTTCAGTCAGCAAGAGTCATGAGAGAGAGAGAGAGAGAGAGAGAGAGAGAGAGAGAGAGAGAGAGAGATTAAGACACGAGAGTCGTTCCAAAAGTAAAGTCTGTTATTTTTAACTCAACTATTTAAAAAGCTACCATTAAAACGAGCGAAATTTTGCGCCCCATGATTTATTTTTCTACATAGTCACCCTCATTCTGAATGCACTTTTGCCAGTGATAAACGATACATACAAGTGTCGTTCCAAAAGTAAAGAATCCTATTTTTTTAACTCAAAAAGTTGAAGAGCTATGAAGACGGGAGTGGTTCCATTTAAATGAGGGATCTTTTGTGCTTTAGAATTTATTTTTCTATATAGTCATCAACATTCTCAATGCATTTTTGCCAGAAATTCAATGATGCATCTCTGCTTCTGACACACATCCATAACAAGAGTTGCTTTCTTACAGTATCACACTATCAATATCTGCAACAGAAAGATGACACTTTCACGTCATGACTGCATAAATTCAATCATCATAACAATGCAATTTTAATCCGCTCTGATCCATTCAGGCGGAATATAAAATAGGAGGCATTACATTTGAGACCCCCTTTGCATATATGTGTGTGTGTGTGTGTGTGTTATTTATTTGTGTTTGTTTGTGATTCTTTTGAATGAATTCAATTATTTATACGAAAGTACATTTTTACATAAATGCGTTTAGATAAAAAGACAACATCGACTTTAAACACATTCAAATGAGAAAAGACAAAATAAAACTTCAAAAATTGAAAAAAAAAAAAGTACTTTAACCTTTACATTTGTTTCAAGCCGACTTTTTCTCCTCTGCTGACGAGAAGCATTAAGCTTCAAAATGCCATGGTCTAAACAGATTTCTTATTTATTCCTTTTTCTGTAACCCTTATTGACTTAATAATGTAGCAAAGTTCCGATGTAACTTTACTCTTTATCTTCTTAACTTATTCTATTATTTGCTCTTCTTTACCGGGTAGAGCTTCTATTATCTAATAGAGTTACATTACGTATATATATATATATATATATATATATATATATATATATATATATATATATATATATATATATATATATATATATATATATAGGAATCTTAAGAAGATATCTACATTCCAGTTATTATAAGAGCAACTGGACTTATGAAAAAGAATTTCAAAATCTTCCTGACACATATACTCGGTAAACCAAGTGGAACAGAGATTTAAAAAAATTGCACTTAAAGGGATGGTCAGAACCTTAAAAAGATCTCTTAGGTGGAATATCTGAGTTAGTGGGTTTGGCATTTAGCAGGATTCTCCATACCCAGCTTGAACACACTGATAAGAAAATTAAAAAAACAAAAAAGGTGTGCGTGTAATAGATGATATATGAACAGCAAAAAAAAGCTGAATACATAGAATTCAGAAAACATGACCCTCACAAAGATTTGTTGATTTTAAAAATGGTTCTTTGTATGTAATATGCAACTCGCACTGAATTGAAATATGAAATTATTATAAAAATTTTTAAATATACAAGCAGGTAAAAAGTCTTTTAAAGACATCTGATATTCACGTCTCAGAGCAGAAATAAGTTTACAGGCAAGAAATAAAGATAAGGATATAATATCAAGCGAAGTAGAAAAATATTACAGGTATTTCATTTTAAATAAAACAAAACGAAGATGAGCAGTGAGCATTGTGAAAAATAGAAAAGATAGGGAAGAGGGGGAAAATAAGGCTAAGATTTAGTTTAGAAGCGTTAAAGGAGGAAAAGTCAAAATGATATAAAATTCATTAGCGAGAATTGCAGTAAGAAAGGAAAACGCGCCTTGAAAAGTGCCGATTAAAAGCAGACATATTTTAAGTGAAGTGGTTGGGTAGGGCCTGAGCACAGGTGGCAGTACATCATATACATACAAATATGCACACACACACACACACACACACACACACACACACACACACACACACACACACACACACACACATATATATTATTTTAAAAACATAATTATCCACTCACACATGTTTAGACGCCTACGACTCATCATAGTTAGTGGATAATTATATTTTTAAAATAATACATATGCCGCTCTCCATTTGGGAGTACCAAAATTGGTTGAAGGGAAAATTATTCCAAACTTGCATTTAGGTAAAAATGTACTTTTGTATATATAATTGAATTCATTCAAAAAGTATCACAAAAAAAAAAAACGAACAAACAAATGACAATACACTACACACACGCGCGCACGCGCGTGTATACACATGAGTATACACACACATAAACAGAAAAAAAACAAATTAGTACCCATAATTGGAAGTAGAAAAAGAAGAAAATCATTGTTGGGTTCCTAAATTTTATAAAGAAACAAATGAAATATATATATATATATATATATATATATATATATATATATATATATATATATATATATATATATAATTATTGGCCTTCGGGATGGGATCAAAGTGTAGTATCTGTTCTGCAGATGCTGCAAGCTATGACTAGCTATGACTAGCTATGACTAGCAAAGACCAGATGTGGGGGCAACCCCACATGCCTGACCATTAACCAGCTCCCATTTCCCACCTCTCGGGAGCTGGTCCCCTTTTTCCCTTCCCCCTCCCTTCACTCCTCACATTAAAAATCGGCCTTGTGCCTAATTTGCTCGGTGGGGGAGCAAACAAATACCATCTGTTCTGCAGATGCTGCACTTAAGATAATTTGTACCAGTCAATGGAGGGGAAACCCTCTATACTGGGACAATTATTACTTTTGGTAACCAGAGTGCCCCCTTTTTGCCTACTTTTAGGAGAGCTGGTTTTTACCCCACATTAAAAACGGCCTTGTGCCTAATTTGCTTTGATCGTGAAGCAAATAAATACATTAAATACCTACAGACACTAGTGTTTCATCCTTTCGGGAATCATCAGTGTAGGGTGTCACAATTAACACTGGTCGATAGATTCGAACCTGGCAACAGAAGCCATCTTTGGCTTCATTAGCAAGGATCTAATCCAATCGGCCACTGTTAACCGCAAGAAATAATATTGAAATTTAAACATTTATTTTTAAATGTTTTTTTAACGTCTGTCAGAGGGATCTAATCATTATATGATGATCAGTGCATATGAGCTTAATTGACCGATTTTAATTCAACTGAGAGTGCTCAACGATAAGAAACGAGTTTATTAAAGGGACTGGCATAATTATTTACTATAATAATCATTATATATATATATATATATATATATATATATATATATATATATATATATATATATATATATACCAGCCTGCGAGAGAAAATACAAGACAAATGAAGTAAATGCCAACATCTGAAATGGAAATTAGTTAGACTCTGGCAATGTAAAGAAGTCAAGGTGATTCGCATTGTTATTGGTACTCTTGGGACCATAACAAAAAGCAACCATAAATTGCTTAATCAGATTGACAAGACACTTTCTTTTCCAATTTTGCAAAAGGCTTGCCTGTTGGGAACGGCGATAGTGTTAATACAGCTAGAATATATAAGTTCACAGGAATTGACCAGATGTTCAAAAAAGAAAATCCAACTAAAAACATCCAAAGTACGATATAATAATAATAATAATAATAATAATAATAATAATAATAATAATAATAATAATAATGGAAAGACAGAGGAGAGAGCGCTGGCCAGACCTCCGCTGGACAAGTGCAAAGAGAACTGAGGCTGTGGGGAGGATTAGTGCCACTCAAATTCCTGTATAAACCAATGGCCACTACCAGCGAGAAATGCTATGAGGCTGTTGCGATAACGCAAATCTATTTGCAAATGCTATCAAAGGAGGTGTGAAGAGAGCTGGACGTCTGGGGAGACTTGTTGTCACTCAGCTTCTAGAGAACACCACAGGTCTCCAAACCGATCGTTTGTTGACTTGTGTGAAAGCTCCATGTGAGCCAATAATAATAATAATAATAATAATAATAATAATAATAATAATAATAACAACAACAATAATAATAATAATAATAATAATAATACAAAATTAATGCAACCATTTGATTCCTTGTAAAATTTTACTCAATTTTTGTAATTGTCACTGATCTTGGCATAGGACTTTGTTTTAAATTGAATCTATAGTAGACATATATTTTTTCTTATTTTTTTGTTTTTGTTGGCGATAGAGCATCCTACAGATAGGAGACATTCACACACTATTTAAGAGCGAAAAATCTTTACCTTAAAACATGATTGTGTGTATCTCTTTTTCACTTGGTTCACTGAGTATATTCGCCAAGTAGTTTTTTAAATTCGTTTTCATGAGCCCGTTTGCTCCTATAATTACTGCAATGATGGAGATCTTTGGAAAGTTCAAGTTTCTTTTTATGACGTGCATAAGACCTCTATATTGCGTTGTCTTCTCCATTTCAGCTCAGTTTAAGCCAGTATCATTAGATACTCTGACTTCAATTAGGGTTGATACTTTCTCTCTTTTGTCCCATATCACTATGTCCGATTGAACAGTTCCGTTTTCTAGGTACGTAGGAATTGCATAGTCATAGTGTATGGTGTATGACTTATTTCCAATAACTCTTTCTGGTATATGCTCCCAGGATTTGCTACTACACTGGATGTTCAACTTTTTACAGATTGTCAAATGAAGATATTTATAGACTCAATTGTGTGGCATTGTATAGTAGCCATCCGAGCAGCAGAACCTTGCAACTGGATGTCAGATGGCTGACACTCTCTACTTTTGTGAACAAGCCAGAAGGGAACTTGAATACTCACATCAATTAGCACCAAACTTATAAACCAAACACAGATTCAAAATCATAAACCACGGTAGTCGTCTGTAATCGCTACCACAAAGTAATTAATCAGGAAAGTAAATTTGGAGTTAAAACATAATCTGGTGAATTATTTTAAATAAATAAATCAACAAGAGTACTCTTAGGTGGCTAACATATATCTTTCAGCTAGCGAGTTTTAGTGGTATGGATTTCAATGGTTGTTTTAATGTTGAAGTGCCTTTTTGTGTGCAGATATCCGATTGTAATATATGGATATGCCCATGTAAGCATAAAGAAATGAATACAGGTTCAGTTACAGTGGAAACAGTGTTATTCCTGTTTTGTTTTAAAAGCACATTTTTAAGTATCACTATATTACGGTATAATCGCGTTGACAAACCGGTTCTCATCAGATCACCAAAGTTAGGCAACGATGAGTCTGGTTAGTACCAGATGGGTGACCATTTGGGAATTCTAGGCACTGTATGTGCTCTCCGCTTATCTCCGCATTTGTTTTCAGTCGTCCTGAACATACACCCCACTTGCCACCAAATTCTGTTTCTCAGTGAAAACTTCTTAAAAAAAACAAAAACAAAACTTGTGAATTTTTTGCTCTGTTTAAGAAGTTTTTAGTCCTGATTGCACTTCTTAAGGTTATCTTGAACTGACATGATGTTTGATCAAGAGATGGGATATCTCTACCAAGTCTGTCTTGAATGCTGAATTATTAACCAGTTTATAGTGTAGTGTGAACATAATTTTGCAAACTCCTAACCCTGTTTGTGTCTATCTTATGGTAGAAGTAGCACTCAATAAATAACTCAATAAATAACTTAATTTCCTTTCAAATTCAAGTTTTGTTGAGGAAAACCTGCTATGGCAACCGCTCATAGGGAGTTGCCAAGTTTTGTTTTTTGATGGGTTTTATTCCGCATCCATGAAATTTGTCTTGTTGAAGTCAGTAGAATAGGCACTTTTAACTTCACACATAATGTAACAACCGAAATATATACCTTTATTCCTATCTTTGTGCATTTTGTCTCTTTTAGATTCAACAGATGTGCATACGTCACAAGTCCATCCTAGGTTTTTGTAGATCGAATGCTCTAAGCGAGTAGCGCAGACATGACGAGAGCCATTCACAAACTAATGTATGCATAGTGACATAACATATGCACCACACACTGAACGCATGTACACACAAGTTTACACACACATTCTGTCAAACAGAAGTAAGCTAATATACACACACATCTACAATATCTACCTACTTTATACACATTATCACACATAAACTCAAACCAAATATGTCGACTCAACTTTTTCTTAGACACAAAATTTTTTCTTTAACTCTCATTATCTACTATTACTTTACTTCCGACTGTCTTCCGAATACAATAAAATTGATATATTTATGCATAGAGAGACTTCTAGTATATACGGTATAATCATGTTGACACACCTCTTCCAAAGTTAAGTGACGTTGAGCTTGGTCAGTACTTAATGGGTGACCAGTTTAAAATACCAAGTGCTGTATATCCTGGACTTTGCCTTCACACTCGATTCAAAGAATGCCAATTCAGAAGAGGTGTAATTGAAATTACGCAACACTTGCTTTAAAATTACAAAATGCAGCCACCATTATATAGTTACTGATTGTCTCTCAAAACTGAATAGAGGTCATAAGACTTGAAATCAACAAGATTTTATTAATAATATATAAAGAAAAGCATTAATATATTATATGAATATACAGCACTTTCCCATTATATCTTTTAAGAAAAAACTGTTAAAATTGAAATTATATGACTTTAAGATACAATGACCTCCCTTAAAAATGGCTCCATATGTTATTATTTTTACATGATATAAATTAAGTGCGTTAAGTCTAAGATATCTAAAACGATACTAACAATTTTTAATATGCTGTCAATGCCAAAAGTGACATGTTTTTTTCTAACAATATTTTTGACAGAATTCAGTTTCAGTCAGATTAATACACATGCGCACTAACGTTTTTATTTTAATTTATTGTTACTGTTAAAATTAACTCTATCTATTTGGAGTGAGTAATATCTAAGTAAAGGAAGAAAATCTAAAACTAAGCAGGCCTCAAAGGTCCTACTTAAGCCACCCCTTTCGTGAACCCTTCCTCCTTCTGCAGATTTCTATTGCTCTGTTTATATATTAAATGTTTTCCTCAATACACTGCGTATATTCACATTGAATATGTAGATATTTTAAATTTTCATTTGTTTTCTTTTAATCATTGCATAATGTATTATGGCAGCAATGTGTTTTAATCATATTGATATTAGTGATAATATTTTTTCAAGAATTTATTTTATTTTTGTTATACTAATGGTTCACTATTTACCATGACCAAAATCCGCTCGAGGATAAGTGTTAATGAGATTGTAAGTTGGATGACGGAACAGTATAATAAAAGAATTGAGAACACAGAGGACAACTCGACGTTGGACTTTAAAAATTACCATTTTCTGCAAGTGAGAAGTTCTTGAAAAGAAACTTTGTTCATGAAAGGATTGTTTGATTTTAGCTACATAGGAGAATAAATTAGAGTTCTTTGCAGTCTTGGTAAAAAAATGAGTTCTTGTGGAGCAGGTTTTATGTGAGAGAACCAAAGATTGAAACTTAGTCGAGCACTTGCTATGGAAAGACCGATGTAGTATTTTTTTTTTCTAAAGAAATCATCTTTTAACCAACAGTCAAATGTTTATGTTTCTAATAGTCGTTTGTAGTGAAAATGGTTTACTCATATATTTTTTTTAGTTCTGTGTGATAAAAGGAACTCTCCTGTAAATTAGTTTCATTCCGATATTGATATTTGCTTTGTGGTTCATCTAAAATAGAATCGGACACTTTAAGGGAGAACCACATGAAGGGTGTCAACATCCGATAGTGAAAATGGATCAATATCTCTGATTGAACTTGAACATGGCACGTTGAGCTCATAGTCTGCATCAGTAACCACTGTACCACTGCCATATTGTGTCTGATGATAAGTCATGTTTTGCATGGCTGCTTCTCAAAAATATCTAGATTATTCCTTGCAGATTTATTCCTCTGATAGTAACTACCAAGAGACGTCCATAAAAGTAGTTCAGCATAGACCGCTACCATCTCTTACAAATGCTCTTGTTTTTATTTAGGTTTCTCAATTTTTAAAATTGTTCCTTGGGGCAAATCTGTTCTTTCAATTATTTCACTAGTTTTTGTACCAAACAAACTAAAACTTGCATTTCTGAGGAATTTTGTTACAAATTCAAAACATGCTTATGTAGCAAAACATTATTTCAGTGAAAGTCTTCCACTTCTATCTTCTGATGTTCTTTTTAATGAATTAAAAAAATATTTGGTTGATATACTTTTTCACATGAATATACATTTATGCACTCTTTTAACCAACATTCATTAATGAAGTATTTCCTTTTATAAATTTTGATTTTTATTGAACTACTAAATTTATATTCAAAAACAGAACACAAGCTTTCTAATATATGTATGCGCAATGCTAATTTGCATATTGCTTGGTAAAAGGACGTCCCATTAATTTACTATTCGGCAAATGCTGATGGGTTTGTTCATTATAGAATCGGTGCTTCCTTTGGGCACTCACTTTTTCTTGGCCTTGTGCCGCATCTTCTTGCATCTGGAAAGAGGTGACAGATCATTCAAATAATACTAAATAGCATATCATTGCTACATCTGAGATAGTGCTCTTGAAACGCATGCAAAATTTTTTTTTAACCAATATTGCACTATCTGCCAACCTCCAGCCCCTGTCGCATCACCATAGTATTGTATTCTCATGCTTATTTTAGAAGTGATTCTAATGAATGTATTCAATGAACTTGCTACGTTTATAGCTCCTCCATATATATACCCTCGACTCTACTCGACTGTATATATCCCTAGATGCTGGTAGAATTTCTCCTCTAAGAGCTCTTTCCTTGAGCTGCTTTCCTTTGGAATTCCCGCTAGGTTCATTGTTTTCTTGACTGTGGAAATTTAAATGTAATGTGAACTAATGTTCTCATTCATACTAAAAAGAGAAAAAAAAGAAAACAGTGTGCAAAGTATCGAGTGTATATACGTATATGCTATTTGCTGCTAGCTTAGTGTACTTAGACTTGGTCAATGTTTAGGAGAGCTGGAGAAACGTACGAAAGTATAGGTTATTAGAATCTTTTGTTACCCGAAAGTTTAATTTACAATTTAAATAATTTAAAATTCTTATTATTATATGAAACAAGGACATAAGTCATACCTTTGCTTGACAATGTAACGATGGGTCAAAGTTTTAGCTGGCCCTTACTCCTCCATATTCTATGAAGTATTCTCGAAGTTGATAACTCAAAAACTATTCATCTGATCAAGTACAAATTTTGCATGCTAAAGAGCATCTGATCCATATTAAATTGAAAAATTCGAATCACTACGATGAACAGAACTACTGTTATTGCCAAACTTATAACGTTCACATTTTTGTGACCTTGACCTTTTACCTAGGTATCCCAAAATTAAATCACTTTTAACTTAGACAGTTACCGATATTTACTTAAGCGATGTGGACACTAAACTGCATACGAATATAGTGACAAACTCGACTGGAGACATAACCTTCGACTGTACGTATTTGCAGAGAATTTCATTTGTATATTTACATTAAAGCTCTTTCATTAATTTAATTTAATTTTCAAAACAAATACATTCTTTAATTTAATAAAAGTACATAAAACATAAAATGTTATTTTTATTCAGTTAAATTTAAACATTTTTTCCCCATTAATTGAATCACCTGTAATACCATTTCTTTTTTGTTAGTATTTGCCAAACCTCGGGCATTCCGCCCTTTCACTGAAAATAGAAGTTTATAAGGAATACAAATTCACATGCAATCCCCACTTAGCATGGATATTTTCGGTTAAGGAAGATGACATACAGCACCCAGTATTTCCAAATGTTCACTCATCTTCTACTGGTCAATCTCAAGGTCGCTTAATATCAGTGATCTAAACAGAAACGGTTTGTTAACATAATTAAGCTGTATTTATAGAATTAGATTATTCTTATTCCGTCAACCATGAGCCGGTCAAAGGATTAATTATTATGTTATTCTTAATCATTATCGTAAAAATAGTAATATTATAATAATAATGAATAATATAATAAGTATATAATAATAATAGTAAAATTATAGTAAAAATATGATCGTCAAACTCCAGAAGACTATCACTTAGAGCTGCTTGTTTATCAACGCCTTTAATCATTGCAACACAGATTCATGTATTAGTTCAAGCCACACTACAGAAAGATTCCCAAGTTCGAAAAGATGCATCTGAAGAAGGCCAAAGGTTACATTAGTCGAAACATCGTAAAAATAAAACCAAGATGAGGGAGATAGTCAAAATAATACAGATATCATAAATTATCAATATTCACTAAAAAAAAATTCTGGAACATAATATTTATTGAAAAGATAAATATGTAATGTGAGTCTGAAGATAGACTTATATCTGATGACTAGGGACAGGACAATAGCATACACTTTCCATTGTTTGGATTCTTGAGTGTATATCTATTGATATCTTATACGCTTTTATATAGAGTGATGTGGTTTTCAATTGATTAACTGTGTCTAACTGTGTCGGATATATACTTGAGAGGCAAAACAATGAAAAGAATATGTTGTTGTCATAGCCCTACTGATGACCCCAGAGAAAGATTAAATTTCGGCAGTATAGGAGGATGTGTAGAGAACAGAAGACTTCGATGATATGGCCATGTTGAAAGAATGAATGAGAGTTCTTAGGTGAGTAGATGTAAAGACAGTTGAGGTGGAAGGTTCAGTTCATAGAAGAAGGCAAAGAAAATCGGAAGAGGAAGTGATACAAATGGACTTAAGAGAAAGAAGCATGCATAAAGACCTGACCAGAGATAGGTTAGTTTGAAAATCAATTTTGAAAAGCTGTCCAACATATGTCAACATGTAAAATGAATATTAAACCGATGATGATGAAGAAAATTTTTCATCATCAATCGTTGAAGTGTTACTAGAATCTTTAATATAGCAGATATGTCACACTATCATATGAAAAATATATCCAGCGACAATATAATTAATGTTTACAAATCTACACATCAATAAATTTCCAAATCTTTCTGTCACAGTTCTATGTATCACTGAACATTTCATAAAATTGCACAAAAATTAAAGAAAATATTTATCTCAGCTGGTCATGAAATTAAGAGACTACGATTTAATGCATAAATATCCTTAAGCGTCTATACATTTTTTATCCCTGTCATTTGTGCTAAAAATCTGAATTATGATTATACTTACAAAATATACAAAAATACGTTCAAATGAATTGACTTTAAGGAAATTTCATGGTGACAAAACATGCCCATTAGATTTGCTAATCATTTGAATGATAATGACTGGTGGTTTGTTATTTCCTGTTTTTGAAATGGGCATATGTATTTAAACTTATATGGACATGGGTGAAAAAACAACTCTATCAATCTATGTTAAGGGAACTTATGCCTGGACATCATCTAAAGAACAGCTCAGATGTCTTCGGTAGGAACCATTAAGTGTACACATGTTAGCTATTTCATAGTAATTTATTGACCAGCATTGACCTTGAACATGTGTGTAAACATTTTTATCATATTTGCCTGTTAAAATTCAACTTGGATTATTACAAGCGTATTTGGTCAAATGTATCATGAAATAAGTCTCATTAATTTCTGGAGTTTTGGAATATCGTCTCCCTTGATCTGAGTCTGTGAGTAATATCCTTTGATTCTCCAAATCTAAGTTCACTTCTATAGTCACGATTCTGAGACTATAGCAGACATCCAATCAAAGATATCGTTAGTTAAAAATTTCCAGCATCATTTCTCTAAGTGAAATAATCATCATCATCATCATTTGTTATTAAGTTTATTTTTCACTCCTCCACAATGGCAGAGATAATCACAAGATGAATTTTTAAATCTTGTTGTTATATAATCCATCATCACTATTTGTTTGCAAGTTTTCAAATTATGTGAGCAATAGCTACATATATACGAAAAGTCCCATTTACTTACAATCTGAACAGAGGAATTTTAGTAAAGAAACAGGCTCTGTATGACTCAGGACATTACAACATTAGGAATCGGTTTGATTATCATGTTTCAATTGCTTTCTCCAATTCATTTTAAAATCGGATACTCACAGAGAGGACCACGTTAAGGTTTCTCATATCAATTGTGAAAGTAGTGCTATGGAGCTCAACACTTCAATTTGTCAGTTTGTATCTGTATCCACTTTCCTATTGTCATGTCCCACTATAAATTAAATATAAATATGAATTTCCCAATTCAAAATCTCATTTTTATTATTCACAACTTTTTAATATTAACCTGAGTCGGAGCCAAGCAAAGAAAAATTTTAAAAATGGAATGGATTTAATAAATTTATTTGATTTTATTGCGGTGTTAAAGGGATGCATAATATCTTTCCTATCATGAAAATCAACAAATTCTATGTAATAAGAAGTAATGTTATAAGTTTCCCTCCTTTTGTTGGAGATGATCTCTCTTGAATAATTACTATTCAGACTATGGATAGTTATAGTCACCGATGCTTGTAGAATACTATTCTAACTTGAATGAAGCTATGTAAACTTTATTATACTCGTTGTGCCAGGTTATCACATGAGGGACCACGTGACCGTTATCAAATGAAAGTGATACTATGAACAGAAGTTTTCACAGTTTTCACAGATTATCCATTCAATTTTGGTAGCAATTTTTTCGATGTAGCAGTAACACTGAATGTTGTTTTTTACAGATCGACTTTCGATTGGGTAACAGTTCAATAAACAGTTTCTTTAAGTGCACCAGAGAAGCAAGGATATTCACTCCAAATTCCAGTGTGTGTTATAAAAACCTACGCACAACTTTCTTTCTCTTTTTCATTTTTCCCACAGACAACGAACGCGGATACAACACATTCTAGGCAAGTTTGGGGGGATCCTGCAAAGCCCTCGACACACACATGACAAATGATACACAAACTACTTAACATGGCGACAGCATATACACATTGCCAAACGAAAGCATGATTCCAACACGCACTCTTTCACTGCCAAAGCAAACACACAAATATACACATACATCTTACAGCTTATCCTACATTTACACACATGTAAATGCACACGACGACAACCAAATGTGTACTCAATTTCTCCTTACACACAAAACCACTATATTTCTACTAGACTCTTTGAACTTTACATTGTTTTACCTAATTTTATTTTCGTTGTATATCAGATGCTTACACCAAATTACTATTTTAAAGTTTCAAATCTAATAGATAAAATACAAGATAATATAAGATGTTAATATATGTCATCAGAATTTGGTGACCCTGCCTGTACGAATATCCTTTGAGGACAGAATTTGGATATCTTGACTTATGAGGAAACACAAAACTGACATCTACTAAAAACACTCGAAACAAACATGAATAGTCAATTTGCTTTATTGATATAAAACACGTTCTTTCACTCGGAACGTTCCTTGAATTCTTTGAGCTCTTTTTCATTACCAACAATTTATTTTGCGTTGTCTTAATATTTATCAATAAAAGCTAATTACTTCCGTCTGGATAGATTTTGTCATTCTTTCTTTTGATAATGTCAATATTGGTGACCTCAAGTGCCGTCTTTTTTGCAAACTGTTCATATAAATTTATCTGACACCCTAATGTTCTAAATGACCTTTTACTGACTTAATTTTCTCAACGTGAATCAGGGAATTGCAATCAGGTCATTTCAAAGGCTGAGTTACACAAAAATGGGAATGAAACTGGGATCTTTATATATTCAGAAACTGACGGGAAGAATAAACAGGAACAACAGAGACAAAAACAACAGGAGGTCATGAGAGAGAATCATTAATATGTCAATGCTATCAGTGATTTGCTGTGAAATAACTCATCAACATATTTGATCACATGGATTAATCGACTGACATAACTAATTATTTACAGCCAAGCATTACTGGGTTGTACTGGTCTTGCTTGTTTGAGAAATCCACTGCCTTCTTCGACGCAGACACAGCACACAAGGTGACATACTTTATTTAATAAGAATGGCCGTCATCAATGGAAGCAGTGAGTAATTCATTGAGTATATCAGCTCCACTCCACAGCAATTATCACTCAACATCAGTTTAATCTTTGATTTAAAGATTTGGCTTTACATCTTTTTTATTGTTGTTGTGTGGAAGCACATTCTGACAGGTCTGAAGGAAGCCTTGTTTAAAGTACTTTTCTTCAAATAGCCAAATACTTGTTTATTTTTGTAAAAATATCCAGAAATGTTAAAGCTTTTAGTTCGTACAATAACAACATCTTGCGAAACGCATTTAGCAACAACAGCTATGAGATACCGTTTTGTATCCGTAGCAACTTCATCATTGTAAGTCTCTTCAAGGGCTAACGCTTGTAAAGGGGGGAGCTTTAAAAGTGTACAATGATAAAACATTGTTTTTACTACTGCACACTGGATTACACAAGTGATATACAATTGTACTTAAAGGGACCGTTACAATCTTTAAAAAGTATCACGGTTGGAATGCGTAGGATAGTGAGTGAATACCTGGCACCTGACAGCTCGAAAAAAATGATAAGAAAATACAAAAAATGTATAATGGATGCTGACATGGGCTATGGAATCAGCTCAGCTGAGTTCAAAACCATATGCATTCGAGGAGCGTGCAATAAGTAATGCTCCTGACCCACTTCAAGTTGTCTGATCCAGCTGAAATTTTGTATGTGCAATGATTTATATCTCTACGGATTATGTATCAAATTACAGCTCTGAACTAATTGTGATTTCTGTTTTACAGGTGTTTGAACTGAGTCGGGTGTGAAATGGAGCCTGTTGAATGTCGAGCAGTGATCCAGTTTTTGTATTTGAAAGTACGCACACTACAGGAGACTTTTGATGCAATGAAAGAAACTTATGGTGATAATACCCCATCATATGACCTTGTAAAACGCTGGCATCATGAATTCTAACATGGCCGGAAGTCTGTGAAAATAGCTCCCAGAGTTGGTCGCCCCTCCTTCTGCCATTGATCAGGTATCTGTCCGTCAAGTTGAGGCTGCCATTTTGGAAGATCAGCGCATTACTATTCGCCAAATAGCCCAAGATGTCAAGATTAGTACAGGGTCTGTGGAAACTATCATTCATGACCATTTGCATATGCATAAGGTGTCTGCCAGATGGATTCCCAGGTTGCTCACACCATTCCAGAAGCGAGAACGCGTTGAGTGCTCGAGGATGAATTTGGAGATGTGCCAAGAAGATGAGTCAAAGTTTTTCAAAAATGGATGAAACCTGGGTCCATCACTATGATCCAGAGACCAAAGCCCAGTCAATGCAGTGGAAACACTTGGACTCACCACCTCCAAAGAAGGCAAGGTCATGCTCACAGTCTTCTGGGACCAGAACGGAGTAGTGATAACAGATTTCCTGGTAAAGGGTACCATCATTACAGGAGCCTATTATGCTTCACTTTTGAGGAAATTAAGGGAAGCTATCAAAATCAAGAGGCAAGGCAAGATCAGCAAAGGTACCCTCCTCCTGCAGGACAACACTCCGGTCCACAACTCGCATGTCGCCAGATCAGAAGCATGGGCGTGTGGTTATGAAATCCTTCTCCATCCTCCCTACTCTCCTGACCTTGCACCCTCTGACTTTCACCTCTTCCCAGCCATGAAGTTGTTTTTGAAAGGAAAGAGTTTCCCAGATGATGCAGTCTTGATTTCTGAAGTCACGTCGTGGTTGGAGGACCAACCTGCGGTGTTCTACAAAAACGGTCTCCAGAGCTGCATCAAACGATGGGAGAAATGCATAACTCTGGGTGGTTCCTATGTAGAGAAAGACTAATAACTGTGCCAAGTTTCGTTGCTCCACTCCTATGGGAAGTGGGTCACGCCCCTCGTAGATTGCATTCATTCATACTATAATAACATTAACAAAGGGGATGAGCCCTCTCTTTCCAGCTATGGATATACTGATAACATTTATTCGATTAATTGTATACAATGAATCATTTGCAATTGTGTTTTGAGCGTTACAGTAAAATGCTCAACTGTTGTCAACAGCAACTGAAGACTTCCTTTTCATTGGCTACTACAACGAGATGTAGGTAGAGAACGTTACTCATTCTCCAGAATTACTCCACTTACCCTTGATTCTTACCTAATAAAACTGAGTGTTTAGGAAGGGTCATCAAGTACCACTTTTGAGTCTTTGGTAGCACTCGACTGAGGAATGAACTCTGGGCTCATAAGCAAATACTCAAAAAGTGTTGTATGACATATAATAACTAAATCTGTTGTGCCATAAAATAAACAGAGAAGACACATGTATAATAATTGTACTTATTGTTCTGCATTGTTCAATCTTCGAAATAAACGTATTTGCAGTTTTGTCTTTATTAACATACGATCCTTTAAATCATCTAGCGAAGCCAAATCAGTATATGTTCTGGTCGGTCTCAGGAAACCATCCACCCAGGCATTATCTCCTATTATGGGAACAAGGTCATATTTTTTGCAAATCGTTCTCACTGAGAAATGCCAAAGAAACTGACAATAGTATATTTGCACTCATCCAAAGTGCACAAACAAATTAAACCTACGATTACTGAAGCACATATTGCAAAAAATCAGATCAAAGCGGATATTAAGCAGAAATCTATAATGTTTTTTCATTAACATAAGAACAATCTGATTTACTTTATATATAAGATTAAATAAACATTTATTGAAATAAACAAAAATATTACCACATGAATTTAAATGAAGTTTTAAAAAATATAAATTTAAGACTTAAAATTAAAAGAAGCTGAAAAGTATTTGGGTTATTTAAAAAAGGAAAAACATCGGAACAAATCTCAAAATATAATGCCTCCCGAGTAACGCCGGAAAGATACAACTAGTGTGTGATGAAGTGCATTGATGAAATTGATACATCTATCTCACAAAATGTTCTGGTTTAATATTTTTCTGTTTAGGTCATGGAAATGCCGCTTCTTCCACTAAAGATAAGCATAAATGGGTTCTCATTTGGGAAGCAGTGTGAAGTGGAGCATAAGTGAAATCTCAATGGAATACTTCCGAAGGCTAAAAGTAGAAAGTTACACATGAAATGTGTTGGCACACCCAAAATGCTCACCTCGACTCGTAATAATAACTTCTCAATTGAGACTGAAAGAAATCCTTGCAACATTTGGTTCTTATCAATTGTTTATCAATTATTATAGCAGGTGGCCAGCATTATTGGGTTTAGGCAACCGACATTACAAATCGTAATGGGCCAAAGTCTGTCACTAAACTGAACAATTTCAAGATGATTGTTCAGTTTATTTAACCTAAAACTAACTTAAATCATCATCATCATCATCATCATCATCATCATCATCATCATCATCATCATCATCATCACGTCTGTTTTACATACTGCCATGTGTTAAACGGCTTTTAAAAATCGATTTCCAAACTAACCTATCTCTGGCTAGGTCTTTATGTCTCTTTCTATCGCCCATCCTTATCACTTCCTCTCTTGTTTTTTTGTTTTTTTTTACCTTTGTAAAAAGATAGTAATCTGTACTTGCTATCTCGGCAACTGTTCTACATTTACTAACCCAAATACTTCCACCCATTCATTCAACATGCCATATCATTGAAGTCTTCTATTCTGCACATATCTCCATGTACTGTCCACATTTAATCTTCCTCTGAGGTTATCAGATCTAAGCCTGTCTTTAGAACCTATATTTCACATCCATTATCTTATTCTCATATCTTTTCTCTCCATACAACGCTAGGTTTCACTTCCATATGTCATTAAAACTCAGCCTTCGAGTTGATGTTTTGTTTAAAGCACATTCGGTGGCGAGACTTTAGAAAGTTTAGTCACGCCTTAGTTATAGGTCATTCCAAGCCCACTCTTATCAAAGATAGTAATGCCTGTCATGGTTCGATTCATGAGTCAAACAGAATTTTCGTGTCTAAGACATTCACCCCAATACAATTACTAAATCTCTACGTCCTATTATTCCCTTTTCTTCTTCTGCCCTCTCAAACTCATCAACTACCCAAACTTTCTCTGGATATGATACAAGACTGCATCGAGTGATGAGACCCTAATTTATGAGCCTTGACAAATGTTGTGTCATCCCTTAATAGTCATCACTTCCAGATGTAGTTTATGTCAGAGTGGTCTGAATCTCATACACAAATTTGATAGGATTTATCAATTACAGACTATTTATTGGCAAAATATAAGCCTACATAAATTAATCTATAGTCCATTCATATAAAGAATCTATTAAATTCTTGAAAATTTTAAGAACTTGAAGAATAAAAATTATTCCTAAAATAACTATAAGTAAAAAAGAAAATAAAGTGATCGACTATTGTTGACGATAACACAAAGACTCACTTTACAGGTGTAGGAAGGGTATCCTTCCTTTTCCAGGATTACTCCACTTACTGTTGATTCCCACTTTTCCAGCCGAAATGGAGACTAACATGGCATCTGACACAAATATGTTTCATCCTCGAGACTAAGATGATTATTAAGAGTGTGTAAAGTTGTATTCACGAAAACATCTTTGTCTTTTGTGAAATTAGAGTTAAATTTCTTTACCTCCTGAGGCATTTGCAAAAACGTGCAATATGCCATAGTAGTTACATTACTGGACTTATGATATAAACTACATTTAAAAAATCTGTAGCTCATTGTCCTACGTATCTATAATTGAATTTCAGATCAAACAATGTTTCAATTGCTGGTTCATATTTTGCTGCCTCGCAGCTATTTTGCAGATATTGACAATAAGTTTGTCTATTTTTAATCTGTATTTCTGTCATGATCACTTTTAGAAGTAAACAAAATATTAGTTCTTATATTTTGCAGGGGAGATGACACTGGAAGCCATCAAGAATTGGAAACTATCAAAGCAAAAGATTTTAAATTTATTGCACAGCAAAACAACATGTGAATTATTCTTGATTGTTCAGCACTTGATTGTACTTTTTCAAAGATTAAAACACTTATGTATACACTCTACCGTCCCATATATATATATATATATATATATATATATATATATATATATATATATATATATATATATATCCGTCCGAGAAGAGGTAAAAATTATTAATTGCAGCATTTTTATATTCCCTTAGCAAATATATTAAAATCAACCTACAATGATACTAAGATTTGGAATTATTATTTTCAAGTGTGATTAAAATCCATTACATGAATTTTAAAAAATTGAAATTCAGGAAATCTCGCTTAACTGGTGACCAATGACTATAGATCAAATTCGATGTAAATATGAAATATTTCAATTTTCAAATGGGAGGTTGTGACTTTTAGAATCTTTTAATATACTCCAAAGAAACTGAAATTAGAGAAATATTCATTAATTGGTGTCTAATATCTATTATAAAAATGTCACAAAAATCGAAGGTATTTCAGAAACACACTTTTTACCCTTTTACATAAAAATAAATTAAAATAAATATCGCCCTCATTAGAACTCCTGATGCTTAGCAGCTGTGTTTCAAAGTTCCTAACAATTTAAGTGTGATCCTGTGTATACAAATATATAAACATATGAATATTATATAGATAGAGATTAAAGTATGAAATATGAATGAAATATATTCATCGTTCTCTTGAATTCTTCATCAGACTTCAAAAGTTTTCTTATCTATTCATTTTATTCGAATAATTTTTAAAATTCGTTTCATTCTTGAAATGATTTTTATTAGATTTATTTTTAATATGGTTCTAAAATACATTTCTCTTTATTTATTTGCTTCCCCACTGAGCAAATTAGGCACAATGCCGTTTTTTAATGTGGGAGGAAAAACCAGCTCCCCCAAGGGGGCACTCTGTCAGGATCCAAAATGAGCAATTGTCTGATAGAAAGGGTTTCTCAAACTAATTGAGTTAAAAAGGAATTGTCCGATATGAAGGGTTACCCCCACATTGACCAGAACTGATTACTTCCTTTTCCGCTCCTCGCCTGAAGGCCAAAAACACTGCGCCTATTGCGCTATTTAAAAAAAAGTAAAATTTACTTTTTGAAATATAAAGAGAGACATTAATTGTTTTTGAGATCTCAATTAACTTGTGGCGTCTAGCATACTCCAACAAATCATCCAGAAGTGATTAATTTAACCACATTCATATTCCAAACACAATCTATAAACGTCTTACTCTGCATATCCGGTTAACACTGTAACATCTGGAATCCTAACTGGAAATTAACCAGAATTGAATGAACGTTTTGATAGAGAAGTCATGTGTGACAGAAATAGACAACATTCCATCGATGAATCAGATATCATTACGGCATTGTCAGCAGCAGTTGAACAATGATTATAAAATGACAGACATTTGGGCACTTAGTTTTTGCAGTTTGTTCACCATGGTTCTATCTGATGATGATGACGATGATGATGATGATGATGATGATGATGATGATGATGATGATGATGATGATGATGACGACGACGACGACTATGACTATGAAGACAGTAGCAATACCAAGACTAACATACTTTTGTTCTGATGGTGATTGAAAATAACAAGGAATGTTCTTTGTGGAAATATCAACTATTTAACGATAGCTATTAAAAGATATTCATAGAGACTATTTAACGATAAATATAACATTAAAAAATTTAGATAATTTGGTAATTAGAGTAAAAAAAATTAATTTTTAAAACCTTGCCTCCTCCGGATGAACGTAAACTAAAAAGAGTTATAATAAAACAACAACTTTTGACAAGCGTTCAGATGTTTTAACATTGAAGTAAAAGTTAAAAAGATAGAAAGTTGCAAAATATCAGTCTGTCAAGAAAGCGTATAGGCAAATCTCTTTCAGCATAGTACATTTTTAAAAGGTTAAAAAATATGACCAAGAAATATAGGAAAATTGACTTTTCTGAAGAAACTCGATGAACCCAATGAATAAGACTATAACTCAATAACTTGAGTTTTATTTCTTCCGCCCGTCACACCAATAATTTCCTGGGTAAACTTCCAACTTCTGTACACGTAACGCACCTTCTCTCAACTCCCAACGTACTTCTGCTAATTGAACTTATTGCTTTGAAATCCAACTTCAAAATGAACAACCCTCTCAAAAATCAACCCTCTTTTATCTCCAACCAGGAGCATCTCATTTGCATATCGGGTGGTCACATTGCAGGCATATAAAGAGATAAGGCAGCCATTTTTGTTTCTTTCTTCTTCATTCATTTCATTCCACGACCGACCCATTGAATTATGCACACGTGCTAATTAGGTAAGTCGCGCGTTTCCCTACAAAAGAATGAATTTTATGTGGATGTGTCTGTGGTTTAAAAGAAATCAGCAGGACGGAAGTAATCTGATTATATAGGCAAAATTATCAATCAAACAATTACACTGTGCAACAAATTTGACTTGAAAAAAAGTACAAGACATATTAAGACCTGTTTTGGTGTAAGAAAAGTATGCTGATTCCAAATCTGACATTTATTTCTCTGGATTAGGTACCATTTTCATGTACTTTATTATTAATTATTTTGAAAAAAAAACCCACCGAATTCACCAGTTTAAACAACATTTGTCCTCTTAACTCTCTTGTGTAGAGTGTCATCATCCTTTTTTAAATTCCAGCAGTAGTCTGCCAACATACCAGTGTTCCATTTTCCTTTAACCCGTTTTTCTATTAATGAAGTATCTTGATGGAACCTTTCGCCATGTTCATCACTCACATGGCCAAGATTCTCAGCAAAAAAATCCAAATGAGAGTGGAACACATGAACTTTTAGAAACATGTCACATCCCATATCATGAAAATGATGCAATAGATCATTCACAACTTGCACATAGTCTTCTGAACGATGTTTTCCCAGGAAGTTATCACAAACTTTCTTGAATGACTCAAAGGCACATTTTTCTTTTCTCGTGTGATGTGTGTTAAAAGTTTCAAGAACAATTTTTCGAATTTGGGGACCTATGAAGATACCTTCTTTTATTTTAGCTCGACTTAATGAAGGAAACTTTTCTGCAAGATATGCAAATGCCAAGGAATCCTTGTCTAGTGCTTTCACAAACTGCTTGAACAAACCGAGTTTAATATGCAAAGGTGGTAAATGGATTCTATCACTTTGCAGAAGTGGTTTGTGTTTGATGTTATGTTTTCCTTGCTCAATTTCATCTCTAGCAGGCCAGTGCTTGCGTACATAGTGTTCAGCTCTTGCTCTAGAGTCCCATAAGCACAAGAAGCAACAAAATTTAGTATAGCCTGACTGAAGGCCAGTGAGCATGGTTATAACCTTGAAATCTGCACAAACATGTCATTTATGGACTTCATAATGTATGCTTGCTTAAATTATTTTTAAATTTTCATATGATTCTTTCATGGTTGTGCTGTAAGCTATAGGAACAGATGGCAGGGTGTTCCCATTGTGAAGCAAAACAGCTTTTATGCTTTCCTTGGATGCATCTAAGAAAAGTCGCCAGTTGGTGTTATCATATTGTATTTCCAGCTGTTCAAAAAGTCCAACAATGTCATTGCAGAAGCATAAATCATCTGTCAAAGTGAACAAAACATGCAAGTTTTGTGCACGTTTTCTGTACAATGTTATTTTCACACCTTTTCTAAGAAGATTTCGTTCTTTAAGCCTTGATGCAAGAAGTTCACTTTTGTCTTTGGTTAAATAAAGATCTCTGCATAATTCATTTTGAGCATCTTGAGAAAATAGTATTGGTTTATTATTGCTTTCTGAATTAGAAAATTCTACTGTTTCATCACTGTAATGTTCATCCCCACTGCTTGAACTCCACATTTCCTGATCAGGGGGTTTTGGTACAGGTAATTCTTTTGAGTGCTCAACTGGGCGCGTTGCTGATTGCAAATTTGGGTAACAATGTGTTTCTTTTTTTTTTTTTTGTTGTACAGCCCGTATAGTCTTGCTGACAAAAATAGCAATCATTAGAATGATCTTTCTGCTCTCGCCAAATCATTGGCACACCAAACTTCATGTGGACATTCTTTTTTGCATACCATGCGCTCAATGTTTTCACACATGTAAGGCAACAGGCATGAGGAGCCCATGACTTGTCTTGGTCTCCTACATCAAAATGAAAGTACACCTTGTACAATTTCTTGATATGGCAGGTAATGCTGCGCCTTTCTTTAGCAAATGTTAATTCGCCACATATGTAGCAGAATTTGCTTGGATCATTTTTGCACTGTCTTGAAGTCATCGTCAAAGCCTGCATCTAAAGCCTGCATCTAAAGAATAAAGACAAGAAAAAAAGTAAATTGTTTTATAAAGAAAAATAAGGATTCCATAATGTGAACATGTTAAGTCATTATAAACGCCCACTAGCAAGTTATTAGATTCTTTCGTACATAAAGTAAGGGGTTGATAAAATTTCATTTCTATTTTTTGCATTTAATTTAGTAAATTTTCAGAAAAGAATATATAAAATGCCCCTTTATGTTTAAAACATTAAAATACACAATAATCCGGTCTTTATTGTAGTTTTTAGTTAAAAAATACTTTATTAAATGGATATCTATTTTTAACCCTCAGATTTTTTTCCCGTGCCCTACAAATAAGGTTCTGAGGCAGGTTTTAGCTTCTTTTCCTTGATTTTTTTAGCCTACATTAAAAAATGCCTTTCTTGACGAATACCATGACTTTTCGGAAGGTGGTGAACACCAAACCATGTGCTATAGCCTTATGTTTTTACTTTTGAAAAAATTAGCCCTTGGTCTAGAAAATATTATGCTAACCAAGCTAACTCTGTCAGCTAGCTCTCTTAAATCTGGAAAAATAGCTCATTTTGGCTGACTTTAGCAAATAAATGATTCAAATAAATGATTTAACAAATAATGTACATAATATGTGTATATTAAACTGTGTTTTTCTCTTAAGATTTATAATTTAATACACATAATATGTGACTGCAAAGTCGTCAGTAACCCATTTTTGACGTTTTTACTGAAATTTACGACTGTGGCAATTTTGCACAAATTATACCTAATTCAACAAAAAGAAAGCCAGAAATAAAATTTCCACGTTACTAGGTATACAAAAATTGCTGCAGATATCCTGTACTTTTTTTAGTGTTGCACAGTGTTGTTTGACCATTCAAAATCGATGAGGAGTTAAACTGAATAGTGCTAAGTATTGTGATTTCATGGACAAGCCTTTATTTCAATATGTTATATAGTTGGTCTATATAACGAGTCAATATAATGTGTTTAATGTCATGTTATATACCAAACATATAACGCGTGTATACATAATGCACTATCTAGTCTTCATGTATGTTTGTATCATCGTCCATATTTTTTCTAGAGTGTTGAGTGAATACTGGTCGATACGTATGATGACGTCTAGTATGTGCGCACATATATTTATAAGTGTATATACAGTTCCACAAGCAGCTCAACAAACCGAACAATGAGGCACAAGAACAGTTCTTTTTTAAAAAAAGGGGACGGATAACATCTTTCTGGGGGATTATTCAGACCCAAAAGAGGGGAACATACCTTCTTCCGTCAGTTGGTCTTGACTGATGGGTCTGTAAAAGCTGCAATGAAGATTAATCAAAACGCAGATTCCATGAACAAAGCTTCTTTCTTAGAACTGCACGCCTGTGGAACTCTGTTCCGTCTGCCTGCTTCCCTCCGGACTACAACTTGGTTGTCTTCAAGTCCAATGTTAACAAATTCCTAATGAACCGCCCCCTTAAGTAAACATTTCAGCAAATCTCCTCACTAACGTAATGTACTTGCAATAACCCTTATCCCCGAGTGGCTTCCGGGCATTGATAAGTGGTGATCACTGTGTAAAAAAAAAAAAAAAAAAAAAATCGACTCTGTTTATATTTTGATGGAACTTTTATTTCCTGATGTTCCTTGTCTTTAGAGTTGCACGCAGTTCCTTATTTCTACATTCTTGATATTTCCTGTGCCCTATAGTGTACAGAGGCCATTTTTACCGTCTACTAACCTGGTCTCTCTCATTCTCGTCTATCCAAATCCACCTCTCTAACTGACTACGTCTATTTTACAATATTCCCTCTCTATTCGTCACCTGACGTCACCATTAAGTCATCTTTGTTTTTGTTTTGATCTATTATTCTAACTTATTGTTTATATTAAAAATTCCAAAGTTATTATATACATTTTTAACATAAATATTTTATCTTTCTAAAATATCTAATCCGTTTTAATAACATTCTTTTTGCCATTCAAACATTTTCTATTTAGAAACATGCACAATCGTCCATGATTGGGTGCCACGCGTTTTCCGGTAGACGAACAATATAACAAATGATACATATCCCAGTGCAGTTTTTTTTTTAAGTGATGTGCGTTTATATGCATTTCATATTGGTTTAGTAAAAAAAGCTTGTTCGTTTTTGAAAGCCATCTTTTCATCCTACTAAACATCGTTTTATATTCTTATTCTTCATATCCTGTATTTATTGTTGGCGTGAGTGTGCCTCCGAGTAGACGAGTTCTTACATTCTTGCTTGTATTTTAAGCCTTGAAATGAAAGATCAAGTGAGGCACTACCAACATCTGATCCTTTTTTTTTTACTACAGAAGATAAAAAAACTACAAAAATCAGCATAAAGAATATGAACAGAAAGGATGTGCCAGAAATGGTTTGCTTGATTCTTAAAAGGATTTTTTTCTAAAAAATGATCAACAATGACCAAGTGAAAACTATAGTTGAACAACATTGTCGTTTGACAACCAGACAAATCGCAGTCTTATAATTTTCAAATTAAGCGTAGAAAATGAATTGTATTAATATCTACTTAAAACAAAACTAACAAACTTTTTTGCCAACCTAATATCTAATATTACTTGTGAATTTTTTTTATAGTAAAATCAAGTCTTGATGTGAATCCAGTTGTGAAGATGAAATAATATGAAGATAGCATGCAATATGACAGTAAAACGGAAAATGAAAAACACTACCAAAAAATTGAACGTGATGAAAGAAAAAAATTAACAAAACCAATGATTGCTGAATATAATTAAGAAGAAGAGTATTGAGATGTCGTAAACATAAATCTATTTTTGTTATTTGTTGTTCTATTCTCAGCGTTGATCAATTTTTTATTGTTTTACTACATTTTTATTTCTGTATAATACTAGGTATGCGTTTATGTGTTTCTATGTATAGGGTTTACTTCTAAACTAATTAATCGACCATCATGAATTTGGAACATAACTGCCAGGCATAAGAGTGGGTACGTGGGCTATCGTTAGGTTAATTTAGTTTATGCAAAGAGCTAAATAGGATGTGGAAATCTTTTGTGAAAATTCAGATACTTCCGATTTTAGCGAGATTATAAGAATAGATATCAGACATCAATTAATATATATATTCCTACAATTTCAGTTTCTTTGTAGTATTTTAAAGGGGTTTTAGGGGGCGTAATATAAACATAATCTCCTATTTGAAAATTAAAACATTTTCTATTTGCATATAATTTGATCCAGTAGACACGAATTAAGCAGAATTTCCTGAATTTCAGTTGCTTGTTAAGATCTCTTAAATTTTCTAGAATCAAAATTTTTAATTAAAATTGGAATAAGGATTCTAGACATAAGGTTTAGTAGCATTAGATACTGATTTTAATAATGGTATGGTAATATAAAAGTGGTGCACAACTGTTCCGTTCGGGGAACTGATCTTACCCATTCGGGAATGGTATTCTTCATATATATATATATATATATATATATATATATATATATATATATAAATATTGATATATTTTGATATATATCGATATAGATATATAGATATAGATATAGACATGTGTGTGTATGTGTGTGTGTAAACATGTTTCTTCAATTGCATTTCATCTTTTATTTATACCAATTCTTTAATTTATGAAGCTCGATATAATTACAGAGCATATAACAAATAAATGACAAAAACCTATATTCCAAATTTCCAGATATTGACCATCTTACAGTTTATTGCTATATATATATATATATATATATATATATATATATATATATATATATATATATATATATATATAAATGTAAATGTTGGTTCGTTCGGAATTAATTGTCTAAAAAACCACTGGACGGATGGCTTCCACGTTTTGGTATAATATGTTTACTATATCCATGTGTGTTTTTATATATTTCTTTTTAATTATAACATTACACTTAATTTTTCTATGATAAATAGGTGTTTTTCTTTGTACCAAGAGGCCATTTTTTTTTATTTAGGGACAATTATTTATTACCGCTTCCTGTCACGTGACCAGTGTTACAATTTAGCGGTTTTCCTGGAGATTTCGTTTGCAATCTAGTGGGGAATTCTAGAAAATCTGGAGATATTTGGCACCCACACACCCGCATTAGATTATTAAAAAATAAAGAAAACCCGAAAAGCGATTGAAAATACTTTAAAACATAAAATAAACTCATTCATGTAAGTAAAAAAAAGTAGCATTTATTGCCTTTGGTAACAATTATTTATTGATTATTTGTTTTGTTTTTCACCTTTTTTTCGACTAACCATTCTTAAATCTCACTATAAAATCGATTTTTCCAAGTACATTTTAGGTCGGGGGGGGGCATTCCAACCTCCGAAGGGGTTTGTATTACTGTACACATAGATTCGAAAAAGTTGTCAATCATTTCTTTCTGATAGGTTCATAAGGGTAGTAGTTGAGGGGCAAAAATCAGAAGCTCACAGTATTAATGCCGATGTCCCTCAGGGATCCATCCTGGGCCCAACTCTTTTCCTGATCTACATTAATGATCTTCCAAATCATATCCTTACATCATTTGTAGATATTTATGCTGACGACACTACCATTTATGGTAGCACATCTAAGACAGTAAACGACCAAGTTCTCTCCAATTCTCTCTCCTCTGATCTTGAGCACGTAGTACAATGGGGAAAGGAGTGGCTGGTTACTTTTAATGCATCTAAAACTAAGCTTCTCTCTTTACATCATCAACATTCTAATTCACATTTGTCATCAATTGAAATGAATGGCTCTCGTCTTCAGGAGGCCTCAAGTTTTGACAAGCTTCTGGGCTTGACCATTACTCCTGATCTTAAATGGAACACGTATATCAAATCTGTTGCCAAGGCCGCTGGAAAAATGGTGGGATCTTTCTATCGATCCAGTAGATATCTCACTGCTGATGCTATTCTCTACCTATATAAGAGCCAGGTACGTCCAAGGATGGAATACTGTTGCCACATCTGGGCAGGAGCTGCTAGAAAGGACTTGTCCTGCCTTGATAGAGTTCAAAATAGACTTCGTAGCCTCGTAGGAGATGTCCTTTTCTCCTCCTTGCAACCTCTATCTCACAGAAGAGATGTTGCGAGTTTGTCTCTGATGTATCGTTATTTTCATGGAAAGTGTTCAACTGAGCTTCAATCTATGGCCCCCCCTCGCCAAACTTTCACAAGAAACACTCGTCTAGCTGTAAACACTATCAATAATTTCCCCCACTCTTTATCTGTGCCTAAACCTAAACGTAGATTCCATGAACAAAGCTTCTTTCTTAGATCTGCACGCCTGTGGAATTGTCTTCCGTTTTCCTGCTTTCCGGCTGACTACAATATGGTTGTCTTCAAGTCTAAAGTAAATAAGTTCTTGATGCGCCGTTCCATATAAGTTATTAAATTTACCAAATTTTCATTACTAATGATTACTATATTGACCAATTTCTACTGTACACTCTTTAACCCTTATCCTTGAGTGGCCTCTGGGCCTTGATAATGTGGTGATTCCTTTGTAAAAAAAAAAAAAAATATATATATATAACAAATAAATGTTATCAAAGGCAAGATAAGTTACTTTTCTACCTAACTGGATATATTTTTCGTGTTTTTATTCAGTGTAACATATTTATTCTGCTCGAAAAACATACAGTGTTTACCGATGTATTGGAAAATTCAAGATGGCGTCTCACACCCTCTTTAACACCGTAAGTTTGGAAAAAGGTGTTATAAATAAAAAACTATACAAAATACTATTAAAAACCCGCCGAATATATGTCAACCTATGTCACAGTAACATGTATTGAGCGAGTTTTTAACAGTATTTTATCCGGTTTTTTATTTATAACATCTTTTCCCAAACTTACCGTGTTAAAGAGAGAATCAGACTCCATCTCGAATGTTCCAATACATCGGTAAACACTGTATGGTTTTCGAGCTGAATAAACATGTTACATTGAATAAAAACACGAAAAATATATCCAGTTAGGTAGAAAAGTAACTTATCTTGCCTTTGATAACATTTATTTGTTATATATTTGTTTTTTGACAACTTTTTCGAATCTATGTGTACAGTAATAAAACCCCAACATTGCATCACTAAAAAAACACCACAGGCTTAATGTAAACAATGTGTTTACAATATCGGTAAATTTTCCATGGGTTTAAATTACATGATTATTGATAATGTAACCATGTGATTGAACTTTAATTTAAATTAACCACACGTGTGCCGACGCTCAAAGTGTATACACATTTTGACTCCTCCCTTTACTTAAAAATTCACCAAAAATCAGGAAATTAACGAATTTTAATGAAAATTGCAGTATTTTTCAAATAATGATCGCAGAATATAATGAACTAATTATTTTTACTTAACTCTTAGTGAAAATGTTTTATTTTGTTTAAACAAAAATACCTTTACTAAAGTTATTGTTTTCAGTAGTAAATAAAAAACGCAAGAATTTATTTTTGCTTTTTTTAAAGCATCGTAATTTGTAACAATAAAAAATAATTTTTACAGTAACATTACGAAAAAAGCCCCTAAAATCCGTATTAATGTATTCGATATAACTCGAAGAAAAATGAATTCTAGCATAATATTCAGGAAATTAAAGATTCAATTAGATTCCTATTTCAGTCACCTAAATTATTTAGGGTGAAATGAGTTTAGGAATTTATAGCCAAACCTAAATATTTTTTTTGGTAAATATCCAGATACGCTACTACAGAACACCGACCACTCTAATTTGTTTGCGCGCCCCAACATCACATCCGCCCCCCACCCCACCGCTCGCGCCCTTAATGTACAAAGTAAAATCTTCGGAAAATGTTAAATGGTGTTCTAATTGGTAAATGTCGGTGCGTTACTTACGGAAAATTTGAAAATTCGATGTTCCAGGTAAAAAAAAAAAAACAGATAAATTACCCCCTCCCCTACTCCAACTTGGTGTGCTTTCCTTTTCTTATTTTATTTCTTTTTCAGCTAATTTTAAATTTTCCGCCCAAAAAGCGCTACAATGTATTTTTGAAAATTAGAAAATTCTATGTCCTGGGGAAAAAAAAATCCCCTTCTCCCAACGTAGTTTGCTTGGTGAAGCCGTCGTTTATGCTACAGCGTGCATACGCGTAGCATAAACGGAAGCGGCAAAATGGTGGAAAGAAGTTCGTGGGTTCAGGGGTAAATACCATGCAAACGGTAAATTTGCCCCAAATTTGACTATCAGATTCGCTGTCAGCGACCTCAATTACCTATAAAAAAACAAATTAGAGTGGTCGGTGTTCTGTAGTAGCATATATGGATATTTACCTTTTTTTTTTTCTTGCTTAAAAAAAAATAGCATTAATACAGTAAGTTAGGTAAACTGACTTTTTCGTTTAAAAATGGAATTATTTATTAACTTTTTTTTTTTTAATTTTTTTTTAATAAATATTTTGTGTTTTATATACATAAAGTACAATTGTTGAATGTTACAATTTTGATTATATTCGTTTGGGGGGGGCACAATTAAAAAATTAAGAAAGATTAAAATGAAGCGAAATTTAAGTTTCCGTTCCATTTTTACAACAACCGTAAAACAGTGCATACTCAGCAAGTTTTATCGTAATTTATAAGCATATTGAAACACTAAATCAACATTTTATTTATTTTTTTGCATAATTAATGATGGAAGTATTTTTCTGCTTATTTTCTTAACATCTGTTAAAAAAAAATAAATAATTTGTACATTCTCTTGAAAAAAAGAATCAAACTTTTCTCTACTTTCACATGTGTTCCATTTTAACAAACTGAGCCACAGCAACGCGTGGCCGGGTACAGCAGGTATATATATATATATATATATATATATATATATATATATATGATTTTTGAGCTGGATTAAATCCGACGATATGAAATAAAATGGAGGTGGAAGGACCTGGATACTCAACGTTTCGCCCGATTTATGCGGGCTTCTTCAAGAGGGATGGTCATTGACGAGAGAGTCGGAGGATTGGGGCTATATATAATGATGGGGGAGAGCAACGTGTTTTCCTTATATGTAAATTAGATATCATATATACATATATACATTTTATGAGAGTAAAAAATAAAAAATAAATTAGAGTGAATTAGTGTAGTGGATTACGTCTAAAAGTTAAAATATCGTAGAGATTAAAAAAAATTGTGTTTGGAAATATAGCGGCGATAGATTAAATAAATAAAATGACACGAGATTACGAAAGAACGTTGCTCTCCCCCATCATTATATATAGCCCCAATCCTCCGACTCTCCCGTCAATGACCATCCCTCTTGAAGAAGCCCGCATAAATCGGGCGAAACGTTGAGTATCCAGGCCCTTCCCCCTCCATTTTATTTCATATATATATATATATATATATATATATATATATATATATATATATATATAAGCGAGGTAAGATACAGATACAAGATCAGGTGAAATATCCTGATAGATATTACATTGAGGTAATACTTTTAGGGTGATCCTAGCCAAAAAGGTAAAGCTCAATATTAAAACTAGAGCAATATATAAGTTTATCGGTTAAAGTTAAATTCTGAAAATCAAAATATAAAATATGATTTTCAGAATTTAATTTTAACCACTAAACTTACATTTATATATATATATATATATATATATATATATATATATATATATATATATATATATACATATATATATATATATATATATATATATATATATATATATATATATATATATATATACTAGCAAAAGTACCCGTCGTTGACTGGGTTCAAAAACAGCCTACAGAAAATGAACTCTGATTTATGAAAGTATGATAAGTTATGAAAAGGAAGGGTTGTAAAGAGATAGCTTCGAATTTGGGGGTATCAAAACTAAATCAAAATATGATGAAAGTAAAAATAAAATAGATTACCTCATAATTTATTATACCATACCTGTTCACACTGAAACACTTATCACAATATTCTATGAATCTATATTAAAAAACCTTGTTAAACTTTGTGACATATTTCCATTCTATCGAAGTCAAGTGCGAACGACCACACCATAATTTTATTATACCATATTTCTTCAAACTGAAACATAATTATCAAAGTATACTTATGCAGATAGATATGAAAAGTCTTTATTTAATGTTTGTGCCTATTTTCATTCTATGGAGGCCAGCGCGAACGCAGACCCCACAATTTTATTATACCATCCCTATTTAAGTTAAAACATACTTATCAAAGTATTATTATGTACATCTATATCAAAAACACTTGTAAACGTTTTTTTTTAATTCTTAAATTTTTTATTTCCATACTTTGTGGACCAGGCGTGTACGCACACCCCACAATTTTAATGAATCATCATTATGCCAGATCAAACATACCCATTCCTGTGTCTCGATACATCTTCTATCATTATATGTGATCAGTTTTCTATAATAGTCAACCATATAGGAGCCTATTCGTGACCAGACACACACACAGACGTTCAGTTATATATATATATATATATATATATATATATATATATATATATATATATATATATATATATATATATAGAGAGAGAGAGAGAGAGAGAGAGATATGAAGGCAAAGAAGTATTAAAGAATTCTTCAAATAGAGACTTATTGAGAACAAAAAAAATTGGAATATAAGGTGGAGCTTAGTTATATGAGGAAAACTATCAACAACACAAAAATATATACTGGTGCATATGGGTTTAGTTATCAATAAGTAGATACATCGATGGGAGAAGGGGTTATAACTACTCTTTACACCTAATCCCTTCTCCCATCGATATATCTTCCTTATTGAATTGATAAATGTATTCATATGCATCAGTATATCAATATTTTCCTCATATATATATATATATATATATATATATATGTATATATATATAAACAAATTTACATGGTCGCGGCACTGTACATGCTAATGCTTCAGACAAATGATTGATTAAACCAGAAATCCTTGTCATACGACTTTTCTACAGAAGAAACCAGTCTGCAAATCAAAGTTTGACAAGGTTTGTGGTTTTAATCAACCATTTGTCTGAAGCATTAGCATGTCCAGTGTTGCGACCATGTGAATTCGCTTATATTAATAAAGATATATCTTGCTCTTCTTTTATTTAGCACGCTTAATAACCTCATTAAATTCATTATCATTCTTAAATACCATTAAGCTGGAATATATATATATATATATATATATATATATATATATATATATATATATATATATATATATATATATATACACTAGCTTTGACTATAAGCTACATTTACCATCCAAATGAATGCTTTGACGTTGATACGAATTTTAAAAGGCGAATCATTATAAGATACATATGCCTTACTTAAAAAATGCTAGGTTTATTTTTGATGTCTTTAAAAAAACCCACCCAATATTTTTGCTGATGAGGAGACTTTGTTTAAAAAAAGTATATGTAAAAATTATTGTCCATGACATGTCTATCTCAATAAAAACATTGTTTCTGAAACGATCGTACAATCTATTGATCTTGTTTTGTTCCTCCTTATGAAACCGATTTTTTATTTTAAATTCAATTATAAATTATCAATTACCTTACTATATATATATATATATATATATATATATATATATATATATATATATATATATATATATATATATATATATATATATATATATATATATATATATATATATAAACCCTGTATTGTTTATTGCAGGTCAATATTTTTTTAATTTTGAAAATGCAGAGACGTGAAATTTGGTACACTGGAAGAACATAGCAAGGTGCCTTATTTTCCTGATTTTTGTGAAATTTGAACAAATATTTTGAAAGTTATGATAATTTTTCTATTTTTTTTTTTTGTAATTTTAAGTGTATTTCTCTTTATTGCAGGTCTACCAAAATGCCTAGAAAGGGTCGATTGACAGCTAGTGAAAAAAACGTATTTTTGCAGACCTTGCAAAGGGTTTATCTCGAATAGAACTAGCCAAGGAGCTTGGAAGAGATCGAAGAATATTGTCTTCATTTGTTGAAAATCCAAACATCAAACCAAGGAAGGGAAAAACACAAGAAAGTCAGTTTTTGCTTGTGATGTTAGAAAAATTCGCCGTCAACTTATCAAACAGCCAGGCAGCAACAGTGCTGCTATATTTGACAAAGCTGGAATACCTTCCTTGTTCTGAAAGACATGCTGCAATGTCTTAAACGAAATTGCAAGAAGCATGAAGCCATAGCAAGACCTTGGCTTGTGCTCAGAAATACGTGAAAACCAGCTTTGAAAATGTTCTTTTCACCGATAAGGCCAGTCAATCCTTGATGGACCAGAGAGGTGGGCCAAAATTTTGGAGTCCTCTTGGATTCCCTACCTCTCATCGATTCCGTCATCAACAGAGAGGTTGAGGTGTCATGTTTTGGGCTGAAATATTCTGCGAACTAATTGGACCATTTCGAGTGCCAGATGGTGTCAAACTGGCAAGCCACTCTTATATTTTATTTTTACATGAGCATTTGTCACCATGGCTTGATGACCTTCCATTGGCACGTCACCGCAAATTGATTTTTATGAATGACAATGCGCCATCCCACTCAGCCATGGCTACCACATCCTACCTTAAGTCATTAGGTATTAGTGGAGAAAATTTGATGACATGGCCACCTTTTTCCCTAGATATAAACTCAATTGAGCAGCTCTGGTCAATAATAAAGATGAAAGTTTATGAAGGAGGTGTTCAATGTTTTTTGAAGGATGAACTTTGGAGGAAGTTTTTAGAAGTTTCCAATAGCATCACATCATCTCAAATCCACCGATTGACATCATCAGTTGACAAGAGGCTATTCAAAGTGATTTTGAAGCATGGGAGTTATGTTGATAAATAAATATTTCCTTAAACAAAAAATTGTGAAATTCGTTCTTGTTTTTGGTTAATATTGTTACTGGATCTGTTCTTTATTTCATATAAATAAAAATATGAAGTGAGAATAATGTTTTATTGCCGAAAATATACATTTTTATACACTTGCAATAAAGTGATACACACTTAAAATTACCAAAAAATAGAAACATTTAGCGTAACATAATTGTTCAAATTTCACAAAAATCAGGTAAATAAGACACCTTGTTATGCTCTTCCAATGTTTGAAATTTAAGTTCTCTGTATTTCATAGCAATTTAAAAAAAAATATATTGACCTGCAATAAAGCGATACACAGGTTTTATATATATATATGCCTATAATTATTACTATAATAATTTTTAAATACTTAAAGACACTAGTGTTTGATCCTTTTTTTGGAAAATTTCATCAGTATGCCCTGTATTTAAGAATTCAGGTGATCGCTCATCCCCCTCTCAGTACAGGCCAATAAGTCTCCTGTGCGTCATGAGTAAGTTGCTAGAATCTGTGTTAAATACAGAAGTAATCAACCATCTCAACAAAAATAACCTTCTTAGTGACACTCAATATGGTTTCCGTTCTGCTAGATCTACAGCAGATGTGCTTACAGTTATATCGCATAGGATTAGCAAATCTCTCGATGGTGGCAATCTTTCTAGGGCAATTGCTCTTGACATATCTAAAGCCTTTGATAGGGTATGGCATAAAGGTTTACTTCATAAGATCTCTAGCTATGGTATAGCTGGAAAAGTCTTCTCAATTATTAAATCATTTCTTTCTGATAGGTTCATAAGAGTAGTAGTTGAGGGGCAAAAATCAGAAGCTCACAGTATTAATGCCGGTGTCCCTCAGGGGTCCATCCTGGGCCCAACTCTTTTCCTGATCTACATTAATGATCTTCCAAATCACATCCTTACATCATTTGTAGACATTTATGCTGACAACACTACCATTTATGGTAGCACATCTAAGACAGTAAACGACCAAGTTCTCTCCAATTCTCTCTCCTCTGATCTTGAGCACGTAGTACAATGGGGAAAGGAGTGGCTGGTTACTTTTAATGCATCTAAAACCAAGCTTCTCTCTTTACATCATCAACATTCTGAGCCACATCTGGCATCAATTGAAATGAATGGCTCTCGTCTTCAGGAGGCCTCTAGTTTTGACAAGCTTCTGGGCTTGGCCATCACTCCTGATCTGAAATGGAACACGTATATCAAATCTGTTGCCAAGGCCGCTGGAAAAATGGTGGGATCTTTCTATCGATCCGGTAAATATCTCACTGCTGATGCTATTCTCTATCTATATAAGAGCCAGGTACGTCTAAGGATGGAATACTGTTGCCACATCTGGGCAGGAGCTGCTAGAAAGGACTTGTCCTGCCTTGATAAAGTTCAAAATAGACTTCGTAGCCTCGTAGGAGATGTCCTTTTCTCTTCCTTGCAACCTCTATCTCACAGAAGAGATGTTGCGAGTTTGTCTCTGATGTATCGTTATTTTCATGGCAAGTGTTCGACTGAGCTTCAATCTATGGTCCCCCCTCGCCAAACTTTCACAAGAAACACTCGTCTAGCTGTAAACACTATCAATAATTCCCCCCACTCTTTATCTGTGCCTAAACCTAAACATAGATTCCATGAACAAAGCTTCTTTCTTAGAACTGCACGCCTGTGGAATTGTCTTCCGTTTTCCTGCTTTCCGGCTGACTACAATATGGTTGTGTTCAAGTCTAACGTAAATAAGTTCTTGATGAGCCGCTCCATATAAGTTATCAAATTTACCAAATTTTCATTACTAATGATTACTATATTGTCCAATTTCTACTGCACACTCTTTAACCCTTATCCTTGAGTGGCCTCTTGGCCTTGATAATGTGGTGACGCCTATGTAAAAAAAAAAGAAAAAAAAAAGAGAAAAAAGGGGATTATGATTACAGCTGGTCGGGAAATTCGAACCTGACCACAAAACCATCTTTGACTCTATTAGCAACGAACAAACCACATGGTCAATGTTAACATGAGAAATTAAGTTGAAATTTAAACATTTATTATTAAATATCGAGATGTCCGTCCAGAGTGATCTAATGATTATAATATCATGATCTGCATATGCAAGTTTAAGTGACTGACTTCCATTTTAACTTTAAAGTTAACAATAACAACTGAGTTCTTAAAGGGGCTAACATGATTATTACTATAATAATTTTTAAATACCTACAGACACTAGTGTTTCATCCTTTTGGGAATCATCAGTGTAGGGAGTTATGATTACAGCCATTCAGGAGATTCGAACCCAATCACAAAGCCATCTCTTTCCAGTCTTTTTAAGTCATTATTTGGCTGAAGGAGCCTCTATACCCGTACTCTTCAACTGTCGAGAAATGATGCAAATCGTGTCTCATCAAAGAAAATGACATTGGTCCTAAAGGTCATAGGTCTCTTCACTATCTGAAGGATACCTGACAGCTGTTCTGAGAATGACACCGGCTCCTGTGGCAGTGTTAGAGACTTTGCACCGAGGATCTGTTTCAACATTGCTTTTCACAAGACGCAGGGTTCTTTTAAAGGGCGATCTGGATGAGGTTTTGTGCACAATTCACAAGAGACGACAAAGGTTTTCTCTTGTGAATTGTACAATCACTATATTAAAAGTAGAAAGGGGTATTGAAAAATTTCCTGCTAATTTGCGTTCGTTAAGACTACCTTCATAAGTATTTGATTCCTGATGCAATTCTCTACCTATACATGAGTCAAATATGTCCTAAGATGCTTAGACAGGGATCAAAATTTCATCCCAAATCAAGTGGGGAGTGACATCTACTTTTCTTTGCAATTCTTTTCTCACAGATGTCGCTAGTCTCGCTCTACTTTATTGTTATTATAGAAAATAGTTCACTGAGCTCCAACCTCTACAATGAAAGCAAAATTTTTCTTTCTTCCTTTGTCTGTCAAGTTTTAGGCTAAATTTCCACAAACAGAGCTTCTTCGCAAAATCTTCACATATCTGGAAAGCATTACCATAGAACTGCATCCCTATAGATCACAACATGCTCTTCTTTAAATTCATTCTCAACAGATTCCTATTATGAACCGTCCCCACATGTATTTGAACTTCGTTAATTCCAGTAATCAATCTCAATCCTCACATAATGTTGTTCATCTCTCAACTGACAATTATTTGATCTTTCATTGTCTTTGAGTAGCTTTTGGCATTGATAAGTGAGCATACATTAATATACATTAGTATATATATATATATATATATATATATATATATATATATATATATTTATTTACTCATAATTTCTAGCATAAAGGTAGTTCTTCAGCATCTTAGAAGATATTTGTGACAGTAAAATTTAATGTAATATTTCTAGGTACATAACCTACTTATATACAAGAAAACAGAGTTAATATTCATTTTATGCATGTTAAAAATTTTTAATTGGTCGCGAGTTGAAATCTCTATAAAAATGACTTATTATTCATTGTTGTGCATTGTTGGAAAGTCATGTACTTAATCGTAATTTTTGTATTCCATATAAATATGTCAAACGCAGATGAAAGAAAAGCAAAATATAACATTTCCATTTTCTCTTGACTTAAATGGATTCGAGATATGATTCCTATTTGGTGATAGTTTAGATTTCTATTCCGGTTGAAATTTTCATCCATCAAAAATACCTAAGAATTCTTGATGTTCTACTAAATTCAAAGTAGGAAGATTCAATAGTAAATCGCCTTTTATTAGAAAATAAAATTATATTTTCTATTATCAACATTTATCAGGAGTTATTGGTAGCAAATCAATCACTAATTTAAAATGGTTGCTTACTTATAATCCTAGTTATTAATTGTCTGTTTGTCCAGATAAAAATATGATTTGTGTTGCAAACAACCTTATATATAAACTCCTTTCATAAAGGGAAAGCACTTTGATTGGGACAAAATAATTATATAGCCCTGGAAGTAACGCAATAGTTCCCGTCACTTGGTTAAACACTTTAGATCTAATTACCGGTGCTTGTTTGTCACAAACGTACAGCTGATGAGCAAGGAGTTGATAACGCTAGGTTATAAGACCCAGATTTTTAAGTTTAAATCCATTGGTAAGTAAGCCAGTTGTTTGAATCTACAATGATGAGTTTTTCAAAAGACCTAACAAGTTTTTCTATATGTAATTAAATAATTTGTCACTATTTAATTACACCCCCCCACACACACACAAACACACACACACACACACATATATATACACACAAATTTAATAAATATTGTATATTTGGTTTTAAAAACTTCTTTATTCATACAATTGTTTCTGCCCATTTTCAAAGTACATGCTTTTCTTGATAATCGAAATGAAAATGGGTAGAAATAATTACATAAATGAAGATTTGTTTAAAAACATTCAAAACATTTAGAGCTCTAGTAATATACACACTACTGAACTATTAACTCAACATTTTTGTGAATTTTAAGGAATTTTAATATATAATCATTAGACAATCCACCAAAAGAGCTAGCAATGCCTGCAAGAGAGCAATATCTAAGACTAGCTTCTCATCTCAAAAGGTTGCTCTCTCTCGTGATTTTTGGGGAATCTATAATAATAAATATTGATGATTCTGATGCTGTTCTTCATACTTTTCCTTGATAAGTCTTTTGGTTCTATACTTATTACTCCAGAGATCATTGCTAGAGTTCTTTCTGATCTTCATCAGTCTAAGGCCTCTGCTCCTGATTCAATTTCTGTTGTCGTTTTCAAACATTGTGCTCCTGAACTTTCTTTTATCCTCTCAACACCATTCAATCTCTGTTTATCAAAATCATGTTTCCCTTTTTGTTGGAAAGCGTTCTCTGTTGTCCCTAGTTGGTGATCGGTCTGACCCAACTAAGTATTGCCCTGTTAGTCTCCTCTCTGTTATTAGTAAAGTTTTTGAAAGGTTAGTCAACGGAAAGCTTCATGTTCTGGAAAATCTGGACCTCTTTACTAATGTCCAGTATGGCTTTTGTGGTTTTCATTCAACTGCTGATCTTTTAACTATTATAACTGAGCAGATTTGTCGGTTTATGAATAATTCAGGAGAGGATAAGGCCATTCTACTTGACATTTCAAAGGCGTCTTCTACATAAAGTTGATTAAAGATTGCGAGTAACTGTGGATGATGACTCTTCAATACTGATGTTCATCAGCGCTCTATTCGAAGAAAAACTATGTTTCTTCTCTGTATCAATAATCTTCCAGGAAACATTTTCCAGAAAATTAACATTTATGTTGATGATACCACTCTCTATTCTGGTGTTGCTTCTTGCCTATCTCCCTCAGACCAGTCAAAATATGCAGCTAATCTAGGAATTAAGTTCAATTGTAGATTAGGGTATGAAATAGCTTGCTTTCTTTAATCCTGTTAAGACTCACTTTGTGTCTTTCAATTGTAGGCGTGTCCCTTTTTGTCTTGAGACTCTGAAACGTCTGGATCTTTCTTTCTCGTCAAATCTTTCTTGAAGTACATATATTAGATCGATTGCTCTTTCTGCTTCTTGTAAAGTAGATCCTATATACCGTTTTAAACACTTCCTCACACTCTATTTCTACAAATCTACTTTCAGACCATGTATAGCGTATCATTGTCATATTTAGGCTGGTAAATCTCTGTCCCATTTGAAGGCTCTTGATAAGGTACAGAAACGTATCTGAAATTTAACTGACCCCATCCTATTCTTCTCTGTAACCTGTCACTCACAGACGTAATGCCTCAATCTGTTCTATAAATACTATTATTGGCATGTCTTCTTCAAGATTGTCTGCTTCTTTCTTTCCGGTTCGATTGACTCATTAGTCCCATGATCTCCGCCAATTCACCATTTTTATACCTCATTGTAATATAGCATTCTATTCTAGTAGCTTTTTTCCAAGAATCACAGTCTGTGGAACGCTCTTTCTGTTTACTGTTTTCCTCCTACTTTTAACCTTGGTCTTTTCAAAACGAAGACACATCTTGCAATAATTATTTTTCATTACTGTCAGCTCATTACCTTAAATGGCTTCACGCTTTGTCTCGAGCGATTTCCATAAAAAATATGAAGAAGCAATGTCAGAGTGGCTACGTTAGTAAGAACATAGTACATTTTTTATATATTAAAAATATATGCTGATTAGCATTCTGTATCGTCAGGCACTGATGAAGGGTAGTATCCAAATATGCTCCAGAGAACGTATTGTGCTTGTCTTCCCAAATAAATACTCCCGAACTACGTCTTCACTATAGAGGTCCCCAGATGCCGGAAATTGTTATAAACTGATAAATAATGTAATATAATCAAACATCTTGATACCTAGCTCTCCTACCTAGGTTATTCCCACACATACACACATATGTACTTAAATCTGGGTGTATCACAATATTCTTCAGTGGTAATATGCCATTTTTGGAGTGAATAAAAGTTTTTTAAAAAGTTTGCTCGATGACAAGCAAGCATGTAAGATAAACAACATCCACAAAGTTATATAGTTTCTCATTTGTAAGCAGTTACTAAAGAAAATAAAAATAAAGAATTTTCTTGAGTAAAATCAGATTTCCTTGGAAGCGACAGATGTTTAGACAAAGGCCACCAGTCACATCCATTCATTTGAAAGCATCACTTGCTCCATAAACGTTGCCGTCTTTTCTTTTTTTTTTTTCTTTAAACAAGTATTAGCTCCAATCAAAACATTCCATGCCCACTAAAATGCTGTTGCCAATGTTTAAAACAGATGTCAAATCAGCATGTAGAGTTAAGCAGGCTTAGTCACTAATTCTAAGATGGATTAGTTTTACCTTTTCAGATCAGACTGGTAAAGCTCACTTGTAAAACACTGATTTGAAAACACTGGAAAGCGGATAAGGTAAACGAGGTTAACTATCTCTAAATTCCACTTTACAATCTTCACTATTTAGTCACTATTTTTACTAGTTCATCGCTTACCAAGGCTCAAGAGTCATTAAAGGATAAGTGTTAATGAGTGTTGTGTAGACTGGGAGAAAACGGTGTGATGATCAGTAATGGTGGCACTTGAGTAGGGTTTGATTATTTAAAAAGATTGCTCAACAAAAACTTGTTTACATTAGATTTGCAAACGGGCATGTTATAATCAGCTGGAAAGCAACCCCCATTGTTCCACAGATGGATAGTTCCAATAAAGAAATTTTGTTTGTGGAGGGAAGGTACCAATCTTTTGTTTAATTTTTGAATTATCATCAAGACTCCATCGATGACCGTCTTATATCTGTCATTTTGTTCTTGTTCTAACTTAATACTCGGCACTACTTGTGTTTCGAAGTAAATAAATCATTTAAAATAAGTTAAACTGCAAAAAAAAAAAGAAAAAATCTCCAGGTAGGTAGAATAGTAATTTATCTTGCCTTTGGTAACATTTAGCTAATATATATTTATTTTATTGACCACTTTTTCGTTTAATTTTCTATATTAGTAAATGTTCTGTGTCCAAGTTTTTCTTGGCCTGTCAACCTTCCTGTAATCCAAGATGTCTATGTTTCTGCAACAGTTTATCCAGGAGCATAAATGCTCAACTTACTTGACCTTATTCGTCCTTAGAATGACCTCTATTCTGGACAAATTTCAGCAAATTCTCTTGCCTGATGTGTTGGTTTGGTCAGAATTTCACATTGCAGATCCATCCAATCAAGAAGAATAAAACTCTGGTGAAAGGTCGATTCTGATATTTGTTGTCAATGCTTTTCTAGGGCATAACATAGCTTCCGACTTCTATGTTATTCTGAATTATTATTATTATTATTATTATTATTATTATTATTATTATTATTATTATTATTAAATAAGTATTTTGGCGTGAAACTCTGAATAGCATAATTCCCGCTAGAATAATATTCACAACTTCAAGAACAAAAAACGATGACCAACGCTGCAAAGCCACAATGTCTTCAACTACGTCCACTGGACGAGTGTAAATGAAGTAGGTTTTTTTCAACAAGCAGTCAGTCGTGGCTAGATCGCTGCACAGTGAGGTTGGGCCCGTCACCAGCCAGACCCAACTCAGCAGCAGCAGCAGCAGTGGTCATGTCCATGCAAAATGGTTTTGACTACCTCCCTAACAACGGCCGAATCCAGTAGAAGCAGCAACGACCACTCACCATCGACGCACTCGATTCCCAGCAGTCCAGCTTCTCAAGCCAGTACATATTTCCTGTAGCCATGCGCGACAACCTTGTAGCATGCTAGTTCAAACACCAGCTGGATTCCAACCCTCAGCCTGAGACCTCCTACCACCATTCAGTTTCTTTAACAAAAATAAACCTGAACGGATCTATATTGGTTCACAACGGTACTCATTGCGTTTGTCACCTCTTCTTTGCCAATTGCCATTTTTCGTCTTTTAATTGTACGGTCGATAGCCACCGACAATCGGCCCCGCAACATACAGCTATCGTGCGACTACTCCTAGTGTTCACATCATCATCTTGGAACCCTTATCAAGCCCAAAACATTGACTGCCTGAAAATGGTTCAGAAAAGTGAAACCAAGAGAAAACATATGTCATATTCTAAACATTTGATTTTGGATTCATTGAAGCTCTGATGTCTAGCATCTGACTAGTCTACAAAATAATTAACCATCTTGCCAACAATATTCCAAAGTAGCATTTTAATTTCCATGTATCTCACACATGTGCACTGATATGCTGTTCATATCCCTGACAATTATACATTGTCCTATGTGCTGCACATGCACTTTTGATGAGCTGTAATGCCCTTGAGCAATGTAGATAATGATCTTATTCATACTACATTATGAATTATCATCGATTTTATGGAGGTTGGATGACATATAATCTTCCCAAATAGAAAACAATTCTTTGATTCTGTTTGCTAAACGTTGCCAATACCAAGAAAAACTATAATGCAGATTTTAGGATGAAGGTAATGCTTAATGAGTTACTTCTGAGTCAGCCTACATAAAAAGAGAAATAAAATACAATACCAATATTCTTAAATGTTCATGAAGCAACAACACAAAAAAGAGCAAAAACAATGCTAAGAAAATCAATAGTCGTTAAACATGTAGACAATATTAATGGCCGAACAAGTGCCACTTAAAAGTTTATTCACCATCATAAAATGTTGAAAAGAATTCTGCGAAAATTTGATCTACAATACCATATTTGATCTACAATACCATACCAATATATATATATATATATATATATATATATATATATATATATATATATATATATATATATATATATATATTATACTAGCAAAAGTACCCGTTGTTGAATGGGTTCAAAAACAGCCTACAGAAAATGGACTCTGATTTATGAAAGTATGATAGGTTATGAAAAGGAAGGGTTGTAAAGAGATAGCTTCGAATTTGGGGGTATCAAAACCAAAGCAAAATATGATGAAAGTAAAAATAAATAGATAAACCCCATAATTTATTATACCATACCTGTTCACACTGAAACACTTATCACAATATTCTGTGGATCTATATTAAAAAAACAGAAGTTTTTAGAGAACATCTTTTAGTGGATATCTCATACAAGGATTACACTACCTAAAAACGAGGTGAAATGAATTTTTGACCATCCATTCCCAAAGGATCATTACTAAGGACCAAGAATGCTTTATCATAAAAAATTGGAATTCACCTTCAATGTGGATTTCTTCAATTATCTTGGATTCTAACATCATCATCATCATCATCATCATCATCATCATCATCATCATCATCATCATCCCACTCTATTCAAGGATTACCACTATACTCGGATGTCATACTTTCATATCTTTCATTGTTTAAACTTTTATTTTCTTTATCTATGTCCCTTAAAAAGATTTAATTTTTAATATATGTGCGTGCGGAATAGCAAAATTATTTCAAATCAGATCTAATACTTTGCTAATGATTTTCCTCTGAGGAGATGAGCCTACATCGAAAATCCATGGATTAAGGAAAGTATACTGGATTATATTTTTTGTTGAAATAAAAAAAAAATTGTTTTCAAAAAACTTTTATTTTCCTGAAAGAAATTTAAATATTAAAAAAAAAAAACTATAATTATATCTATATATCTATACACTTACAAGCTCTTTCCTACTCTTATGCATATTACACACAGTGAAATCTAGGTTAGTTTCCTGAAACAAAGATCTTATGAACCTAACAACTCCTGTAATTTTTCTGGTGATTCATTTTTGGAATTACTTTTCTCTTCCTCTCTTACGTGTTTTTCTCTGAGATATCTACACCTTGTATTCTACATTGCTTAATCATGCTTTTTTTTTTTACCCACGCTCAACCCTAATAAGGTATATCGATACGTAAGGGGTTACTCTTTCGGACCATGCCTAGGAAAGATTAACAAGATGTTGGTTTCTGTTATGTTTAAACGTCAGCATATCAGTAAAGTAAGGGGAGCAGGTAGCAGGAAGGGAATTCCAAAGTCTAGTTGTTCGAGGGAAGAAACTATTAAAGTAGAAAGCTTTCTAGCATTTAGGGACCTCAACAGTGAAGGGGTGAAATTTTGTTGCCAAGCATTATTTAATCTTCTGACGTTTCATTTTGTTCTAAAAACTCAGTACCAGATGAGATTTTTTCATCATTTTTCTCTTCATATTTGCCCTGGGGCTTTATTTGATCTTCATTGCTTGACACACTGTCCTCCTTTTTTCTATTTTATATAGATGTATTGGGCTTTATGCGTAATAAATTCTACCTATTTTTGATTTGATTTTTGTTCTTTGTTCTTTGTGTTACAGTTTTTCACTTATGAAATAAAACATTGTTAGCAGAGCTTTAATTTGCTTTCCCATTAACGCCGATAGGCATTCCAATCTCTCTGTGTGTGGTACTGGCCGATAGCTTAAGAGCATCCTTAACAGAAGACTATTTCTTCTTTTTGCTGAGTGAGAACATGCTTTTATCCTCATTTTTATGACCTACAACGTTCTTTCTGCTATAACCCATTCAACTAGAATATGGCAGTATTATACGGTTTTACACCCTATTTTTACAACTATAAACAGCAATCTAGAACATATCCAGACTGTAACTACTCATCTACCTCCTCCTCCTCCTCCTCCTCCTCCTCACCAAATCACCACCATCATCTTCAGTTTAAAGTCTATTTTAAATGCTGACGACACACACACAAAAAAAATATTGAGAATTTCCATCTGTAACTCATCCATATTGGTGATCTTATTAATTTGTAAATCCTAATTCCATTGATTAGCAGTGATAATGGAAAATGGATTAATAAATTATTCAGAAGATTAAGAAAAGCAGTTATGTGAAGAATATTAAGTCGGTATTGAATGAATTCAGAAATATTCGTAAAAAAAAAATAAGAAAGAAATTAAGATGGCTTTTTAGAATTATCTGTTGAAATATTTCAAAGAATTTTATTTGTATTTTTTAAAGACTGAGTTTATAAGATGATTAAAAAATGAAATGCCATAGCAAGTTATTTTTACCTAAAAAAAAATTACTTCCACCAAAGACGTTATGTTTTCGGTTAAATTTATTACTTATATTTGTGTACAGCCTAACGTCCACATCGCTTGTTCAAACCTGGTCAAAATGTCAGTCATAGTTTAAATTAACACTTGTTTTAATTTGAAATATCTAGGCCAAGTGTCAAGTTTAAGGTCACAAAAGGTGAAAGTCACAGCTTTAGCAATAATTACAGTTCTGTTAATCGTAAAAAATTCGAAACTTGGCCCACATTGTAGTCCTGCATCTTCTGTTAACCTGATTTTCAAATTCTGACGAAATTTTAATTTCCGATTTTCTAAATTTGATGTATGGATCTGATGCTATTTAAAAACAGTAAAATCAGTTTCAGCCTGATTCATATAAATAGTTTTTTTTAGTTATCAACTTTTCCATCCCTTAATTTCGATGATACTTTATACAATATAGATAAGTAAGTCAAGATAAAAAATTTGGCCCATGTTTACATTGTAAAGCTGAGATATTCAGTCTCATAACTAACTTATGTTTTTGTTTAGTTGGAGAGGGGCCCTTTAATAATACATGGATTCTTTAACCTCCAAGTCACTCTATGTGTTAAAAGTCAGATAGGATCTAAAGAAACTCGGTTTTAAGAAGATTTATTTAACTCTTTTACAGTAAAACATCAACAGTAATAGGATAGTAACATGGCGAATATATATAAGGTTACAGAAATAACGTTTGCATTCAAAGGCGTCATTTATACAAATACAAATATATAAGTGTTTCCTGTGTTTCAGGCTAAAGAGCCAAAAATAAAAGGGGGAAAACGATACATTTTTGTGGTATCCCACAAGAATGTTAAGGACTTTGGTGATAGATCGTTCTTGCTAGAAGCTTCCTTTTCCCCCTTTTTTTTTTGATAAGAAATGCCTCCTTTGGTGCCATAAAATCTTCTATTTTATCTATTATTGTTTCTTTTTTTTATATAATACATCTATATTTCAAGATTCCTTATAAGGGGAGGTAATTTGAAACTGAATAAAACAAAAGATCGCTATGCAAATTTGATCAATTCACATAAATTATTATTTTCTGTTACATTTATTATTATAAATATGTTTGAATATGTAATCATTATTTGTTTGTTGTGTTTTATAGCATACCATTCTCAGGTTGTTTATTGTAAAATTTAGTCATTTTTCATAAAAGTTCTAATGCGTTAAGTTTTTAATTGTACTTCTTCGATTAAGTAATTTGTTTTTACATATTTAAACTTCAAAATATCTGATTCCTCGCTCCTAAATGAAACGTTTCAATATGCACATGTTTAAGCCGTTCTTAAGATTTTCTATTCAACTATGGGCGGTCGTCTGCTACTCTTAACTTCCCCATAATGGCTGAGTAGTGATGTATTATATTTGTGGTTTTTAATTCTAGTACAACTTCACCTATATAATAATGTTTTTTTTTCCTCCAGGTTTTCATTGAATGTAGCTTAGTGGATTATGTTTCTTATTTTAATAGTTTGTTATTGTGATTTCGATGATAATTTAAAAATTTTCACAGCAACTTGTGACAGTTTTTAATAACTTTTATTAAATATTTTATGTAGAGAACACGGAAAAATATTTATAAATAAGCTTCAGGAATTCCTTATCTGATTTGGTTTTCAATGTATCCATCCTTAGATTATAATTTTCGAACTCTTCAGCTAATTTATCTGTGATTTGTTTACTTTCTACATTTATTATATCTGCGCAGTTGCATGTGCTATGATGTAAGTTTTTAAATAGATTTTCGTAATATTTTTTGCAATTAATTTGTTATACTTTTGTTTAGTTATTTTATCGAAATTTCTAGTTTTATCTGCTTTTATGAAGATGTTGTTACAATGAAAACTTTTTAGACTTTGGAATCCACAGGTTCCTGTTTTGTTTTTGCGTTCATGTTTATTAAGAAATAAATGTGCTTGCCTAGATATTCGACATATTTGTTTAGCATGTTTTTTTAATTGAATCAATTGCATATCTATTTTTATTTTGATGCTGGCACGTTTTTAAGTGATTTTCCTAGATTAACGTTTTCTTTGTTTATTTTTCTAGTAGTGAAATAAATTCTTGTTAAAACTCTGTTTTTTTATTAAAGAGTTACTGGGGTTCATTCGAGGATAAGGATTACAGATAACGATATGGCGAGTGTCACCGCATGATCACTAGAAATAATTGATGGATTGGGCAGAATATTTCTAAAGAAGAATTGTTTAACCAGAAGGTCGACCCAATAATTATTTGTTTGCATTAAACTTGTAGTAACTTTCTTAATGAGACGCTCTGTTCATGAAAGTTTTGCTTAATCTTTGGCAGAGAGAGAGAGAGAGAGAGAGAGAGAGAGAGAGAGAGAGAGAGAGAGAGAGAGAGAGAGAGAGAGAGAGAGAGAGAAATGAAAGTTCTCTGCTGTGATTATGGCGAGCCAGGTTCTTGCTGTAATGTTTTAAAGGGTATTGAAACTGAGTTGAGCACCTACGATGAACATAATGATACAGTATAGAAAGGCTAGCAACATCTTTTCTGTGTAAAAGAGGTTGCAGAGAAGAGAAGAGATAATCCCCCACCAGATTGTGAAGTCGGTTTTGTATTCTCTTAAGCCAGGAAAGAATGCTCTGTGTAGGACCTTCCCATACGGTACAATTTTACTCAATCTTAGGATGAATCTGGCTTTTATAGAGGTAGAGGACTGTGTCATACAAATTGCTGTTTCACATATATACTTATGCTATAAAATAATATATTAGGTATATATTTTTGTTACAGTATTTAATTCAACAGTTCTCAATGCACGACTTGAGCTTAGTAGTAGTAGTATAAAACGTACTTATAGCAAGTAAGCTACACGGAGAATTTCATCAGAATAATTGCATGCATTTATATTCTGTCTCTGTGCATTTAACATTGCTTCAGAGAATACTTAAAACATAGATTCCAGTTTGAATCCTGGTCACGACATCAAAACAACAGATGCTATATAGCAAGTGTATATAACGTGTGTATATATTTATGAGCTTTCTGTTCTTTACAGAAAAAGGCTTGTGTCTTGCAACACAGCCTTGCAGATTAAATTCCTTTAATCTGTTCTTAACTGTAGAAAATGAGCACTTTTTAACTAGATTACACTGTTGTTCGATTTGAGGAGCCGTTTCAAATCTGTTTCTGAGGCTGTGGATCTTGATAGCATTGTCTTCCCTGTAAGAAGTAACTCTAGAACGACCAGATTTAGGGGCATCACGAACACTGCCGGTTATTTGGTGCTTTTTTACAGTCATTCGTACCGTTTCTCATCACATTGCAATCTTTGGCCGATTTCTCGATTTGATAAACAAGAAAGCTGGAGATTAATGAACCCCTGACGATCACTAAGAGTAAGTCGAGGTATATGGATAAATGTTATGTATAACACGGAACAACAACAATTACGATTAGAGATGCTTTGTTGCCTAAAAGGTGGATATTTTAAGCTGGTTTTAAGCTCATTTGTTGCTGCAGAGTTTCTTTTTGCCTTCTCGCTTTGAAGTTTTTTTTTTAATTGACACTAGGCTACTTCAATTAAAAGTCAAATATGAACGCATAAAATTATAGAGGAATAAAAGGCAAATCAAATGAGGTACAGTTGTTTAAACCTTCCATGTAACTTAAATTTGTGGACTTTCTTTTTCGTGCCACTGTATATAAAGTTAGGTATGTGTATATGTTTATATATTTAGTTGTTAAACATATAAACTAACTGATAATTATGAATGATAGATGATAATTTAATTTAATTTAGTTTTATGTGAATGGAACAATGCGGGGTGGAAGTCCTCTGTTATAATTTAGAATGTAACTCAGCACAATATATAATACAATTATGTGATCGAAGAATATATCTTTAACAAAGCAAAACTTATTAAAATAAGAAATGCTCAACATTGTTAAGAGGAACGAACAAATATATTAAATGAAAGATGAGGAATAAAAGTTATACAGACCTTTATTGTATCATCAGAACAATAAGAAAAAGTAAAAGGGAAAATAAATTTAGAAAATCTAAAAAAAAGGAACTGGCATTCTAATCAGAATAGGAAAAAGGCCAGAATTATACAAAATGCAAAACATAGATAAAAACTAACTAATATCATTTAGATATGAAATGACTATGAAGGAATAGGATAATATGGTAAAAATAATTTAGAAATATAAAAAGTAGATACAATATATAAGAGTAAATTGGAAGGGTAGTGTAAATGTAGGTAATAGTAAAACAAAAAAAAAAATATGGCCACTATGAAATAATGGCGGGGATTATTAAAGAAGATCAAATAATAGAAGGAGAAAGAAAAGATAGAGAAGATAGATATGAAAGTAGAGAAAGAAAGAAATGAAATAAAAAAAGAAACAAATAAGGAATTAGTAAATACATATATAAATAAAACGGTCTCAAAGTAAAGAAAATAGGATACAAATCTTTTAAAAAATCCGGATTAAAAACACTTGAAAGTGTTAAAAAAAATAGGAATCAAAAATAAAACATATTCATACAAGCTCAAGCGAAATCTTTAGTAAAGGTTAACAGAAAGCGAAGAATATGGGAACAGTTTTACAAATCCAAAAAAATAAAAATGTATGTAAGTCTTGGTACAATCTTTGCAAATTCTGAAAAATGTTGAAAACTATAACAAAATCTGTAAAACACCGGTAGAATCCTGTGAATTGGTAGAATTGGTTTCAATCCTATCAAGGTGGACATTTATATTGAGATATAAATTTGGCGTATCAGACAAAAGGCATAGCTCAAAGCGATTTCTTATCGTTCTGATGATATAATAAAGTTATATATCACTTTTATTCCTCATCATATATATTTATATATATATATATATATATATATATATATATATATATATATATATATATATATATATATATATACGTTTTATTTTTTATTACCGTATCTTTCTGTTAAGTTACATTACTATTTCAGCTACCCGGCCGTTTTTTGGCCGTCTGTAGCTTCCTCAGACTTTTACTTTTTTTTTCTGTAAAAGTCTGAGAAAGCGACAGACGGCCCAAAAAACGGCTGGGTAGCTGAAACAATGATGTAACTTAACAGAAAGATACGGTAATAAAAAATAAAACGCATATTTGCTCTACAACAATATTGAGCACTTTCTTCAGTTTTTATTAATTACCATATATATATATATATATATATATATATATATATATATATATATATATATATAATCTTTTTAATTTCGATACTTTTTTGTGACCAAGAGCGGAGGTCCGCTTGAAATATCAAAAATAACAAATACAAAAAGTAACATCGTTTCTCATGCTTCAAAAAAACTCTCATAACCCTTAAATGTATATATATATATATATATTTTTTTTTTTTACACAGTGATCACCACTTATCAAGGCCAGGAAGACACTCAGGGATAAGGGTTATTGCAAGTACATTACGTAAGTGTGGAGATTTGATGAAGTGTTTAATTAAGGGGGTGGTTCATTAGGAATTTGTTAACATTGGACTTGAAGACATCCAAGTTGTAGTCCGGAGGGAAGCAGGCAGACGGAACAGAGTTCCACAGGCGTGCAGTTCTAAGTTCTAAGCTTTGTTCATGGAATCCGCGTTTTGATTTAGGCACAGATATAGAGTGGGGTAAATTTTTCACAGTGGATTCAGCTAGACGGGTGTTTTTCATGAAAGATTGGCGAGGGGGAACCAGAGATTGGAGTTCAGACGAGCACCTGCCATGAAAATAATGATAAAACAAGGATAGGCTCGCAACGTCTCTTCTGTGGGAGAGAGGTTGCAGGGTAGAGAAAAGGGCATCCCCCCACTAAGCCACAAAGTCTATTTTGTACTCTGTCAAGGCATGATAGGCTGTTTTTGGCCGCTCCTTCCCAGATATGGCAACAGTATTCCATCCTTGGACGTACTTGGCTTTTATATAGATAGAGAATTGCATCAGTAGTGAGATATCTTCTGGAGCAGTAGAAGGATCCCACCATCTTTCCAGCGACCTTGGCAACAGACTTGATGTACGTGTTCCATTTCAGATCAGGAGTAAAGGTCAAACCCAAAAACTTGTCAAAACACGGGGCCTCACCCAGACGAGAGCCATCCATCACAATTGATGGCAGCTGGGGATCAGAGCGTTGATGATGTAAGGATAGGAGTTTGGTTTTGGATGCATTTAAGGTAACCAGCCACATCTTCCCCCACTGAACCACGCGCTCGAGATCAGAGGAGAGAGAATCCGAGAGAACTTTGTCATTTACAGCCTTTGATGTGTTGCCGTAGATGGTCGTGTCATCAGCATAGATGTCAACGAATGATTAAAGTATGTGTTTAGGGAGGTCATTGATGTAGATCAGGAAGAGAGTTGGGCCCAGGATTGACCCCTGAGGGACTCCAGCATTTATATTACAGGCCTCCGATTTTTGTCCATCTACCACTACTCTTATGAACCTATCAGAGAGAAATGATTTAATGATTGAGAAAACATTTCCAGTTATACCGTAGCTGGAAATCTTGTGAAGTAGACCCTTATGCCATACCTTGTCGAAGGCCTTTGATATGTCAATAGCAATTGCCCTAGAAAGGAAGCCTTTGTCAAGAGATTCACTAATCTTGTAGGATATAACCGTCAGCACATCTGCAGTAGATCTTGCAGAGCGGAAACCATATTGCGTGTCACTAAGAAGGTTATTCCTGCTGAGGTGGTTGACTATTTCTCTATTTAATATGGATTACAGCAACTTACTCAAAACACACAGGAGACTTATTGGTCTGTACTGAGAGAGAGAGATGACTTATCACCTGAATTCTTAAATACAGGGCAAACTGATGAGGTCTTCCAGGGGGTCGGAAAGCACTTCTCCTTAAAGCAGCGCTTAAATAGTTTCGTAAGTATGGGAGCAAGTTCTGGTTGAAGCTTTTTTAACACTGTAATTGGGATGCCATCAGGGCCAGTTGCTTTACTGGAATCTAGGTTTTTTATTAGCTTGGCGACCTCATGCACGGATATTTGTATGTTACCTAGCTTGTTCTGTGTTATAGGAGGAAATATGGGGAGTTGATGGCCTTCGTCGCATAGGGTAGAATTAGCTGCAAAGTTCTTTGCAAATAGTTTGGCCTTGTCTGACGCTGACGAGATGACCTCTGGTCCATTGATAATGGTTGGGATAGAACGTAGACTTCTGTTCAGGATCCTATTTGTTATTTGCCAAAAGTGATGGGATCCAAGCCGCTGATCAGCTATTTTGGATTTAACAGACTGGGCATATAGCTCTCTTGCATATATATATATATATATATATATATATATATATATATATATATATATATATATGAAAGTACTTGCAAAAAAAAGAAAAAAATTATATAAAAAAAGTGTGCATATGTATGGTAATGCTTTCTATATAATAGGCTTCCTTAACTACCATAGAAAAAAGTCGCTAGAGATGTCAATTTTTTTACTTTGACCCTAATTTTGACCGCTTAACATTTATTATTTGGACTCAAATCAAATTAAAATATCTGACTCATATCCAAGTAACCTACGTCTAAAGTTTCAATTGTTTGGATCCAAAACTGGTGGAGGAGTTTTGTAGAGTTCTCAAAGGTCAAATCGTTGAACTTTGACCCCTTAACAGCAAAATTTCTGTCCGAAACCCGATTAAAATAATCAATACCCCGTATGTCAAATTTTGAGTCTGTAGACCGAAAATTTACAGAGTTATTGGGTAGGGAAATGTAGACAGACAGACAGACACACACACACAGAGGCATTTTCACTTATATATATATATATATATATATATATATATATATATATATATATATATATATATATATATATATATATATATTGTATTACTGAAGATAAGAGCAGCGTTGGTATTGCAATCGAACCGGCACTAATACTATTGCGGTTTAACCAGCTGGCTCCTTTGAAGGAAGTTCCATAGAAGTATGACATTCACAAGCGGTCCCCAGTTCTTATTAGAGGAGATGACGATGTTAAGTTTTTGCAACTCATACAGCATCTGGAATTCCCAAATTGGTCACCCATCTGCTACTGACCAGGCTCAATGTTGCTTAACTTGGTGATCTAACGAGATCCGGTGTGTCAACATGATTATGTTGTATATAGAATTATGCCATATATAGCATTGATATCGTCAATTTTTGAATTCGACAAAGCGAACAGGACGTGACCATCCTTTTCTGGACGCTTCATAGCATCTGTTGTAGTCTAGAATACAGCGACTCATATGTAACGATATGTCCATATTTTTCTAATTGGAAATTTATATAAGTATATAATTACGGGTATTTGTAGCATGGGTAATTTTCAAAAAAATATTTTCACATCTATAAATTTGAGTTGAGCTTATAAGAAAATCGGCCGCATATGGCTTTGGTTCAGATGCCGAAAAAAAAAATAAGCAAAAAAAAAAGAGAAGAAAATGTAAAAAAAAAAGTAGAAAAAAAAAAAAATGAAAAATAGGCGGCTAAAGGCGAAAAGAACACCCCTGTCTCTGTATTTGCCTGTCTGTCTATTTCTCTCTCTCTCTCTCTCTCTCTCTCTCTCTCTCTCTCTCTATATATATATATATATATATATATATATATATATATATATATATATATATATATATATATATATATATATATATTATGTACTAGCAAAAGTACCCGTCGTTGACTGGGTTCAAACACAGCCTACAGAAAATGGACTCTGATTTATGAAAGTATCATCGGTTATGAAAAGGAAGGGTTGTAAATTTGGGCTGAATTTGGGGGTATCAAAACCAAAGCAAAATATGATGAAAGTAAAAATAAAATAGATAAACCCCATAATTTATTATACCATACCTGTTCACACTGAAACACTTATCACAATATTCTGTGGATCTATATTAAAAAACCTTGTTAAACTTTGTGACATATTCCATTCTATGGAGGTCAAGTGCGAACGAACACCCCGTAATTTTATTATACCATATTTCTTCAAACTGAACCATAATTATCAAAGTATACTTACGCAGATAGATATGAAAAGTCTTTATTAAAGTTTGTGCCTATTTTCATTCTATGGAGGCCAGGCGCGAACGCAGACCCCACAATTTTATTATACCATCCCTATTTAAGTTAAAACATACTTATCAAAGTATTCTTATGTACATCTATATTAAAAACATTTGTAAACTTTTTTTTTTAAATTTTTAAAATTTTTATTTCCATACTTTGTGGACCAGGCGTGAGCGCAGACCTCACAATTTTAATGAACCACCATTCTGCCAGATCAAATATACCTATTCCTGTGTCTCGATACATCTTCTATCATTATATGCAATCAGTTTTTTAAAATAGTCAACCATATAGGAGCCTATTCGTGACCAGACACACACACACACACACACACACACATACACACACACACACACACACACACACGACCACACACACACACACACACACACACACACACACACACACACACACACACACACACAGCTTTATATTATAGATATACTAACAGTCCGCCCAGCATTGCCCGGTCGTAAAATACGCTTAAATATGATATTTTGATTAATGCATATTTCGTATTTATTATTATACTAGACTACCCGTGACCCGTTGGGTCAGTATATGTTATAGCTAACTATGGAATAGTAAATATTCAGAATTAATGTATAAAAGTGCAAAAAATTGAATGCATACATGCACGAAAACAAACATGGCGACCAGGGAAAACAATACGGAATACATTGGATAACATATCTTAACATCATTGCCCTTAGATTAAATGAAAAATATTTTATAGAAGAAGGAAGTAATTTATTGAAAAAAAATTGAAAAAAAAAAAAAAACACGAAAAGAACGAAAATACAAGGAGGGAGTGTGCATTGTACAGATTCACTCTAGTTTTTTTTGTTTTTGTGTGTGTGTGTGTGTGTGTGTGTGTGTGTGTGTGTGTGTGTGTGCATGTTAACAGCCTTAAAAATATCAGGAAATAATAATTAATTGATTAAGTAATATCTAATGGTGAGACATTTTCAAAGCAAATCTTTTAAAAATATTATGAAAATCCCTCCCACACTCACGTTTTTTAAAATGTTTGGAAATTATGATTCCACCCCCACCCCATTTCCCCCTTCTGCCCCAACCCGGCACCAAACTTTAAAAAAAATGCTAACGATTACATGTCTCGCTATGTCGCCAAGAAGTGGGGTCTCATTTTACGTTAAATTTATATAGAATAGTGACCCCCCCTCTCGATTAAATATTAAATTTTAATCATAAAAAAATCCTTCTTTTATATTATCTTGAAAGGTCGTTGAAACGTATAAGCAAAAAAAGTAGATTTTGATTTCCTTTTAAGGTGGTAAACTTCGCTGAGTTAGGTTGTAAAAAAGAAACACCTATGTAAATTGATCAAAGAGTTTGTTTTTTTTTATTAAAAAGCATATTTGCTTTGTTTTCTTGTTTGGAGACAATTTCAACTTGCAATGAAAAATACAAATAAAATAATCGTAAAGAAATAATTTTGGACACGGAAGACGTCGTTTTTTTTTTTTTTTTTTTTTAATGAAGTTCTAGTTTTAATCACGCACAACTTGGGTAAAGAAAGTACGTTTAAAAAATATGTACGTGCACTGAAACAATCAGCACCCCTTACAATTTTTTCTTTTCGTCTTTTTTCAACTCTTTCTGCGGATTATTGAAGCTACCAGATTATGAAAAAAATGAAAAAAAATCAATAATTAAAGATTTGGAAGAGGGTTCAGTTTCACCTACAACATTCTAGTAAATAGATCTCCATTTTCAGAACCGACTTACAGCTACGATTGAACGTTGGCTCCCTCAGCCCACCCTCCCGCCATTATTATTATTTTGTTTGCTTCTTTTGTTTTTGCAATTTTCCCTTTGAGAAAAGTTCGGTTTGCACCCCCCCTCATATTTTAAAACTTATTTACTTGCAGTTCAGCCCGGTTTTGTTCAGGCCCTATGTACTGTTCATATCTTTATGTGCATATATATATATATATATATATATATATATATATATATATATATATATATATATATATATATATATATATATTACAAAATTTGACACATCTAAAATTTCAAGTGTTGGCGGACGAGTTTGGTAGAGTCTTCAAAGGTCAACTCGTTCAACTTTGGCCTCTTGGCAGCCACATTTTCGCCCAAACCCCGATTAAAAAGCATGCTGCATGTCTGAATACCTTTATGTAAAATTCAAATGTTTAGATCCAAAGTTGGCTGAATAGTTTGCTAGAGACCGCAAAAGTAAAATCATCTGAACTTTGACACCTTGGTAATTAAATGTTCGGCCAAAAACCGATTAAAAACCTTGCCCTATGTCTGAATACACTTTATGTAAAATTTCAAATGTTTAGACCATAAAAAGACTGAGTGCTTTGGTAGAGATCGCAGAGGACAATTTTTTTTTAACTTTTTAACCCTTAACGTTTATTGTTCTGGGCTCAAATAAAATTATAAAGTTTGATCCATGTCCAATTAACCTACATCTAAAATGTCAAGTATTTAGACCCAAAGTTGGCGAAGGGGTTTGGTAGATTTTCAAAGGTCAAATCATTGAACTTGGATCGCTTGACAGTCAAATTTCTGATTGAAAACCAATTAAAAAGATTTTCCCAAATCTCAATACCCCTTATGTCAAATCTCGACTCTGTAGACTAAAAATTGAAATAGTAGTTTGGTAGAGAAATGTACATACACACACGAATTCACTTATTTCAATTTAATATAGATTTATGACTTTTTAAAAGATGTTTTTGCATTTAACAACCCGCGCTATGTTTTAAATAGTATTAATTTACTCCTTGGCTCTTAAAGGCCAAGATGAAAAATGTTCAAAATAAAAAGGTTATTTTGAGATTATATTGTATTGAGAAAACATTTTTTTTAAGTGATGAGTGAAAAAATTAAAACTCAGGAAGCCTCCAGAGCACTACTGCAAGCACTAATTAAAATTAAGGAGGCCCTACTATAAGCACTACTAAAACCAAGTTTCTACCTCTCCCTTCCTTGAAAAGAAAATATTTTTTAAGTAAGGACTGAAAAATAAAATAATAAATCGTCAGAATTCATAGAAGCACTACTAAAAACAGTAAATATAGTTATAGATATGATTATAGTTATATATTGTATATTTATATTTAAATCAGATTTTTAACGCAACGGGGTTAAATTACATTTATTTGTAAGAAAAACATGTTAAAATAAGTTAAAACAAAAAATATTGTTGACCTTGTGTATGCTTTGAATAGCAGCAGTGGCGTTTAAGACAGGGTGGCAATGAAATAGATAAGCAGACAAATTTTTTTAAATCGGAAGTAAGAAACCGGATGGACGGTTTACACACTTAAGCAAGCAAGCTGATCTGAGTTTTATAATTATATAGATTATATTTGACCCAATATATAGTAATGATTTTAAAAGTTAAAAAAAATGACTTGTACACTACCACTGATTATCAATACGAAAACGTTTAGCTTATGATTTATTTTTTCCTTTGACGTTAATAACTGACCTATGAAGACATGTTTGCTGCAAAGCTAAAAATGAAAACATGAACCAATAGCTATTACGTTACGCATGCATATTCGTGATGACATCATTTTACCTCTACCTAGCAAATTCCATTTTTTTTTTTAATTTTACACACTTTTTCACCGATTTTCCCCAGCTAAAACCCAAATATAAAGTTTAAATACCCTATATATCAAGTTTCATGTCTGTAGACCAAAAACTCTAGGAGGAGTTTAGTAGGCAAATTGTTTTTAAAAAATATATATGCATACCTATATAGAAAGAGGTTTATGTTTAATATAACCTTTTTACGCAAATATTATGCAAGTATAAATCATGTAGAATATCTGCATGAATATAATTACACGTAATAGTTAACTAAAGATGGTCATCCCATAAGGAAACCGAAAAAAAACTTATGGAGAATTAATTAAAATGAATGTTTAAAAGAATATGCAAATTAGCTACACCTTTTGCAGATGAATGCAATTCCATGACCCATATATAACAAAGTTGTATTTTCTTTTTAAATAAATAGAAAAAAGGGTTGTTAATATGAATATCATTACTCAAAAAAAAAATATATATATATATAGGAGTATAGATATATTCAGAATTTAAAAAATTTGAAGTTCTGCCATAGAAGAAATTTTCCGTGAAACCATTTATTTCGTGATATAAACTTAGTTTTTCACTTCTTAACTTTAAATTAAAAAGTTTACTTGAGTCTCCCAAAATTAAACAATTCCTGCACAAACTATAATGTCCACACTGAAAGATTTTTCGGCAGAAATTTCAACTAACACTTCAAAGAACTATGGATATATACGATTTGAATATTCTTACGCCATCTCTATGGATGTACATACCAGCAATGGATTTACGGATTACCAAGTTTCGACCAAGTCACTGATTGGATCTTGTTACTGTTTAAATACATCTTCATACTTTGACATCAATTTGAATATATTTTTTGCATATGTAGATAATTTCTACATAATCTTTCAAATATTACTTTTTTCCAAACTTTGAAGCTTTCAATTCTTGTGCTAACCAGCAAAATTAAGATTTTTTCTTCAATTGAAGAAAAAAGCTAAATTTGGGAAATTCCATAAAATAAAAAAATAATTATCTTTATTCCTTGTATGCAAAAAATAAGTATTATAAATAATAATTTGCAATATATATATATATATATATATATATATATATATATATATATATAAGCCCTATATATATATATATATATATATATATATATATATATATATATAAGCCCTATATATATATATATATATATATATATATAAGCCCTATATATATATATATATATATATATATAAGCCCTATATATATATATATATATATATATATATATATATATATATAAGCCCTATATATATATATATATATATATATATATATATATATAAGCCCTGTGTATAACCTTATTGCAGATCAATATACTTTTCATTTTGAAATTGCTATGACACATAGAGGTGAAATTTCGTACAATGGAAGAGCATAAGAAGGTGCCTTATTTCCTTGATTTTTGTGGAATTTGAACAAATATTTTGAAAATTATATTAATGTTTCTATTTTCAGGTAATTTTAAGTGTGTATCACTTTATTGCAATTGTCTAAAAATGTATATTTTAAATATTACTTTTTGTCAAACTTTGAAGCTTTCAATTCTTGTGCTAACCAGCAAAATTTAGCTTTTTTCTTCTATTGAATTGGTAATGGCTCTCATCTCCTCCCGGATTGCTTCCTTGAGTTCCGTGATGGTTCTAGGTTTCCCTGCGTAGACTCTGCCCTTAAGATACCCCCAAAGAAAAAAATTGGGGGGGGGACTTAGGTCCGGGCTATGGGGTGCTCACTCAAAATCAGTCTTGAGACTGATCACTCGGCCTCTGAAGTTCTCTTTCAGCCAATCTCAGGACAGGTTTGAGGTGTGAGAACTTGCTCCGTCCTGCTGGAACCAGAACTTGCTCATGAGCGACGGGTAGATGGCCTGCAACTCACTCTTGAAGGTTTTGAGGACCTCCATATACCGCTCCTTGGTGATTGTCACTGCTGCGCCAGATTCTTCAATGAAGATTGGTCCAATGATGCCTCTGGCCGAGATTGCAGCCCACACCGTGCACTTAGGAGAGTGCAGGGGCTTGGTGGCTACTTCATTGGGTCTAGAGGACCCCCAGAAGACATTTGTCTTGGAGTTCGCCTTTCCATCAAAATGGAAATGGATTTCATCTGAGGTCCAAAGGAGGTTAAGGAAACTTGGTGTCTCCTCGATCTTCTTGAGCATCTTGACTGCCATAGCCCTCCTCTGCTTCTTGTCTGAGGCTGTAAGGGTCTGCAGCGTCTGTATTCTGTATGGGTAAGCCTGCAAGTCTCACGGGACATACCAAGGGACTAACTTCGCTTACGTACAGAGCGTTTCGGACTCTGCTGGAGAGACTCACTCACTCTTTCAACCAGGTCGGCTGTTCGCTTCTTGGGAGGTTCCGAGTGGCTTGGACGGTTCTCTCTGGCAGCGTTGAGGTTCTCCACGGTCCCATACTTCTCGAAGGGGTCCACCCAGTTTTGAATTCTGCTTTTGGATTGAGCCTTTTCACATTCGAACTAACACATTAAACTGTTCTATCTTGTAGTAAAATTTAATACAGTGTATTCTTTGTCCCAGCTCCCACTGGGGTTTTCGTGTACTCACGGTCGTTGATTCTGCCATGTCCTGTAAAATAAGGGCAATCAGTGAATAAATAATGGAGATATCACAAAAAGCGTACACAGAGCCCGTTTTTTTGGGTCACCCTGTATATATATATATATATATATATATATATATATATGTGTGTGTGTGTGTGTATATATATATATATATATATATATATATATATATATATATATATATATATATATATATATATATATATATATATATATAAGCCCTGTGTATCGCTTTATTGCAGATCAATACATCCTTACATCATTATGCTGATGACACTCCCATTTATGGTAGCACATCTAATACATTTTCACTGTTATTAAAATCAACTTTAACGTTACTTTTATCACAACTATTGGTAATATTATATTTAATGTTTATTTTTATCTTCAATTTTACTTTCATCTTTATTATTACTACTATTATAATTTTCATTATTATTATCTTTCGTTCTATTATAATTAACCTACTATTATTTGGTATATTTTTACCACTCTCATAAGTAGTAATGGTTTCCTTACTCCTCCACTTTGACATCAATATGTATGCTTAACCTTTTGCATCAAGTTAAATGCACTCATAGTCATTGCCAACCTAATCTCCGACCGCCCCCTTATGATTATACTCCCTATATCATAACAGAAAAAACTTATAAATATATTGCCGCATATTACCTTTCATTTTTACAACCTTGCATACTCCCCTCCAAATTATAAGCGATTTTATAGCCGCCATTTGCCGTTTAGGTTGCACCAATCAAAATTACCACTCCATAGAAAATAGACACCCTACAAACCGTTAAAATAAATTACCACGCAGCAACAATACACCTCCTATTTAACCCTAATACATATACCTCTTAATCTCAACACTATGTTAAAGACAATATACAATCTTATATATCATACTATATATAATAAGCTTCTCCTTATTTATTTAGAGTTCAATAAAGCTTCCTCCAACATTCTATGATTCCTCTTACTCTTTTTTGTCCCTAATGAACCCTACGCTAGACGCCGCATCTTCCCCATGCTACCTAGCACCTTCTCTACTCTTCTGATGAGAAGCATTAGGCTTCGAAATGCCCTGGCATAAAGAGTCCCCTCTATTCCCCAAATTTTTCCTGTATTCCATTATTCAATAAATGATCCATTCTATATCTACCAATATATAGTTTTGTGTCTTCATTTCATACTCTTGTTGTCCTATATATATATATATATATATATATATATATATATATATATATATATATATATATATATATATATATATATATATATATATATATATGCATGTGTGTATGTGCATTTATATATATATATATATATATATATATATATAAATGCACATACATATATATATATATATGGCACAATCACGTTGACACACCGGTTTTCATTAGATCACTGAAGTTAAACAACGTTGAGCTTAGCTTGTACCAATGGGTGACCATTTGGGAATTCTAGGTGCTGTATGTGCTCTCCGCTTATCTCGGCATTTGTTTCCAGTCGTCCTGAACCTCTACTTGCCACTGGTATTTAACAACGCTGACTCAGGAGAGGTATGGTTGGAGATTTCACAACTCTTGCTACAGAAGTTCTTACAGTGGATATCCATAGTCTGTCAAGACTGAATGAGCCAACATTATATATATATATATATATATATATATATATATATATATATATATATATATATATATATATATTACTTGAAATGTTTTACAATATGAAATAAATGTGTAATATAACTTACTTAAATCTCTTTAAACGTAAGAATAAGGTTTTGCTTTGCTTTTTTTGTTTATATTTTGTTATCTATAAACTTTTAAATTGCTAAAAGTATTATGATAGAGACGCCATTTTAACTGTTCTAAATATAAACTATTCTACAAGAAAGTTGAATTCTAATATATTCTAACATTCTTCACTTTTCAGTTGCTGAAATTTAATAACTTTATGTATTCACTTACACTGATGGCGTTTCCTTAAAAGATTTCAGTCTAAGGAGTGTGCTAAAATGAAAGCTATGATGCATTGCAGGATTGTTAAAAGCAGATGACTTTGACCTCACCTAAATATTCACTTACCATTTTTTACATGTTTCGTTTGTTTGTGCGTGCATATTTACATGTATGTGAATGCCTTCATTGATATATATATATGTGTGTGTGTGTGTGTGTGTGTGTGTGTGTGTGTGTGTGTGTGTGTGTTTGATCATTATACTAGCTGAAATATCCATCTATGCTGAGTTTCTAAATTTTTCTTCTAATTTTATCACCAAGATTAGAAGTTAAGAGCATCTATTAAATAATTTTCATCCAGTTTCTATTAAAAATATTATGATGATCGATATCGGCTAAGAAATATTAGGTTAGTGCAAAAATAATGTCGTTTTTTGACTTGGAGTAGAACGTCAAAAAACATTATTTTTGCACCAACTTTTATTCAAGCCATTATGTATAAAAATAATTTTATAAAATCAACAGTAGGTTCTCTACAGTGCAATGTAGACTACAATGTATTGTGAAAGAAGTCACAGCGAGAGGCATGCAATATTCCTTCCGATGCATCTCAACTAGAGCAGGCAATCAATCGATTGGATTGAAAAATGGGTGATTAGAATAAACATATGGGAGTGTGAAACATTCGTTGATCATCATGCAATCCCGGGCAACGTCGGGTCACCATGCTGGTGTATATACATATATATATATATATATATATATATATATATATATATATATGGAATGTTTAGTATATGGAATAATGGATCAGTATGGCAACAAACCTTATAAAAATAATAACAGCGTTATATCTTTAAGGCCAACTAGCCAAACGATCTTAATCTCTGATGTAAAATAGCTTTATTGAAAAGAAACGAATTCTTTTATACAACAAAAAGTAAAAGATTAAGGTTGTTTAAATCGACCGAAATATCAGTTGGCCTTAGAAATGTATTGATTGAGATTGTCGGACTGACTTCCTCATCTTGGTTGTTATTGTCACAACGTTTCGGCCGTTTTGTATGTCACAGTGATATATGGCCGAGTGGTCCTAGACGTTGTATCAAAGTTTACAGTTACCCAAAAGGTGCTGAGTTCAATCCTGAACGAAGACAGTGGAAAAGTAACATTAAAAACAGAGAATCAGCAACTATGTCCCAAAGCCTAGCTGGAGTCCGAACACGGTACCCCCGTAATAATAATAAAGGGTTGGGTTCGAGACTCCTAACAAACGGTTCCCCAGTTCAATACAAAACACCTGCCGGAGGGCAAAACGGCCGAAACGTTGTGACAATAACAACCAAGATGAGGAAGTCAGTCCGACAATCTCAATCAATGAAAACACCTCATCTCAAAAATACAGACAATTACTTAGAAATGTATGTTATTACTTTTACTAGTCTGTTAACGCTTATCCACGCTTCCATTTCATTTCGTCTGAATTTCATGTTTTACACGCCCTCATATATGCATATATGTGTGCGTGAGAGAGAGAGAGAGAGAGAGAGAGAGAGAGAGGGAGAGAGAGAGAGAGAGAGAGAGAGAGAGGGAGAGAGATGTTTAATCAAAAACGACAGATTGTTTTTGGCAATTATGTTTTTTACAACTTTACTGCCATCTCTTTTTCTTCTAAGCTCCAATTTTTCAACATTTAATTAAACATAACATACCTGCGGCGAATTTCCGTAAAATTATCATTGAAACTTCTGGCATCATGACTATATCTAATAAGAATCTGAAATTAGCCATTCTAAAAACGTTGATCATTTGATCGCGTCAACAACTTGCCGTTAACCAAATTTGGTGCCAGTTTGGGGAACTTATTTAAAATGTTTCATTATCGTCAGATGATACTTGATGATAATAAAATTGCTGACTTTTTCATACGATCTGCTGATATCCTGATGAGCAATCATCAATAACGAAAGCAGAAAGTACCACAAAGTATAGACAATTTGTTTACGTTAGAAAAAATTACTTTTGTGCAAACAAGAAAAATAAGAATCAGAATTAGTCACGTGTAAGGTATGGTCAATTTTAGAATTTGTTGGTGGGGAGTCGGTTTGTGTATTGAAATTTCATGTTAAATGAATTTTTAACTGTTCTATTTTAACTAAATCTTTTTACCGTTAACCTAGGTTCGATTGACAAACACACATGATCATTTGAAAAAAAAATTCAGAATCCCACAGAAGTTATCTCTTATAATAAAAATGAAAAAAAGAAAATTGGTAAACTGCTCTAAAATGCTTGAATGACTCAGAAATAAAGGGATGAATTTATCATGTGAAACTGATCCCTTCCCCAAATTATCAAATAGTTGTTTTAATTTCATTTTTCGGCATGTTCACGCATACTCAGCTACAAAAAGTGGAATTTCATTTGTGTAAGAGAGTGAAGTTATTTTGATGGGAGTATTAATCTAGAATAATGCTAAAAATTGTAATCGAACCTTAATCAACAAAAACAATAATAATTATAATAATAATAAGTCACTAACTTTTGGGGAAAATGATAAAAAAAAATATGCTTCGCCAGTATTCACGCTTATTATTTTTCTAAACTAAAATATTCATATAAAATCGTAGTATACTTCAGTAATTTAATTTTTCATATATAAATTTTTATGATAATCCTTTCTAATGACCTAAAACACCTTTTATAGAGTGAAGGATTTATTTTAGGAATCATTTAAGGCAGTGGATAGTTGTTGTTTGACTTATTTGCTTTCTCACTTTCTCTCACCACTTTAAAATGTTTTTTTTTTTTTTATGCGTTTGTATCTATGTGTGTTTAGTGTGTATGTTTGTATCTATGTGTGTTTAGTGTGTATGTTTGTATCTATGTGTGTTTAGTGTGTATGTTTGTATCTATGTGTGTTTAGTGTGTATGTTTGCATATTTTAAATGTTAGATATATTCACTTCCATGAAATACGGTAGAATTGCATTTAATAGAAAATCTCATTATTATTAGATAAATGTGTAGCCGTAATTTACAAACTCACCAAGTCAACATTTCTTACTAAATTTCTGTCAATTACTCTCGCCCTCTTTCACTTTATTATTTATTCCCATTGGTCTTATTTTATAGTTTTTATAATGCTCCATTTTATCAATTTCTTCCTCTCTCTCTCTCTCTCTCTCTCTCTCTCTCTCTCTCTCTCTCTCTCTCTCTCTATTTGATAACAGCCAAATTTCTTTGGCTGTTATCAAATAAGAGACAACGAAATTACTCAGATTTATAATAAAACTAACTATAATGCAGAAGATTAGCTTAGTCCATTGGAAACAATAGGGAATATCTAAGAATGTTAGTACTACTTAATCCTAGCTGGAGAGAAACAAATAGGTTAATAGAGAGGGAGGGGGAGAAAAGTATAGCAAAAGAAAGAACAGCATTATTCTAACAATCTGGGTATATCTTGTCACTTGCCCGACCCTTCTTTGTTGTAATGGGGTAAAGTTTGATTTATTCTTAGGGGGCTATTATGCCAGGCATTATATTCTCCTTTGAGAGAACGATTGTTTTCTTCTTTTTTTGTTTTACTATAGCCTTAGGCATCCATACCAGGGAATACCAATAGGTGTTCACAGTTATTTTTGTATAATTAGATTGTCTCCTTAGGGGAACTGGTTTTCTCTATTTTAACTGACCTTGTGTCACATCTTATTGTTATAGAAAGCACGTAAATAAAGGGCCATATTTCGGCTCTTCTTTTTATATCAACTAGAGAATCCTCAGCACATTTTGATCATTGAAATCGGTGGAGGCATTTTCAAATAGAAGTCGATGGTGGCTAAGTGATTACTGAAAACCTAGGTGTGCCAAGTTCAAATCCAATTAGTTTTACAGAAACTATTTTATCAAACCAACATTTGACCTTATGTTTAACATTCTGCAGAAGATGTAAATAAAATAATCCCTTTAGCTCCACTCTAGCAGCACAAAATTCCAACTAACACCGGTTACAAAACTAATTATGCCTCTATATACGCCTATTACATTTTAAGCATTATTATATAAAAGAAAAAAAAAAAGAAAAACAGTCATGCTTATGAATTTCTGATATATTTGTTCAATTCCTTCAACGATGGCTTTTAACTGAAAACAAAAATACTTGGATTTATTTTAACAATAATATTCAGGCAATTTATTAGTCTTGTAATTAAAAGTTAAAAAATTAAAATTTTAATGAAAATTCCCCCTTCTCCCCCAAATTGTAAAGAAAACATAACGTAAGTATTTCAATATTATTTTAAGTACCATCAAAATATAAAGTCTTTGGCAGATTTTAAAAGTAAGGCCCAGATAGCATTTAAGATGACAAATCAAACTTTGTTTCTGACTATTCAATTCTAATTTGGCTTTGCTGTGCCATGTTCAATATAATAATCGATTTGGCTACAATTTGTTTTAAAAGTTACTTAGTTCGATCCAGACGAATGCTAATATGAAACATTTTTAAATAACTACTTAAAAATAAAAATCTGCAACGTGAATAACTCGGTGATTTAAAATTGATGAATATAACAGATGTTGTTTACATTAAATGCAAACAAATAAAGTTTACAAACTAAAATAACTTCACTATATTCCACCTAATGGCGGTTAGGTACAACTAATGTTATTATAAAATTCTTTTAAATATTTTTTTTATTAAACATATTAAATAATTCAAACCCAGAGTACTCATATAATGCACTAGTATAATATTATAAGTTCGAATTATTTAATACGTTTAATAAAAATATATATACAATCCCATTTACTAGTATGCATAATTAATATAATATGTTTAATAAAAGTTATATATAATGCTATTTATTAGTATATATAATTCATGTAATATGTTTAAGAAAAATTAGATATAATGCTATTTACTAGTATGCATAATTAATATATGTTTAATAAAAGTTATATATAATGCTATTTATTAGTATATATAATTCATGTAATATGTTTAAGAAAAATTAGATATAATGCTATTTACTAGTAGGCATAATTAATATAATATGTTTAATAAAAGTTATATATAATGCTATTTATTATTATATATAATTCATGTAATATGTTTAATAAAAATTAGATATAATGCTATTTATTAGTATGCATAATTAATGTAATATGTTTAATAAAAGTTATATATAATGTTTTTTATTAGTATGTATAATTAATTTAATATGTTTAATAAAAGTTATATATAATGCTATTTAATTAATGTAATAAGTTTAATAAAAGTTATATATAAAACTATTTATTAGTTTGAATAATTGTGAAGAAACTAGTCGTAAAGCTTTGATAATCTTGATTATAAATTAATAAAATAATATATTAAGGTATTTCGTGTTTGTACGTACGTAATCACCTTTCTCATACATTAAAACAGACCATTTGTTCGACAAAGAAGCTTATTGGTTATTAATTTAATATAACTAAAGTAAAAAAAAAATCCGATTTTCCCCATTTTGAAATAAAATATTCCAAAATCGAATCATTTGATCCTGTCGACTTAGATAGTGTAATTTTAAATAAATATATATCGACAAGTAACATTTTTTTTTTACCGTTTTGAAGAATTTCATTTGACAATTAGCAAGCTGTTCGCCATTGTCCAGTTATAAAATATGCATAAACATTATATTTTAATTAATGAAGATTTCTAATTTATTATGATAGATCCAATTCTCTGTCGATTATTGTTCAATATATAGTAATGTTTTCAAAAATTATAAAAGAAACGTTTCTTGGCTTCTATGTGCTAGAATCAAAAGCAGAACGCTTAACGCTCCAGCCTTAGTCATTATTTATTTCTCCTGCATTGTTATCGTCTGAACTACTGACAAATAGAAACGAAAGACTAAAAATTAAGTGACTTTGAGCTATGAATGTTTAGTTTTGCGCATGTACAAAAATAATAGCAGGAGTAATGTTTTATTCGATTTACTCTGCCAAGGTCAACTGTTTTGTTTTCAATTTTGACCTCTAAGCCGCAATTTCGCCGGCTAAAAAACAAATCGAATGTGTGCTACAGGTCTACATTTCAAATTTCAACTCTATAGACCTAATATTCAGAGCGATGTTTGGTAGAGACTTTTTGCAGGCACACAAGGTCACTTTTATATATATAGATATATATAAAAATATTTTCATGTGCTAGAAGGTTTTTATCTTAAATTCTATGCAATTATGCAGAATATAGAAACTATGCATAAATAGAATTCAGTGTGATAGTTATATGAAACGAATCATCTAATAAGAAACCATAAAAAAATGAATAGGTAATTAATTTACACTCATTATTTAAAGGTATATGCAAATTAACCTTCCTCTAGTCGCTCGCATATTCATGACTGGGTATATTAAGAAGATTGTTTTAATAATTTTAAAATAGAAGAAGTAGATCTGGTCTTTGGGCCAAGATCACTCCGATGGTATTTCAATGAGGTGACAGATTATATCGATCTCAAGTATCTTCACCCACTAAACGTTTCATACTTTATTGACAACGTTGGACCGCCATGGAACAGGGAGATACTTCTTGCAGTTTTGGCTGTAGTGCGGATGGTGGTATGGACGTCACACTTGAAAGTGGTCCAAGCGATTAAATCTTTTACTGATCAGGATCTGATTGCTTTCTTTAAGCACCAGTTGAAGGTCAAGATCAGATGTGATAGAAAAACATTACATTCCCAGGAATTTGAAAGACAATGGATAAGAGTGCCAAGCTTGTGTGCAAAAAGAGGAGTCAAGTACGAGCACGTGTTCCCTGCCTGGTGCACACAGTTTCAGGTAAGTTTTTAATCTTCTAAACTCTTAGCTAGTTGAGTGAATGAACTCTCCCTGTCCCTCCAAGCCTTCCAAAATTTCCACTCTCCACTTTTATTTCTTTTTGTCCTTGGTATTTATCTCCAATGTGCAATCATCCACACCCTCACCCAACTCCTTTTTTATTTCTCCCACACTTAGATCCCACTCCCACGTAAAGATTGACTTGCTTGTTTTCCAAACTAAAAACAGTGGGCGGTCTATTGCTTAGAAAGTGTTGGGAGGATCTTACCAATTTTTGCTGCTTTTTGTTTATTCCCCATTCCCTCGCCAATTAAATGTTATTACTGTAAATAATATGATAAAACATTTTCAAATTTGGGTTTATCTTAAGTAGAACAGACCCTGGAGTGAATGTGGTATTGTGGTGACTGAAATATTTCTAGTTAAGAGTAGGATAGACAATTTCTAGCATTTGAGACCAAGGATGACCAAAGAAACCCATTGTCCCCACACTTTTGAATAGCCTTGTGCCTAATTTGTTAAATATGAACTTTTATATTTTGTGTAAATACTTCAGTGTAGTATCTGTTCTGATGCTACATTTAAGTAAATTTGTCCTTAGTAAATGTAAGGGAAACCCTTCTATGCTAAGACAGCTTGTATTTTTGCCTACTTCTAGAGTACCCATTTATGGGAAGCTGGTTTTCTCCCACATTAAAAACGACTTTGTGTCACATATTGCTCTCGTGGGGAAGAAATTAAATACCAACAGAAAAAGTAGGCTTTTAATATCAATGTCAGAGCGAGAAACAAAAAACTCAATTTTATATAAGTAGATTAGTTTTTTTAAAAAAGTATTGTTTTAAAAATAGTTAAATTGCTACGATTTTAAATAAAGAGGAGACATATTCGTTTTATTTATTTAAAGAATATTATAATTAATGTTATATGTTTAATAAAAGTTATATATAATGCTGACAATTATTTTTATGGAAGAAGAAATAGTTTATTCACACCGACAAGCACTTATCATTTCAAAGAGAATATTTTTATTCACAGTAAATTATACAAATTGATGTATAAATCCCCATAGAATTTCCGCAAAGTCTCACAAATAAATAAACACATTCACTTTGAAGTAAGTCAATCTTTTAGATGTGCACCACTGTAGATCAGTGTGTGAGCGGAACACATGTTGAATTGGGTGTTGAGTGGTTGTGACATGTTTTCATGAATGGCTGTGCCATTAGGCATTGTATGAGCAACCACCAGAACTAAGTTGATTCATGAGGGTTGGGTTTAAGGAATTGGGCTCAGGGCAGGTATGAGAGGTGAAGGCGAGTAGAAGAATATTGCAAGATGAGGGGAAGTTACATTTGAGGCACATGAAGAACCGCAAATCTTTGTATTAGTCATCACAAACCAAAGTGGGTGGCATTCAGGGCTGAGAGGCTTATTCCCAATCTCCCTAAACTTGCACCATCTCTTCTTTTATAGTGTCTTACTTAACTTTCACTTGAAAATCACCAATTTTATCACTTATCAATACATGCATATGTAATCATCCTTAGTCAATGCAAGATTGGTACATATCGGTTTCGAGACTAACAATCTCAGAAAACGAAACATAATTTAATGTAAAAGATACGGCTGTTAGCTTTCGTCAGCCCTGTACTGTATGTGGATGACTAATCATTCACATACAGTATTGTTTCGCTGTTTCACAACTCATCAGTGCGGCTAGACAAGCAACTACCTCAAGCCAGGATCGTCCAAACGACAGTCGGAGCTTCTAACCGTTGCACTATACTGCTGCTGCTATATATATATATATATATATATATATATATATATATATATATATATATATATATATATATATACATATATATATATACATATATATTTATATATATATATGTATGTATATATATATGTATATATATATATATACATATATATATACATATATATATTTATATATATATATATATATATATATATATATATATATATATATATATATATGAATTAAAATGTCTAAATTCAACGTTATTTCACGCGATTAATGGTAGCCGAATGGATACGATCTCGTGTTGCCGAGTTCGAATCGTTTGACTGGTGTTAATCGTGACACCCTGCACTGAAGATTTCCGAAAGAATGAAACACTAGTGTCTGTAGGTATTTAATTATTATAGTGAAAAAATAATTATGACAGCCCCTTTAAGAAACTCGTTTCTTATCGTTGAGCACTTTCAGTTGAATTAAAGTCGGTCAGTTTAGCTCTTATGCATAGATCATCGTATAACGATTAGATCACTGTCTGACTGACATAAAGAACATTTAAAATTAAAATGTTTAAATTCAACGTTATTTCACACGGTTAATGGTAGTCGAATGGATACGGTCTTTGCTAATCGAGCCAGAGGTGTCTCGTGTTGCCGAGTTCGAATCGTTCGACTGGTATTAATCGTGACACCCTGCACTGAAGATTCCCGAAAGGATGAAACACTAGTGTCTGTAGGTATTTAATTATTATAGTAAAAAATAATTATATATATATATATATATAATGTGAGTTGATTAATGTTTGTTTTTTTCTTAGACTTTTTCCTATATACTTTAATAACAGAAAATACCTGTAAAAATATACTATAGTTCTAGGATTGAGTTATGTTTTTAAAAATTCTGTTTTAATTTTTATAATTAGACAATTTATAATTTACTGAACAAGTTGTTAGATATCTATATATTTCTTTCGCCTCTTCCCATCGTGATTCAATCACTCTATAATATCCCTTTATGTCTTTGTGAACATTTATAGAAAAACCGTTTTTTTTAGCCTTTTACAAATTAGATGATAAAAGAAAAAGTTTCTTTACTTCTATATAATAATAATAATAATAATAATAATAATAATAATAATAATAATAATAATATGAGTAATAATAATACGAGTAATAGAAATTATGTCACAGTTTATGAAATGAAATTATATGAAAAGGAGAGAAGAGGTTAGATATAAGGCTGTGTAGATGACAAAAAGGAAATAATTAAAAGATATAAAAATATTATTTATAATTATTAGCCCTTTTAAAACTGTTAAAGTTGAGAACTATCTGGGAAATAAAAACAAAAGCAATCAACTAGTGTTATGCAACATTCAAAATTTCTGCTTGTTTGAACCTTCTCGGCTGTTTACTGTTGTGCTTGCATTTGGCATTTATAGGTGTTTAATTCCCTTAATTCTTGTGGCAATTGTTAGTGGCTTGGAGGCAGCGTCTTAACAAATTGAGCAAAAGTTTGAATCTCCCAACCAGTAGTAATTGTCATTTTCTCCACTGATGATTGAGAAACATGAAACACTAGTGTCTATAGATATAAAATAATTATTATTATTGATAATTCTATCTATCTATCTATCTATCTATCTATCTATCTATCTATCTGTCTATCTATCTATCTATCTGTCTATCTATCTATCTATCTATCTATCTTATATATATATATATATATATATATATATATATATATATATATATATATATGTATAACTTTCATATATATATTTTTGATGGACAGAATTTTATAGAGATCTGTTTTTCTTGACCAAGTGTCAACATGACCCCCCTTAACCATACCTCATCCTCTCTCATCTTCATCTCTCTGAGCAAGGCTCCCGGCATCGCCCGGGGATCCTGTTACATCAAACCTTAGAGGCTATTCAAGGATAAAGGCTAATAAGCATATGGTAGTCGTTGGGACAATAGCATAGTAGTCATTCGTAGTGGAAATTTGGTATAATTGATTATTTAAGGGGACGGCTTAACAAGAACCTGCTTACATTGAACTTGAAGACCACCATATTGTAGTCAACTGGAAAGCAGACCAGTGGAACAAAGTTCCACAGGCGGGAAGTTCTAGGAAAGAAGCTTTATTCATAGAATTCACATTTAAGTTTAGGCATGTATGGATAGTGGTTTCAACTAGACGAGTGTTTTTTGTAAAAGTTTGGCAATGGGAGACCATAGGTTGGAGCTCAGATGAGAACTTGGCATGAAAATAATGATAGAGCAGAGAGAGACTAGCAATCTCTCTTCTGTGGGAAAGACGTTGTATGGAAGAAAAAAGGGCATCACTTACTAGATTACAAAGTCGGTTTTGAACTCTGTCAAGGCAGGATAGGGTATTTGGGCAGTTCCTGTCCAGATGTGACGACAGTACTCCATCCTAGGCCGTACTTTGCTTTTATACAGGTAGAGGATCGGCTGGAGTGGTAAAATGATCCAACCATTTTTCTAGCGACCTTGGCAAAAGATCGGATGTATGTGCTTCATTTCAGATCAGGAGTGAAGATCAGACCCAGATGCTTGTCAAAACATGGAATCTCCCCAAGAAGAGAGCCATTCATTTAAATAGAGAACAGATGTTGGTCAGAGCGTTGATGATGGAAAGAGAGAAGCTTGATTTTCGATGCATTAAGATTAACCAGCCAGCTTTTTCCCCATTGCACTATCAGAGAAGAAAAAATTAAAAAGATCTTGGTCATTTTCGGCCTTTGAAGTGTTGTCATATATGTTAGTAATCTAAGAATGTGATTTGGGAGATCATTGATGAAGAGCAATTGCCCTAGAAACGAAGCACCGGTGAGAGAGTCATTAATCCTGTGAGATATTACATTTAGCAGAATAAAACTCATATTGCATGTCACTGAGTAGGTTATACAGATTCAAACAACTTATTCATGATGCACAGGAGACTTGCTGAGAGGGAGATGACCGATATTCTAAAGCAAGTTGATCACTTACCAACAGAAAAATTAAGATTTCTTTTTGTAACATCGTAATTTATTGCTATAATAATTTTCCGGAGTATATTAATATAATATATATATATTAATATAATATTAAGCAATAGTAAACCTGGTCAGTACTTAATGGATGACCATTTGGCACTTCCACATACTCTTCGCTTATCTCAGCATTATTTCCAGTCGTCCTGGACTTCTCCTTATTACTGAACTGAACGGAGGCATCAATTAATATAAATAAATATATTCTCAATAATTCTGCGATTATGGTAAAGAATGGGTTGTATTGGGAATTTCAGACAAGATATTTAAAAGAATCTAGAACTTATAGCAGCAAGTCAAGCATAGTCCAGAGCGACATGAAGCCTCCCTTTTTATTGGTTGCTTCACTTACCCTTGATCCACATCTTATAATGATAAGTGTTTAGGAAGAGAACATCAAGAACTATATTTTAAGTCTTTGGTATGACCCGATCAAGGATTTAACCCATCTTCAGGTCGATGAGCAAATAATCTAGGCATTATGGTAAATGAGTTAGAAGTTATACTAATGTGAAAGGAAAAGCGAAAAATATAGAAAGAGAGAAAAATATTTTTTAGGTTTTATTTTTTTAAAACGCTAAAATGTAATTGTGCATAATTTTGTTTTTTCACTATTTATTTTTAGTGAGATCCAAATGGATGCATAAGTAAATAAACAGACTGCCACCCAATAAGAAAAGAGTATGCTAACAAAATTCATAAAACAGCATTAGAAACGCCTTAATATGGGTGAAATGTTGTTATCTACTAATAGGGTGGTCATAGAGAGAGAGGAATGCTTTGATGTATTTACTTGTGTCACGACGGCGTCGTCGTCATCATCATCATCATCATCATCATCATCATCATCATCATCATCATCATGCATTGAACAGCTTTAAGAAATTGACTTCGAAATTAATCTATCTCTGGGCTGATCTTTATTTATGCCTCTTTCTCTCATGTATCAGGTTTAGTTTATAGGAAAACACAGAAATGCTTTCCTTTGAAGTAAATATGATAATTCAACTGTTCTACATCTGCTAATCCAAGAACTCACATCTATTCTTTCAACATGGCCATACCATCAAAATCTTTTGTTCTATCTCATTATATTGTACAGATTAAATATTCATCTGAGGTCCAAAGACCTTATCTTTTATGACTCACATAATAAATCCATCGTATAATTCTCATATTTATTTCCATGCAACATGTTTTCAACCCTCACTGGTCAGGTTTCATGCCGTCACACTGCATACATATGCCTGAGAAACTACACTAATAAAGCTCTATTCTCGTTAGTAATTACAGAATTTCCCTTAACTTACTTTATCCACTCCTAACTCTTTCAACCACATTAGTACCCTCTTCACCTTGTGCTTTAATAATAATTCCTCTGGAACTTACTTTTTGGGGAATTTTTTATATCGTTTACTTTGATTGATTGATCAATTAAAACAAGTGACATCTTCAGTTTAAGCATAGTTTTTATTTTCACTTTATATGCAGATACGTTCTTCATTTACCGTGAAATAATTCTTTGATTGCAGGCTGTAACAAAATATCTCTGGCCAGCATCTTGTCTGAAGTAGTGTTGTTCTGTTGACACGGTGTAAGTTCTTTGATGTAAGTCTTTATGTCTTCCGCCTTTCTTGTAGTTGCAATAATCTTTAAAAGGAAAAGAAAAAGACAACTCATATTTGTATTTTTTGTTAATTTATTCTTTATGTTATTGTTTCTTATTTTATTCATTACAGAGGAATAACTGAAGAAAAAGCTTAAAAATTAAAATACGTCTGGACAAGTCCGAAAAGGAAGATATTTCTCTATTCTTTGCCAAATCTCATTGGATTTCCTGTCCATTACATCATATCCTGATGTAATTCTTATCTTTTAATTTCTAACACGATTTTACATTCCTCTGCTAAATTTATCCTTATGTGGAAAATACCGTTTCTAACGTCCTTTTTACAGACCCACATCCGCCTATCACATCATATATATACTAAGACTTTATAATGGAAAGAAATACTTTATAATAGAAAGAGAAAGATGGAGAATGAGTGCATCCCTCACCCAACCATTACAGATGAGAAAACACTCAGGTAATAGTGTCTACCATCTCTCTGTCCTTTTGATGTCCGTCTGACTTTATAATTTTCTAACCCACCAATACATCCCTCCAGTCTGGCATGATAATTACTCATCCGAATATATTAGCTGTTCATTTCTTAACTAATAGAGGTTCAATACTTATCGAGCACATGTTGCTATTTTACCCATAACTGTCAAATGTAGATTCATACCTTTCCCCATAATATTATAGTATGTGAATGAAATGAATCAGGGAGAATTTAAATTTGGTTTTCTCAATTCTCCAATCTGTGTCGATTATAACATTCATTCTTTTCTTAATTTCAACAAAACCGACAATATCAGATAAGAGACAGAGTGTCTTAAAGACTGGTATTCTTACAAAGTCTCGTAATTATCTCCTTGCTCACTGTTTCTTAGCACTCAGAGCACCTTATATTTCCTATAAATACTACATGAAGTTGAAAACTTAATTTCCATCGAAATGACATGGTGAATATATTGAAACTACATTTTCATCAATACAATGCTCTAATTCACATAAACTTTACCTTGATTTAGAAATCATTATGCTGGCAGATAATTCTGAGTATAGAATATGTGCCGGTCTGTTTCACAAATTAAATGATGAATGTGTTTAGAATAGTACCTTCAGAAGAAAACAGATAAAGTTAAATAGAAAAATAAGCTATAGCGATGATATTTACAGTAAAAAAAATTCTGAAATGATTCATGGTAAAATATCTGTTAAGAAATCATTTGCGATCATATTTGGTTTACAATATTGTATTTTAATTTATGCAGCAAACAAATTTAATCTTTGGAGCACGATTCTGTTGGATTATTTTTAAATAAAGTTTCAATCCTTAAAAAAAAATGGGTCACATTGATTAGTTATACAGATGAATCTGAAAATATTTAGATGTTATAAATTAAGTTATTTGTTTAGTCAAATAAGACGGTTTCCTGTTACTCGAGAGGAAATAAACACTAAAACTAAAAGAAATTATTAAAATATTTTTAATGGTCGAAAACGCTAAAGCTATAAAAGCAAATTAGAAAAATAAAGATTCCTAATCCGCATGTGATGAAATTTTAATGGTCCAAAACGTGTAGCAACCACTTTGTTGTTCAGAAGAGAAATATTAAAAGAATAAAATTATCAAGTTAAATATTTAGTATACAATTTATGAATAGCATATGTTGGGAATATTTTATTCCTAATCTCATTACAACAATGCTCATGTGTATCGACAATATAAAAGATATGTTTGGGAAAGACAGATAAAAGGGTTGTTTGTTGGTTGTTTGGTTGTTTTACGGCATATCAACCCTTTTCAGGTTATTTAATGCCGAATCCAGTGATTTTGAAGAACAATTTTTTAATATATTTGTTTTTTTCAAGTTGGTTTCTATTTAACCCATAGGTGGGACCCTAACAGGTACTACCACTCCGGGTCAGAGTAGACCTGGGAACAATGGCAATTAAAGGGTGGCTCCACACTCCCCAAAGCCCGCAAGCTGGGGCCTTACCATCGGATATAGTTTAAGGTCATATCCAAGACCTTTAAGTTAAGAAGCCACTAGAGAAGTGGGAGTGTAGAAAAAAGGGGGGAAGGGAAGGAGACTATTGCATTTGTTTTGGACTTTGCAAAACATGACTTAGTTGTGCAAATAATTAAAGATAAAAACAAAAACAGAAAGGTGTTGATGTAGGTGAATTTGTGTCAGGGACTCCTGCTATCTATAGACTGATGGTCACGTAAAGTAACGAGATATAAGGGGCATATGCAAATGAGATGCAGTCGATCTTTCAAATAAAAAGCCTCTGTATCAGAAAGAGAGAGAGAAAGTGCGTGTGTGTGAGAGAAAAAGAGAGAGAGAGAGAGAGAGAGAGAGAGAGAGAGAGAGAGAACGCGCGTTTCTTTTGTAAAAGTCAATTCTGACAGATGTGTGTTAAGGTTTGATACCGAGAATTGCAAGAAGGAGAACGTAACAGTAGGGAATTATTTCCTTGGATTCTTTGGAGTTCTATCAGATGTGAGCTGAATTTTTATAACGAGAATTGCGAGGAGAACATAACGGTTGGGAATTCTTTCTTTGGACTTTCTGATAACATCAATATATTTAACTGCACGACCTTTACATTGTTTTATCAGATTTTCAATGTCCTTCTTGCGGTATTACGACTCTATTTGCATATATCAGCATCTTGTCGCATCTCAATAATAGAGACATCCCTAATCCTTTTTATTTCTTTTCGTTCTACCCTACTTGTTTCTTCATACTGGTAATATATACATCCATTTTGGCTGTTTGTTTGTTTATTTCTTCCAGTGCCACCGGTAGTTCTCTAACGATGTGAATTAGTATAATTGCTAGCTCCTTTTCCTCTTTTAGTGCTGCTACAACCATTTTTCAAGCAATTCAGAGTTTTTGGAATCAATGTAGACAGACCATATTGTATTTTGAAATTATAGTTAAACAAAATAATGTTCCATATTTGCAATCTATTTGCAGTATGGGTTGGCATGCATTTTTTTTTACCAAAAATCGACAGTAGTGGTTTGTGGTCCGTTTGTAAAACGAATGGTCTACCATGTATGAACCTGTAAATTTTTAATGGTGTACACACAAGCCAGACCTTTTTCTATCTATAATTCCTTTTCGCTAGTAGTAAGGCCTTTGATGCATGAGCAATTGGGTAAGTTGATTAATCTTCAGAACTGTATAAAAGAACAACTCCTAAACCATATTCATTTGGTACTGATGCTACAATTAATTCTCTTTTCAGATTGTAATGCGCCAAATCTAGATCCGATGATAAAAACTATTTTACTTTTTAAATACTTTTTCGCATTATTTGTCCAGTACCATTTTTTACCTTTTTTTAATGGTGCTCTCAATTCGTGCATTTTTGAAATATACAGATTAAATTAATGATTGTTATTTTGTTATCCGGTCTAGGTATAAAGCTTCGTTTTATTTTCTTCCTTTATAATCAATTATTTGACCCAAATATTCCATTTTGTTCATGCCAAATTCACATTTTTAAAAGCCCAATTTAAATCCATAATTCTCTATTCTCTTGAATACTTCTCGAATATGAATGTTGTATTTTTCATTTCTGCTTTTTAAGCCATTTAAGTATACCATTGCAAAATTCAGATCAGCTAGCATCGTATCCATAATTGTTGAAATAAATTCGGAACTCTCAAACAGAAAAGAAAACGTTTTAAGGAAAATATCCCTTAGATATTTTTTACATTCCTCCTCGACTTTGACCTGCAAATATGAGAAAATTATCCCCCTTCAACTTTGAATAGATTTCTTCTGGTTTATACTGTGGGTGACGCCTACTCTAAGCAATTAACTTTTTTAACCACTGCTATTTCTTCAAGTCACTGGAATTCCTTGTCTGTCATTTATAATGATGAAAATTGGGCCTTCCTTTTCAGTTTGAACACTGGTCTTGCATTATCCTTTTTGCTTGAATTTTACCTCTGCCTTCGTAATCCAGTCCGTCAGAAAATATACTCCTAAATTTGTTTTTAAATCTTTAACATTTTTTTTTTTTGACAGTTTAGATTTCTCTATTTCTGGTGCATTTAAATTTCTACAAAACGCATCTATTGGTTTCTCTCATGAATCAAACAGTACCACACCGTTGAATGGTTTGAATTTTCTCCGGATATGACAAAGATTTTAGTTTTGAATGTTATATGATCAAATGATACATTCACGTAAAATTCCCCTCTGAATTTTAACCTATTTTCGGAAACATCTCTGGCAATGTTTTCCCGCATTACTTCATCGATTAGGGACATGTTCTTTCCTGTATTTAGAAAGCAGTTTACTGTTCGGTCATTTATTTTGCTATCTATATTTTTTTCCAAAGTTCTTCAGATCTTTTTAGATCCAATGGTATTTATCAATTTAGGCTTCTGTTTTTTCTCTTCTTACACATAGTCGCTTTATACCCTTTTCGACCATATTCAGAGCATAATTTATTTTTGAAATAATAATTACTTACAAAATGATTTTTCCATCACATGCATTGCGGTATTTTTTCCTTTCTCGTTGTTTCAATCTTTGTACTTGGGCAATATTTTTCTCTTTTATATTGTCTTGCTTTATATTCAGTAACTATAAAAATTATTCTGTAACCTTTTGTAACTTTATTTCTCTGAACTGACTAACATTGGATAAACAGAGTGAAACAATTGAACAATCGTTGAATTACAACATAAAGTCTTAATCCTAGTAATCCTTGGTCTAGAATCTATATATTAATACCATATTACCTTTAACATACGTGCGTACGTGTGTCATAGTTTCCAGATTATAAATTATTCGATCGGGAGATCCTATTTGTTAAAAAGGAGGATAAATGTAATAACATAATACGAACATTAAATTAGTGCATTCTCCTTTTTAATAAATAAGATCTCCAGATCACGGAAGATACAATGTAAAAAGAAATAAAAATATGATGTTGCTTTTTGGTCGTATATAAAAGTGAAATATACATTTTTGATCTTCTGGCTAGGATTCCAGCGTAGTATTTGTTCTGTCTAAAGATGGTGTAATAATATTGTGTGGTTTTTGTTTGTTCCGGGCGTCCATACAATAGAAATATATCACGGACTCCAATAAGGATATTTGGGATAAACCGGAAGAACCATATATATTCTGACACTACATGAATCAGATTACTTAGATAAATAATTTTACAGTTTTAACAAAAGGGCTACAATAATATCGCAGAGTGTCTATTCACGTTGAATGTCCACAGAATGCCCAACAACAATATATTACATCTAAAAGATGCCGCTGTAGAATTTTCACGGGTCTTGCTAGTATATATGAATTATGTCAGTTCAGTAAATGATTTTTACTACCTTATCATAGGTGGATAAAGGTGCAGAATACTTAACAGCTGAGAAGACATAAACAAAAATTAAAAAGAAAAACAACAAATGATTTACATCAAATGAAGTAGACATTTAATTAAATACCGACTTGTGCACTTGTAACATACTGAAAGATTTTTAAGATTTTTCTTTTAAAATTTTATTTTATTTATTTATTTTACCTATTAGAGGGTTGCATTTCTGAAAAAATAGTAATATTAGTAAAAATGATTTACGCTACCATTAACCCGAAGCATGGGATGGGCTCATAAAACCTAGACTTAATGTTAATTGTAGGACGTCTTTTTATAGTATCTTCTGATGAATTAAGTCCGCATTGTAACAGTTAAGGGACAAGCAGTCATTTTTCTCATATGTTGAACAAAAAAAGAATTTTAAATAAAAAATTCAAAGCAGTTTCAGAACATGAAAAATAGGTCGGCTAATAATTAAATTCTACTTTGTTTAATTTAAGCTATTTGTTTGTTGTTGATTTTTTTTCTATTTTCTTTTTGTTGTTGTTGTTTTGTTTTTTTTTACTATTTCTCGACTGTTAACTAATCTGCACTTTGACTCGTAGTTGATAGCTATATAAATGGCTTGACATTTCCAAACGCAGGCGATGGCGATAAAGTGTTTGCATGAATTGTTTGCTAGATTTGAAGCGAGCGATAATGAAATTCAATTCATTACAGGAAATTTCGAATTATTTTTGAAGAATTCATTTAATTGCACAATTAATTCTCTATTTTATTATCAAGGTCGAACAGACAGATTACGAGATTTATGGACACATTTAAGAGTGTATTAAAACGATTCAAGGAGGAGGAAAGACAGAATAGGAGATACTCCAACATGGTTTCGGTGTCTGCCAACAAACGAAATAACTGGAAAGTCGTTGAATTAGTGTGTAATTTCGAGATCAAAACCATTTTTGAAAAATAAGTACAAGTAACGCGTGAGCTTTACCAGAAACTAAACTGAAGGAGGACCGCTTTCTCAATCAGGATCTTTCCATTTTGGGATGGACTTCCAAATGATGCAGTGAATGGTGCTACGACGCAATAACTGAAGGCGAATGGAGCAGGTGCTGGGCCACTGTATGCTCGTCTATGTAAATTGCTGCATCATTTCTTGCATGACAACTGTAATATGATTGTTTTTTTTGTTGTTGTTGTTTTTTGTTTTTTTTTACAAATTTATTGAATTAACCTGAAAAAAAAATACATGTGACAAAATAACATTGAAATCTTTTAAAGTGTTTTCTTACTCGGTTACAACGTAGATAAAACAGAGTTTAGGGACCGGGAAAATCTATAAGCAGATTAGAAGATTAACCTACATTGTCTTAAACCAAAATGATCTGAGCCAAAGACCTGTAAATCCGCTGGATTCAAGAATGCATATCTTTACAGTTTCTCTAAAAAATCAGTAAAGTTAGATAAAAGCAAAAAAGATGGAGAAAACTTAGGAAGGTTCCAGACAAGAACGTGACTTTTTGAAAACTATAGTTACGAGGGTAGTTCCAAAAGTAAAGCCTCCTATTTTTTAACTCAAAACTTGAAAACAGGAATGGTACCATTAAAACAAGCGACCCTATTTCCTTCAGAATTTATTTTTCTACATAGTCACCACCATTCGCAATGCAGTTTTTACCAGGAATTCAATAACACACCTCTGCTTTCTGATGCACACCTATAGCAGTGGTTGCTTTCTTAGAGCCCCACACCGTCAATATGTACAAAGAAGAGATTAAACTTTCAGGACATGAAGTTCAGCAACTTGCAATCCCCTCTGATCCATTCAAGCGGTAAAATAGGAGGCATTACTTTTGGAACACCCCACGTACATTGCAGTCTAACTGAAGGAATAAAAAAGGGCGAAAAACGAAGGAAAAGATAGTCTCTGTAAATGGAAATAGCGTGTCTGTTACTGGGAATTACTTACGTGTTATACTATGCTTTAATAATGCTAATTTCAATACTAAATGCGGGAACAATGTACTCGCAATCAAAACTTCCTTACATGGTAAACTCTTTTCGAATAACACCCTTTTCAGTACTAATCTCTATCACTCAACGATCTTAGCCCTTTGAGTGCTACAATGCAATCGACATCTTTATAAGACTTGTCTTTTATGGATGGAAAATCACGCCAGTCACATATCGTCAATATGCCGGAACACTCTTGTCTTGGCGCGCACTTGTTCTTTCTCACAGATTCTGCACGCCATGCCGAAACGAATTGTTTAATGACGGCTATAAGGTAAACAAAGATAATTCCCATCACTTGATTTGGATTCTTGCTTGTCACGTTCATTACACATTTAACATAAGTTTGTTAGAAATTTAGAAAGAATTATCCACATATTGAAAATGAGATGCTGACCCCAGATTTGTTAAGCAGCATTTTCGAGGTATCTATTCTTTCACTAACGCGTATGATTTTTGTAAGGATGCTTTGAAATGATAAAGGGAAATGACAATCAGCAGAGTTCTTAAAATAACACCCCAACCAAAAACGATATTCTGTAAAAAGGAAAGAAGTTATTTCCTAAAAGGGGAAAGCGTGGTAAGGTGAAGTAATGCTAACCTACTGTTACCCACATGATATTTTATTTGCACCCCACCAATATGTATACAAATATTCATGCACAACTCTCTCTCTCTTTTTCTTTCTCTCTCTCTCTCTTTCTCTCTCCCTCTCTCTCTCTCTCTCTCTCTCTTACACTAGACGTATATACACTCTCTCCCTGTCTCACACTCTCTCTTTCTCTTATCAAGCATCAAATCGTCTGTATGTTATGTAAATAAATATTTTCTGTTAATTGAGTCTCATATTTCTTCTTCCGGCAGTACGATTTCATTACAATAAACACTTTGCTTACTTCATATTGAACGCAAAAGGCAATGAACGCACAGCTACTGTAATGGACACCAACACGGACAATGGGATTGTCTAAGCTAAGATCAAATACAATCCGATCTATTCCACCCACTGTGACATCACTGTGACATCACTGTGAATGGCATAAACACTCCTTTCCACCTATATACTGTTTATCTGAACAAAATCAGAGTTGTAAATATTGAAAAACACAGTATTAAAATTTGGCAGTAAAGAAAATCAACAATTTATGCTACACATTTTTTCTGCTAATGTTGGGTGATCTCTTCTTTTCCTTACAGGCCCTTTCTCACAGAAGAGATGTTGCTAGTCTCTCTCTACTCTATTGCTATTTTTGCAAAGAGTATTAGACTGAGCTCCAATTTTTGGTTTCTCCCTGTAAAGCATTCATAGTAATAACTCGCCTTCTACCACCACTGCAAATATTTTTTTACACCATCTGATGCCTAAAGCCTTTCATTTCTGTGACCAGTTTCTTTTCAAGAACTTATAACCTGTGTAACACATTGCCATGTGACTGCCTCCCAACTAACTACAACAGCGCCGTCTTCAAATCAAATGTCACAACAAATATTTGTCTAGCCGTCCCATTATGTAACCAAATGTTGTCCATTCTGTCCAGCGTTTTTAAGCATCTCATAATATTGTTCATCCTCCAACTGATAATCTCATTAACTTTTATTCTCCGGTGTCTTTTTGACCTTGGTAAACGGTGACTTATCAGTAGATCTGTGACAACAGAGTATTCTTTTCATTCCTTTTACTCTCAGGTATATATCTTACACGGTTAAACACACTTAATCAACCAAGAACCACATCTGTCGATATAAAAAAATATAAAATATTAACGGATATATACTCAAGAGTCAAAACAATGAAAATAATATGCTGTTGTTACAGCCCTACTCACAAACAAATGAAAATTTAACCCGACATTTAGATGTCAAATAGAACGCTCCTCGTAAGTATATAAAAAACATGCATAACAATTTGGTGTTGTGCTTTGCCATTAAAGTAACCGTAAATTGTTGAGTCTTTTAAAATATTTTATTAAAACAACAAAGAAGTGTGAGCAGCGATAAATAAGAGTTAGGGTTATGGAAGATATGGATTTACTTTAGAACTTGAAAGAGTTCTGTTTAAGAGAAGAAAAAAACATAATGAGACGCATGAAATATAATGGGAAATTGACGAACTCAACCAACCCTTGGGATATTCTCCCTCCTCGTCTTCCTAGCAACACATAAACGCCGTGATTCCAAAGACACAGGTATCAAGTAGCAAATTAATATATACTAGCGGGACTTGTGGAAATTCCACAGCAGACTCTTTTATAAGTAATATATTGATGTTGGCATTCTGTGGATATTTAGCATAAATGGAGATGCCCTTATATTATTGTAGCCTTTTTGTTAAAACTGCAAAAGTATTTATCTAAGTTAGCAGGAACGTCCAACATAGGCCGATCATAAAATATGCTTAAATATGATATTTTAATTCATGCAGATTTCGTATAGAGTAAATTTTCTTCCACCTAATAGATAAACTCTTATTTGACCTTATATTAAGTACAATCCTCAGTTTTATTTTTAATTTTAATTTTTTCAAAGGACAGTAGAAACCGCATTGTGGACACATTTTCAGTAACCCTGACACTCGCGCTTCTCCTATTTTGTCTCTTAGTTTTTATTGATGCTTGTAGCAAAGGGAGAAAAAAATCTGTATAATAAGCCAGCAGGTTTTAGTCGCGTGAAAGCGACTCTATAAGTCACTCCGTCGGTCGTCGGTCTGTCAGTCTGTCGGTCTGTCAGTTTGTCGGTCTGTCCGTAACACTTTTGTGCTTGGCCTTTTTGGTTAAGATCAAAGGTCTGTTGTTAATAGACGTTGTTCTTAGCTTTTTAAGCTTTTTTTTTACCTTCGGGCCAGGATCAAAGTGTAGTATCTATTCCGGCAGATACTGCAAGCAAAGACCATATGTGAGGGCAACCCCACATATAAGACCTTGGTCAATGTAAGGGTAACCCTTCATACCAGTTGTCACTATCCAGCTCCATTACTCCCTGGGGAGTTGGTCCCCATTTCCCCTTCACTCCTCGCATTAAAAACCGGCCTTGTGCCTAATTTGCTCGGTGGGGGAGCAAATAAATATCCTTTTCTTGGCCTTTTTGCCAAGATCAAAGTGTAGTATCTATTCCGGCAGATACTGCAAGCAAAGACCACATATGGAGGCAACCCCACATATAAGACCTTGGTCAATGTGTTACATATAGGGGTTTCATTAAAAGAGAATCTTAGAGATAAAGAGATGTTGTTGTAAGAGACTTAGAGAGAATTGTTCATGTTATGAGAGATTGTTCATGTTATTACGATTCTTATATATTAAATGTTCATTCCTTAGACGTGTAGAAGAAGAAAGCTCTTAGAATGATGAGATAGTGTTCACTGTTCAGACATTGTGTAGACATGAGATGTAGATTCACATTGTGGATATGAGATGTGCATGTCACGACATTTTATAACACAGGCATATAATAACAATTCACTTTACCTTTTTGTAAGAATCACAAACATAAGACGACGTTTTATCAAAACACATAATGGGTTTATTTCTTCACGACCGGCCGTGGTTTTCATCATCAAGAATTCAAAGCTTCACATTTTAGTTTCAAAGTGATCGTCTCGCTTCCTAGACGTTCGAATTCCCAGACCCTCTCTGAGTTTCTCACTGACTAACCCTCTACTAACTCTCACTTCCTATATTGAGACATCCATGCATGTCTGGCCACGTGAGCAAAATTCATGTGTCACCAACATGCGCGACTTTGCACGTTTCCGAGATTATGATTTCCCAATAACCTATTTTTTCTTTGATGTTTTTACAAAGGAATTCAACCTACATATCTATTTTATTTAACCCATATTTTATTATCCACATTCTTTCTAACAATTGAATAGTTTATTTATTATTTATTTCATCAGAATTAACAATTTACTGGACATTCCATTTAAACCTATTGTTCTTTAAAACTTATATCCAAGGTTCGATTTCTGCTTTCTCTCATTTTATTTTCATTTTAAGTAATCTCTCTATTTTTATACTTACATGAAAAGGGGACAGCCCTTATCATGTAACATCCCTCCCTTCCATATTTCCCCCCTCCCTCTCTCTCCACATTAAAAAACGGCCTTGTGCCTAATTTGCTCAGTGGGAAAGCAAATAAATAAAAGCCCTTCATACCAATTGTTACTATCCAGCTCCCCTATTTCCTGAGGAGTTAGTCCCCATTTCCCCTTCACTCCTCACATTAAAAATAGGCCTTGTGGCTTATCTGCTCGGTGGGGAGCAAATAAATACCAACCCCACATATAAGACCTTGGTCAATGTGGGAGCAACCCTTCATACCAATTGTCACTATCCAGCTCCCCTACTCCCCGGGGAGTTGGTCCCCATTTCCCCTTCACCCTTGTGCCTAATTTGCTCAGTGGGGGAGCAAATTAATACCTTTTTCTTGGCCTTTTGGCCAAAATCAAAGTGTTCTTACTACATGCTGTACTTATTGTGATATAAAGTGGGGGATCACTTTTCTGTGTTAATTTAATGTAAAATGATCACCTACTTTACAACCAGTCAGTCTCAAATCCATTCAAGTCATTCTCCAGATAATTCAATTTGTTTTTGAAGGATTCCAGTTATTTTTTAAGCATTCAAGTCATTCTTACGGTCATTGAATTCATCCTTATGTTCGTTAAAGTCATTCTAAGTCATTTACTTTTTATTTTTTTAAGTTATTTCAGCCCATTTTTCGGTCATTTTAGTTTATCTTTAAGAATTTCATGTCAATCCTACATTCACGCATTCATTCATTACACGAGAGCACGTGATTAATGGCTATTGGCCTTGTTTTCTTGAGAAATCACTTGAGATGTCCTTATTTTCACTTCCTACTTCTATCCTATGAGCCATGTCACTAATTAGAGTGCTGATGGTTTTACCTGTGCGGATGTTACCCGCCTGATAGTCAGGGACTTGAAACTTGGATTATCCACCAAGGAGGCTGTCCTATCAGCAGGTACAAAGTACTGAGGCTTCTGTATTGTCATTTGCAGAATGGATTTTAGACTATGCAGTTGCTTCTGGTGGGGCCTTTTGATGCCATATTAGTGGGTAATGTTATGGTTTTTACTCTACATGATCTGCTAAATCATTTTATTTCGATCTCTACTTTGCTCTAACAACTTTGCTGATGTCTTTCATATATCTCCATACTCAAAAATGAAAAATCTCAAGTAAAAATACAAGATTAAACCCAGAACTCCAACCCCCAACATAGACATTTATTACCAGGTTTCCTTCTCCAACATCAGGAGTCTGTGTTCCAACCTTCCAGAAGTTGAAATCCAATTACTAGAGACCAAACCTGACTTATTGTTCCTGTGTAAAACTAGTATTGGTCTGACTGTTTCCTTTGATAAATTAGCGATTAAAGAATACTCAAACTTGACATCAAAATTCGACCCCCAAAATCGTCATAGGCATCGAATATTTGACTACATGAGAGATGACTTTCCATATGGTTGGGGCATCTCCAGAGAAGATCATAAATTGCGTTAATATTTACCCTCTATCGCCCCCAAAAGAATGGAGTTACTATCATTGAGAGTATCTCTGTCTGCTGATCCCTCGGTTTCACATATGTGGAAACTTCAATATTACCAATGTTAAATGACTGGCCCACTAAAACAGGACGGATGACGAGGAGAGGTATTGTCATAAATTCTCCATTGCTTATGAACTAAGACATTGTTCACGAACCCACCTGTATGCCTAACACTGACAGACAGTATGCAAGTCTCCTTGACTTTTTTCTTACAACTTGCTCAAAACTGCTCATCCTCCATTCTGCTTCCATTAGGATCTTCCGATCACTCAGTTGTTTCGGTTAACAAATCCTTAGATGTACCCTCCCCCCATTGTGATGAATATTGATACTCTATTGCTGATTTGGATAACTTCCAAACATTTATATCAGATATACTTCTGCATTCCATGTTTAAAAAGAATGTGTCCTCTAGAGTATCTGACCTGACAGAATGGTTAAGTGTTAATATAGACCACTTTATACCCTCCAAGAAATTCCAGAAAATGCCTAATAGCCAGCTGCAATTCACTCCAGAATGTGCAACTGCCATTGCACACAGAAACCACTATTTCCATTGCTTTCAATGAAATAGATATTATGAAACTAAAGCTACATTTAGGACTGCCAGCAACCATTGTAAAAGAATAATAAAGAATGCAGAAGATTCGTATGCTCAGCATGTTAAGTTTAAAGTAGCTGAGCAGCGACTTGGTTCTCACCAGTTTTGGTGAATAAGAAAAAAGGTCCTAAACAGAGATGTGTCCTCTATCCCATCCATCATCAATGGACCTGAGATAATTTCATCAGCATCTGATAAAGCAAAACTTTTTGCCAAGAACTTTTGCAGCAAATTCTACCCTTTTCGAGCATGGCTGCTTACCTTCCATATTTCAATGTGATGTACAAATATCTATGCATGATGTTGCCAAGCTTATCAAAGACTTTGATTCCAGTAAGTGAAAATGATCCCAACGGCATTCCAATCATAGTACTCAAAAAGCTTCAACCAGAACTAGCTCCCATATTTACAAAACTCTTTAAATGTTGCCTTAAGAAGAAATGCTTCCCAACACCCTGGAAAACTTCATCAGCCTGCCCCATATTTAAAAATTCTGGAGATAGGTCATCTGCCTCTTAGCACAGACCAATCAGTCGCTGTGTGTCATGAGTAAGTTGCTGGAATTTGTGATAAATAGAGAGGTGGTCAACCACCTCAGCAGAAATAACTCAGTGGCATGCATAAAGGTTTCCATTCTGCTAGATCTACAGCTGATGTGCAAACTGTAATGTCACACAGGATTAGTGAATCTCTCTACAGGGGCTTTGTTTTTTAGAGCAATAGCTCTTGACATATCAAAGGCTTTTGATAGTGTATTGCACTACTTCACAAAATTCCCAACTAAATGTCCTCTCAATTATTAAATAATTTCTCTCGGATAGGCTTATAAGAATAGTCATCGACGAGCAGAAATCAGAAACTCATAGTATCAATATTGGTGTCTCTCAGGGTTCCATCCTGGACCCAACTCTCTTTTTGACATTCATCAATGATCTCCCAAATCACATTCTCAGATCATTTCAAATCTGTTGCTAAGATTGCTGGAAAAATGGTTAAATCATTCTATCACCCCAGTAGGTATATCACTGCCAATGCAATTCTCTATCCATATAAGAGCCAAGTATGTCCTGAAATAGAGTACTGTTGCCACATTTGGACAGGAGCTGCTCCGCACATCCTAACATTCTATCTTGGCTTATTAGCGTTCAAAACCAGTTTCAAAACCTAGTAGGTGCCCTTTTCTCTTCCATGCAACCCTTTTCCCACAGAAGATCATGTCTCTGGTCTATCGTTATTTTCATGGCAAGTGCTCGTCTGAGCTCCAATCTATGCCCCGACCCAGCCAAACTTTCATAAAAAGCACTCGACAAGCTACAACTACTATCATCAATTCTCCCACTCTATCTGTGCCTAAGTCTAAACACAGATTCTATGAACCATGCTTCTTTCCTAGAACTGCCCGCCCATGGTACACTGTTCCACTGGCCTGCTTCCCGGCTGATTACACTATTGTAGCTTTCAAATCTAATGTAAACAAGCTCTTGTTGAGCTGTCCCCTTAAATAATTCAAATTCTACCCAATCTACACCATTAACGATTGCTACACTACCACCTTACATTCATTAGCCCTTATCCTCGAGTGGCCTTCGTGTCTTCATAAGTGGTGACTCCACGGTAAAAAAAATATTTATCCCATGTGGCCACAAAGGAATATTAAAAATGGACAATATAAAAGGAGATATCTTCAGAATAAGATATTTCGATATTTCGTTTGTTTGATCACAGTGAAAGAATAATTAAGAGTTTTGGGGTGAGTAAATGTTGAACAGTTGAGGTAGCAGGATCAGTTAGCAGAGGGAGAATAAGGAAAACGTAGAAGACAGTGATACGAATGGATTTGAGAGAAAGAGAGATAAATATTTGCTCATAGATTACTTTGGAAGTAAGCCGTGCAAGAATACCAGCATATAATACTGATGTTAACCTGCTGCTGCTGATGATGATGATCATGACGACGACGATGACGACGACGATGATGATGACGATGATGATGATGTAAAAGTAGATTAATCCATTTTTCCAGAACAAGTGTCTTCCATTTACTTCTATTACAAAATAAAAGATTACACAATATTATACGTCAATATTAACCAAACCATTTTCAACAGACTTCCTCACACTATTTATAGACCCAACCATTAATAAGCTAAAAGCCTAAAAAACACAAACAATATACGTCACATACTCTACTATTAAGGACATAAAACTAAAATTAAAAAGATTAATTCACTCCCACGTGGAGACCTTCTCTATCCATTCGACCACCACCGACTTGTCATGTTCAAACCCACGTTCCTTGGCTTAAGTACCTCGCCACTCCCCTCCATTTTACTGAAACGTTTTTCGTTAACGAATTCAAACTTCAAACAGTTAAAGAAGCGTCCATTGAATCCTGCCTACGGATATCGTAAAAGGTCACCAAAAATCAATTTCTTTCTTTTCTTCTCATTTTTACTTCTTTCTGTTGCTTTCCTTTAATTATTTTTAGTAATTTGTATTGTTATCTAATGAAACTCCATACTACAAAATAAACACCATTATTGAATGCCTTATAAAATTTGACCTGAGAAAAGTGATTTTGAATCTTGTTATGGGGCCTTGTTTTCTATTATATCCCAAGACAAGTAAACAGACAGAAAAAGAGACAGATTTCTATCTCGACAGAAACATTACATTTGTATTAAAGGGTATTCATAATTATAAAAGTATGCTTTGCATAATTGTAGATGTTTGCAAGTGATTAAAATCGAATTTGTGTGTTCTATCAAATTTGAACTCCGATATTAAGATATTTCAAATTATAACTGAACATATGTAATTTTCGAAATCTGCATAAGCATGCCATTTATATATAACAGGATTATCAAATAAATGAAGAAGTATACAAAATTGAAATTTGAAATTTTGTTAAATGTGAGACCATTTATAATGTACAAGCAAACATACCCGCAGAGAGTTATATGCTCAGTCCGTCAAGTCCAAAGTAGCTGAGCAGCGGCTTGGTTCCCACCAGTTTTGGCAAATAGCAAGCAGAATCCTGAACAGAAGCGTGTGCTCTATCCCAACTATTATCAATGGACCTGAGGTAATAACAAATGCATAAATTTATTTTTGCTTTTTTATGTAAATAAAGAATCGTAAATTGTAACAATAAAAAAAAAAGAATTTATTCAAGACTATTACGAAACAAAACCTCAGTAAAAGTCCATATTAATGAATTCGATATAACTCGAAGAAAAATTAATTTCTCGAACTACCGATATTATCATTGAATTAAGCATTATTTATTTAATATTTTCACTCAAAAAATTATAATTGCAAAAAATATTTCTACGTTTTTATTTTACTTTTTTTAGATTATATGTTTTAGTAATTTTTATATGTAAGATTCTAATATTTTCCTTGTTTGAATAAACGTGAAACTTATTTTATATAATCTTCAAAAATATATATTTTTTTAATTTAAAAGCAGGAACACAGAAAAATAATTAAATAAAAAAAATAGTAAAAATTATACAAACGTTCACGCTAGGAATGTACGGATGCACGACTGGTGGAAAAAAAGGAAATCAGGACTCCTTACCTCCCCCAACAACCTGACAGCCTTTTGACTTTCTGACATTTTGGGCTCCTGTAGAATTCACACAAACGACTTTGTTTTCGCGTAAGCAAAGCTAGACTTTCTCGGTTTTAGAAGCTTATTAAGCTATTTTTTTTAAAAAAAGAGGTGTTTTTTTTATTTAATTTAATATCTCAGGACTTAACTAATTATCTTTGAAATAAACCCAGAAAACTAATATTTTTCTTTCAAAGGATTTTTACAATGAATTTATTTAACTTCAAAATTTAGCTGAATTTGTCAGCTTCCAAATGTCAACGTGAAAACATTTTTTATAACTTTTTTTTTATCATGTGTACAAATATTTTTTTCCTTTAGAAAATTAAGTTTAGTCTTTAATCTTTCAAATACAATCAAAAAGTAGTCGGAAACCTACAAAAAAATTATGATTAATCGGCTTTCAAAACTATGTCCCCTATTTTTGAAAAATGGTGTGTAATTATGCGAACTTGCTAGGTACGGGCAATAATCCGTACCTAGCAAGTTCGCATGATTTTTAACAAGTTAGAAGTGGTACATGCTTATATAAAAAGGATTTGGCACAGGCACATAGATCCAAAAACCAGCCAAAAAACCAGCCAAAAAAGAATACACAACATTCTTTGATAAATAACGAAAATTGCTACCAACTCACTTTCATACGATACCGCAGTATTGACAAAATGATTAAACACACACATTAATTCATTTTCCTCATACAAACTTTTAAAACTTACGTACACAAAAGCACAAATTAACAATTCACTTTCATACTCTGCAATTTAATAAAACATGTTGTGTTCCTTTAACTCTGTTTCGCTTCATTCATTTTATAATTCCTTTCATGTTTCGCTTTGTTTATCAACCTCATGAAATAAATGGAAGCTGGTTGCCCGGAATTTCTGCGTCCATTTCAAACATGATTAACAGGTTCTTAAAAGATGCGAAATAATGTTAAACCTTATTAATCTTTCGGGTTTGTATTACTGTACACATAGATTCGAAAAAGTTGTCAAAAAACAAATATATAACAAATAAATGTTATCAAAGGCAATATAAGTTACTTTTCTACCTAACTGGATATATTTTTCGTGTTTTTATTCAATGTAACATGTTTATGCAGCTCGAAAAGCATACAGTGTTTACCGATGTATTGGAAAATTCAAAATGGCGCCGACACTCTCTTTAACACGGTAAGTTCAGGAAAAGATGTTATAAATAATAAACTAGACAAAATACTGTTAGAAATTCGCTCATTATATGTTACCGTGACATAAGTTGACATATATTCGGTGTTTTTTTAATATTATTTTGTCTAGTTTATTATTTATAACACCTTTTCCCAAACTTACCGTGTTAAAGAGAGTGTCGGGCGCCATTTTGAATTTTCCAATACATCGGTAAACACTGCATGTTTTTCGAGCTAAATAAACATGTTACATTGAATAAAAACAAAAAAATGTATCCAGTTTGGTAGAAAGTAACTTATCTTGCCTTTGATAATATTTATGTTATATATTTGTTTTTTGACAACCTTTTCGAATCTATATGTACAGTAATACAAACCCAATCTTTCTTATAAATTTAAAAATCCGTCCAGTTAAAAAAGTTGAATGAAAAATATGATTGAAAAATTTGTAATGAAAATATTAAATTAAACCCGCTTCATAAAGTAGTAATTACATTTATAGAGAAAATTAATGATTGGTCAAATGCGACAACTTAGTGCCTATCTTAGTGCTCTGTTTATTTTGCAAAAGATGTTGTCTTTAAAAATTGTTTGGAAAAGTCTCCAAAATATTTTATTTTAATAAATTATTAACTAACGTTTTCATCTAAAATGTTATTCTTACAAAGTTTTGGTCAATGTAACCTCCGACCTTCTTTATGTCGAATCTGAGAATTCGTAAGCGATCCAAATAAAATATAAATTATAAATTCTCATCTGAAAAATTCCGAAAAATATTTTTTCATGGGGAAAAGTTTTTTCTTTATATTTACTTTTTTTTAATTAATTAAAACAAATAATTTAATTAATTAAATGTAAACAATTAATTCAATTAATAAAAACAAAATATGTTTTCCAAAAATTAAAACTAAATAATTCTACATTTTCTAAACGCAATTCGTTTGTAACTGAAAAAATAACAACAAGCATCAGCAGGAGCTGAATTCAAATGTTACGGTTAAAGATAAAATTTAGATCAAGTTTAAGTGGAGCTAACGTAAAAAGCTAGTTATAGAGATGTGACGTTTGCATCAAAAACTAAATTTGAACATTTTTTTTTTTAAATGTGATTTTATTTATGGACAATTGTTTGGATTAATTGACGATTAAACAAAAAATGTCTTGAGAGAAGTTTCTATTTTTTTGACTCAATTTGTTCTTCATACATAAATGTAAAAGAGGTTTTCTTCTTTTATTGATTGATTTTTTTTTTTCTGCAAGTTTTTCTTTACTATTTTATATTCTTTGCCGATTGAGAAGTTTCTATTGATATATTGATATTTAAGAAATTCAGAAATCTAAAGCCAAAATGTCAGGACTAACAGACAAAACTTTAAGCGAAGGGAAAAAAAAAGAAGAAATTTTCCTACACAATAAGTAACTTATATAGCTTCTTTATAGGCAGTACATTTTCCATTATAGGACGTTGGTATTGCTGCATAAGTAGGAGAAACCAGCAGAATGAAGACATCTTGAAAAATGTGTTGTTTAATTTAAGTCGTGGTAAAAATATATATATAAAAAATAAAAATGAATAAATACAAAATAATGATAATGATGGAGGAGAAGAATAAGAAATGTTTTAAATAATAATAATAATAATAATAATAATAATAATAATAATAATAATAATAATAATAATAATAATAATAAATAATAATAATAATAATAATAATAATAATAATAATAATAATCATAAAATAATAAATAATAATAATAATAATAATAAATAATAATAATAATAATAATAATAATCATAAAATAATAAATAATAATAATAATAATAAATAATAATAATAATAATAATAATAAAAATCATAAAATAAAAATAATAATAATAATAATAATAATAATAAGAAGAAGAAGAAGAAGAAGAAGAAGAAGACAATTCTACCAAAATGTGAACAAGGAGGAAAAAGCAAAAACAGAACAACCAAACCCGACAAAAACAAAACTTTACTGGAGTAAGATATGGGAAGAACAACAGGACTATAATAGAAATGTCGACTAGCTGAAAGACATGGAAGAAGGAACAGTAAATGAAATTAACAAGGATTCTCTAAAGAAAACCATAGGAAAAATGGCGAAATGGGGAGCACCATGACACGACGGGACGCATACATACTGGTTCAAAAACTTCACAATATTACACGAAAGACAAGCTCAAAACCTGAGAAGATGTATACAAGAAACAAACGTGCCAGATTGGATGACGAAAGATAAGACCAAACTGATACAGAAGGACCCAGAGAAAGGGACCGCCCTCAGCAATTATAGGACAATCACATGCTTACCCACTATGTGGAAAATATTAACAACACAACTGAGGGAACAAATCTACCACTCCCTGAATAGTCATGGACTTCTCCCCGAGGAAGAGAAAAGATGCCAGAAAGGAAAAAGAGGAACATATGATCTGCTATATATAGACCAAAAGATGTATGCAAATCTTCTTGACCTCACAACTTGCCCTGAACTATGTTCAGTTTCCGTTTTGTCTCCACTTGGATCTTTCGACCACTCTGTTGTATCAATTGAGATAAAAATGAAATGTAATAAGTCCTCAGACGTACCTCTCCATCATACAGTATATCGATACACTATGGCTAACTGGGATAGCTTCCGTACATTTATATCAGAGCTACCATGTTTAAAAAAGAATTTGTCCTCTATAGTATCAAACCTGACGGAATGGTTAATTGTAGGTATAGACCATTTCATACCCTCGAAAAAGTTCCAACAAAAACCTAACAGCCAGCCATGGTTCTCTCCAGAATGTGCTGCTGCCATTGCACACAGAAATCACTTTTTCCATTGCTTCCAATGTAATAGATGTATTGAGACTAAAGCCGCTTTCAGGACTGCCAGCAACCATTGTAAGAAAGTAATAACGAATGCGAGAGAGTTGTATGCTCAGTCCGTCAAGTCCAAAGTAGCTGAGCAGCGGCTTGGTTCCCACCAGTTTTGGCAAATAGCAAACAGAATCCTGAACAGAAGCGTGTGCTCCATCCCAACTATCATCAATGAACCTGAGGTAATCTCGTCAGCATCAGACAAAGCCAAACTCTTTGCCAGGAACTTTGCAGCTAATTCTAACCTTTGCAACCAAGGCCGCCAACCCCCAATATTTCCTCCTGTATCAGAAAACACGCTATGTGTTATACAAATATCTGTACATGATGTTGCCAAGCTAATCAACAACCTTGATTCCAGTAAAGCAACCGGCCCTGACGGTATTCCAATTATAGTACTCAAAAAACTTCAACCAGAACTAGCGCCTATACTTACAAAACTGTTTAAACGTTGTCTTAAGGAGAATTGCTTCCCATCACTCTGGAAAATCTTATCAGTATGCCCTGTATTTAAGAATTCAGGTGATCGCTCGTTCCCCCTCTAAGTACAGGCTAATAAGTCTCCTGTGTGTCATGAGTAAGTTGCTGGAATATGTGTTAAATAGAGAAGTAATCAACCATCTCAACAAAAATAACCTAACCTATTCTTCTATGGTTGGTTCTTATCGAATTATCTTGTTATAACCTATAACAAGATAATTCGATAAGAACCAACCATATTAAAGCAAAAATTGACAAAACACAAGAAAATAGCAAATGCAGACTCTGTGGACAAAGAGGCGAAACGATAAATCATATAATAAGTGAATGTAGCAATCTAATCTAATAGGAATACAAGTGGAAAGCATGCAAACAACTGCATCTCAAATGCACAGACAAATGATACAAGTATAAGCCAACAATAGTAATTGAAAACGAGAGTCACAAAATCCTATGGGACATGGACATACAAATGAATAAACCCATCCAAGCAAGAAGACTAGATGTCATAATAATTAACAAGAGAAAAAAAATCCTGCCAAATCTTAGACTTTGCTATTCCAGCTGACCACAGGATAAATATCAAAGAAAAGGAGAAACGGAGCAAATACATAGAGCTAGCAAGAAATCTAAAATGGATGTGGATGATTAAGATAATCAAGATAGTACCTATAATAGTAGGAGCACTAGGAACAATTCTGAAAACTTTGAAAAAAGAATGAGGGAAATTGGAATCTGAGGAATGACTGGAAAGATACAATGAATAACAATAAATGAAAATGCTGAAATATTAAGGAAAACCTTTAAATGCGGAAACTAATATACATGAGCCACATGCGCAGGCCAGACGAGCTGCTGCAGAGACAAAACATGAAGAAGCGTTACATGGAAGCAAGAACATTGAATCTGCATATCTATAAGTTCGCTATCCCCCCCCCATTGCCCCATCACTGTATCCCCCCCAAAAAGAGTGATACCAAATAACCGAGATGGGTCAAGGACAATGGAAAGACCGAGGAGAGAACACTGACTAGATCTCTGCTGGAAAAGTGCAAAGAGAACTGGGACCTTAGGGAGGCTTATTGCCGTTCAAATTCTAGTGAAGATTAATAGCCGCTGCCAACGAGAAATCAATGGTAAGCGGCTGTTGTGATAATGCAAATTCATTTGCAAATGTTATCGAAAGAGGTGGAGAGTACTGGAAATCTGGGGAGACTTGTTGTCACTCAGCTTCCAAGGAACACCACAGGTTTTCTTCAAGGAGAGATCTTTGATGACCTGTGTGAAAGCTCCTTGTGAGTCAAGAAGAAGAAGAAGAAGAAGAAGAAGAAGAAGAAGAAGAA